>NC_071345.1:17647500-17959375 GCF_027744825.2 Synchiropus splendidus | reverse complement strand
GGTTAGGTGGTCGTAAACTTTTGGCCAATGCTGCTTTTATTTTCCTTCGTGGGGGAAGGCCACCACCGTGTTATGAGGGGAAAACAGAGAAAGAGTTCCCTCCAGTGGTGAGGTGGGACAACTGTAAGTTACAGTGGAGGGGAGAGACTTGAATCAATATTTACAGTCTTGAGAAAAGAGAATCGGAGCAAAAGCAAGCAGACAGTGTTTAACCACAGAGGGGTCATTTAGAAAAAAACAATAGTCGAGGCACTTCTGGCTCACAGCCCAGATGACGATTTCACTCCAATTCTCCATAACCTTGGAATCTAAATAACAGTTAGCCTGAGAGTGGGACGTCTCCATTTTTGAAAGGCTGTTTCTAAGCACGCGAAGCGCAGTTACCTTATTTGACCGCAGAGATACTCGTCCTCCGCACCGAGCACAGAATTTCGTTTGGCAATAAGAACAGAGGTGACCACAGCCGTCGGCAAACTTGGTTTTGTGGCAGATGCCGCAGATTGGGGCTTCGCTCTTTTGGTCCTGAGCCTGCTTCGTCTCGTCGCCCATCTTTTTAACCTGGTCCTTGTACGACTCAAACTGCTGATGCAACTTCCTGTAAGGGAACACAAGTACAGCTGTTAGAGGAACACTGCGTGACTTAGGTGAGGGACTGTCCCAACATGTAAAATATCAATTCAAAAGAGTTAGTGTTTACATAACACCTAGAACCTTCTTTCTCATGAGCACTGAGCCATTGTGAGTTTGCTGTTCCTATCTAAATTGGGAGAAAGCAGGGTGGTGGACTTGGCACAGTGAGGACAACACTTCTTTTATGGAGAATAAAGCTAGCAGAAAGAGAGTCACAAAGGTGTGGAGAGGGGCGGTCAAGAGAATTTGTGTGTTCTCTTTGATGGTGACTTCCACATGCCATCCGTATTTGACTACACAGACAAGCTTCTCACATGACACTGACATGATAAAGGCACATATTGCACACATAAATGAGGATGCAAAATTGCTCATAATTCAAGCAATTCTAAATAAAGCGCACACTATAAAACCAGCAGGCCACGGAGGTTATGTTTTTGACAACATTGGTTTGTCTGTGTTCAAAATGACTTGATAAGTTACGGACTAATTTGGATGATTTTTTTCAGGGAGTATGTGAAATGGGACAAGGAATAAATGATTTAATTTTGGGAGTGATCCAGATCACTGTCTGGATACAGGATTTTTTTCTTTTTAAAGGATTCTTCAACATTGTGAGACTGACGCTGCTCGGCGGAGGTTTGCACTCTCTGAGTCCTTTGCTAATTGAACTCTGTTTCCCCTTACAAACATGCTTCAGCTTTGACCCTAAAAGAATGCCAAGCAATTCTTCCATCACTATAACCAACAACAATATATATATATTTTTCTTTTTATAAAGTGAATATTATTTCTTATATGTCAAAAAAATTATGAATGATAAATGTCTTTGTGAAAAATCCGCTCGCATTTGAAAGCTTAAAGTGTATTTTTTTCTTACATTTTTCTTGTAAAACAAAAAATCATTTCAGGATGTAGAAAAACAGTATATCTGAAATATTATTATTCTATGACAGCCTTCGACATACAAGTCATTTTTAATTGTTAATTCTCAATGAAACTGTATAGTGAAACCAGAAAATGTACTTCTGATAGAAAATTTAAAATTTTAAAAACTTGCCCACCAAAAGAATGAACTTGCAATCGGCTGTGATTTGATTCCATTCAAACAATAGCGTTCCATTTAAGGACACATAAAGCTTTCTCAAAATCTCACGCTAAGTCGTGAGCGGCATCAATGCCGTGCTCCTGCTGCTAAGAATGCCTCCCAGAAGGGTGAGGGGTGTATCAAATTTGCCTTGCAAAGCATCACTTCATTCCACTTTCTCAGGTTCCCCTTGCGTTTAATGAATCATTTGCACCTGCGTTTCTATATCGGGACACTTGTAAGAAGAGAGAGGGCAACACCTTTGTGAGAAATAAATAATTATGTGAGCAGTCACGCACGCTTGGCCTGCTTGGATCAGAAGTGCGCCTCCTGCTGTCTTATAACACAGAGATACTAAACTGCTGTGGAATCTTGAGAGGCTACCGAAAAAAAAAAAAAGGTTTATGGACTCTTCACATGCATTTTGTATGACACATGTCAATTGAGCGTCTCCTTGGAAACTAAACACTGGGCTGACTTCATAATATGGCGATTAGAATTGGTTTCGCCCCACATATCCCCTGCAACATTCATTAGCACTTGTGAATTATTGAGCAGCGCTATCCTTTTACCACATACAGCACTGCGTTTGAGATAAACGCACTTCCTTTTACCCACAACCAGCTCTTTAGTGCCCAAATGTTCCACTCAGTGGCCACCGGTGGAGCGTCTGTGTGTTTGGCTGTCTTTGTGCCAGTCAAGATCAGACACTGTGTTTGTGGCGTGTCCCTTGTTGCACCCGCACAAGGATTAAAGGGCTAATTGTGACACAATCTTTGTTCTCAGCAAGCTGAGATTAGAGTGAGATTTTTCTCCAAGGTATTTTTTGACAGAGATGCTGATAACAGAGATGAAGAGATACTGAAAGATAAGTTACTGTCAGCGTGTTGAAAGGAAATAAGAGGACATGTTTTAATCTTAATACTCCCCCAGGAGCCCCGAATGTTTACAGGCTTCCCATGTAAAAGAGTGCTCTTTTTCTTGAATACAAAAAAAATAATCAACAACAGACCAATATAAATGAAGGTGAGACATCATGTCCCGATTTTGCAGTGAACACCCTTATAAACATGGTTCACCCTAAAAGAATGACAAGCAATTCTGTTCCTACAACAACATTTCAATTATGCTTTTTTTCTTTTTCTTAAGCGAATATTATTTATCATATGTAAGAAATATGTGAATGATAATTGTCTTTCTGAAAAATCTGCTCACATTTCCAAGCTTTTAGTGTATTTTTTTCTTACATTTTTCTTGTAAAAAAAGCATTTCAGTACTTAAATATTTAACTATTATCTGCAATATTATTATTCCATGACAGCCTTCGACATACAAGTCATTTTAAATGGTTAATTCTCAATTAAACTGTAAAGTGAAACCGAGGAGTTTACCAGAAAATATATTTCTGATGGACAATTTTTAATTTTTGGTCATTATTTGTAAGGTATTAAATATATGGTTATGGAGAGGGTAGATATACATATAAATATGTGAAACATTGATAAAGATAAAAAAAATAACAAATGTATGTTGGTAATGATGGTAAGACATAAAAATACATTCTTATTATTCTTATTCTTATTCTTATTATTTTTTATAATTATTATTATTATTGATGTCCTTACGGTTGACTGTTGTATGCGTCTTGATTTAATCTGGATGCAGCATAGTAGATCTGCAGTTATGAAAAACTAAATGAGATAAATTACACACAGATATATTCATAGTTTTTCAGCTGCAGTAAAGGATAGCGTGTCCATACGAGGTCATAAAAGCAGCAGCTGGGACTTTAGCGAGCCAGACAGACCCGGTCAAAACCAGGTGACACACCTGACTAGTAATCATACGCTACTCATTGTATGATCACTTGCTGGCGTATCAGCCCTCCTCAACCTTGGGGCTCCGCTACAGCGGCTACACCTCGCCACGGTAACATGAGACGCTCACTTGGACGTATGACAGACTCCACATATCAATAGCCTGTTTGGCCTATAACTGGACACTCACTGATGGCTTTCAGTTTCTGCCTGGCATCAATACTCTTTCAAGTTTATCATTATTTATCCATATGGCAGGTAGAGTTATTGATTTTACCCCCCTCAGGGATCAAATGAATATTGGTCAAAATACAGCAAATCATAGGAACGCAGCTTCTCAGCTTTCAGTTGGAATTACGTGAGAAGCATAACTGATGTGTTTCGATAAATGAATTAGGCAGGTCTCTAGCCTTTCACGCAACATGCAGGACTGAAAAGGTAAATAAGCTGTGAGTTGAGGCTGCACTTTCTGTCAAGGAATGTCCGTTTCCAGCTTGTTTACATCATTATATGTGACCCATCTTTAATTTCATAAGGAGCAATGGAAAAAAAAGACACAAAGATTTCATATAAACTATACTACTATTCTTCAAAGTAAAGCATTTCACTCTGTGAGGTCCTATTCGTTCCCTCTTGAGGTTAGGGTCGGAGGTGGGGTTTAGAGCGCCAACACGTGAACTAGAACTGACTCACAATATTGTCAGTAGCTTAATATTATTCACACTGGAGAGATTTAAAACAATAGTCCCTGGAGTGCGATTCCAAGACCCTGCTCTGAAGGTCCTAAAACAAAGCTATGCCTAGTTCCCTCTGACAAACAAGGTCCTAAGAATGAAGGTCTATATATTGGATATTAACTTGTGATTCATGCATTTTGTCACCAAACTAAATGCACCAACAGACCTCACATGGATAAAGGTCTCCCTGGAAGGTGCCACCATCTAAACAGGCTTGGAGTCAGTCAAAGACCCCTTTCTGAAAAGTGCAGAGAAGAAAAGCTTCTCTCTTAGCACTGCTAGACACCACAGCTATGAATGATCTCACTGAGTAATTTACATTGGTAGAGATATTGTTTGATCACTCTTTCTTTTGAACAATATACAAACAAGTATCTATCAAGAAGTATCTCTGAACAGCAGCATTTGCTCATGTCACGTGATGTTATCACTTGTTGATTTGTGTTTGGTAGAAAACAACAGTGATTTACTAAACACTGCTCAAAATTGAGAGGATGAAGCAAAAGAGCTCTTACCTGACATGAGCTCTGGTTAGCTGCTTAGCATGACTTACAAAAAGGGAACATGTGAAACATAAATGCCCACAATGAGTTGCAATCCAGCCCTGACTCTAACATGGGGCTGGGTGATTCAGCGATCTTGTTCTAGTTCTTGATCTGCAGGTTACTTGGATACACTGCTCCCCCTTGACCACCAGCAGTCACAGGAATGAATCTGACTGATGACGGCCAAGACGTGCCAGTCTGAAATATAGCCGGAGCATTCTGCTATGCTTCTGCTATGCTGGATTGTGTGACAACAAAAATGAGTACATTTATTCAAATATTCCATTTGGCTGGTCATTTGTTGGGGGTTTTGGCAACTTTTGCGGACTAAGTTTGAGGCAACTGTTGTGATGCCCAAAAGTGACTCCTGGCAAAAAGTCATGTCAGTCTCAACACATGTCAATACAATGTTATTTTTACAGGACACACAGTGGTCCGGTGACTATGTAAATGAGCTAGACTACAAGACAAGTGACCCAAGACCCAAAAATCAGGAGACACGACATTAAATAACTTTTTCTCATGTTAAAGGCAGCACATTTTGTCTCGTATTATTTTTGTTTTTCATTTCTCAGGCATAGGAGTTGTGAACATTTGCGCTGAGCTCTTCAAATGTTTGAAACCTAAACAGCACTTTAAAAAGTGCTCCACATATAAAATGTATTAAAACAACATGGAAGTTGTGCATCCTTCATGTGAATGCTGTGGATTAAATCACTAAGAATAACGCACATTTAGTTTCATTTACTTTGAATTCACAAAAGTCACTACTTAGAATCGATTGGTGTTTAAGTGGAAAGCAAAACAATGAGGAATGTCGAAAAACAACGATAACTTGCCAGAGCTATGACGACCGTCACCACTTTTAGACAGAACTCACTTTTGGGCAAAACACCCGGCTTCAAACCAGTTCCGACTTGATCACTCTGGTGAGAGGAGGGCGTTCTAACACTATTATATTATATTCTCTTTGTTGTTGAAGATTATACTGTTATGCTACATATTGAGTGCAGATTGTACATATGTTCTTGCTTTGTTTGTTTAATGACAGACTGTTTCCATAGTTGTAGTTTCTATAGTTTTCATTCCAGATGCTTCAAAAACTGGCCTTTGGTAAACAATCAAGATCAGACCATATGAACAAAAAAAAAAAAGGTGATCTTTTTGTTTGCCATATCACCCAGCCCTACTCGATCGTCAGATTTCACCACGTCCTTAACTTTGAATTTGACAGCTTAAAATCAAGATAATTGGCTGATAAATCAGGCTGAGCAGCTCTTCTCGCCTCAACTTTTCAAATCTGGGACATCACTGCTTGTCTGACCTTTGATGCTGTCTTCCTCATCTGCCCTTTTCCCTCTTTTAAACTGGCCTTTCCTACTTGCCGGGTATTAATGATCCTTCTCAGATTATTGACTTGAATTATCCTGCGTAGTCTCACGACACGCTTGCGCACCGACTTGTTCGTCTGTCCTTTCAAACTTTGCTGCGCCAGTCGACTGTCCCTGACTGTCTATGTATTGTGTCGTCTTGTCTTTCCTACAGCTTCCTGTCTGTCTCTCTTCCATGATTCTGTTCCTGCCTTGTTGTTGGTCTTTCTTTCTGTCTCTGCCTTTCTTTCTTTCTCTGTCTCCCTGTCTGTCTGTGCCTCCCTTGTCACCCGCTATGTTTCTTTTTCACTCCTTCCATCCATGCATGATTGTCTTTCAGTTGAACTCCCTCTGTCACCTAGGTGTTTGTCTTTCTTTCTTTCTTTCTGCTCATCTCCTGTTTCCTTCTATCAATGCCCTTCCTTTTCCACCATTGCTGATCACCTTTGTTCAGCTGTATACTTCAACAGTTTTCTTGTAGATTCTGCAATGTTTTTTGTAATGAGAGACAGCGAGTAGTGAGACACAAACAGATGAACAGTAGCATCCTTTGATTTCTCTCTGTCTGCGTCCCGGTACTGTTTGGTTCAGATCCAATAAAATGACTCACACATGAGCCAGGATCACGTTTGATGATCACAGTGATCTATTACTTACGCGTCAGGCTCTGGCTCCTTGTCATTTTGGGACTTTTGCTGGGGCTGAAGAACGTTATTTACCAGCTCAGTGATCCCACTAAAGGGAAACCACCTGTTCAAATAAGCAACATCTCAGTCAGTCATCATGGGACAAAACAACGTGTCTTGAGAGGGACTTGAAGAATCAGGTCAGACTTCTACGACTTGAACTACAGCGGAGACATTCACTACCACCAGAGCAGAGAGGAAAGAAGGCCGGGATACGGGCAACAGCGGCGGTTAGTGGAACACGTCGGGTATACCAAAAAGAGAGGAGAGACAGAGAGAGAGAAAAACTAGGAGGAAGAAAGCAGGGGAAGCTGTGCAGCCAATGGAAATGAGTGCTGCATCAGATGCTCAGCTGAGGGTGAAAGGAGAGTCTTTATTCAGCTCACATGTGCAAAAGGGGTCAAGTTATTGGACTGGATTGCAGTACGGGTAGATTTAGGCAAAATGCATATACGAGAGTAAAGTTCACACGTGGCTGCACAAGCCAATCAGAGTGCAGATGACACACTGGATGAATGAGCAGCCAATCGTTGCACAGGAAAAGATTCAGGGCCTAGCGAGACAGGAAGTCAACGGTGTCACAAGAGGCGACGGCTTGACTGCGACATTGCGGAAAGGCTGTCAATTCACACGTTCAAGTGATAATAAATGTGGTGGCGCTGCGTCCAGTGACACCAGTGACTTCTCCGCTAATTTCCTAAGAGGTGAAAGCCACACGAAGCAACACAGCACCCACGGACAGGAAGAAGTGTCAAAGCCTAGAGCACTCTGGGTAATGCAGTTTACTTACTGTGCTGACTGAGTCTTTGGTTCTTCTTTGACCCTATAACATAAAAAATAATAATGTGTGCACGGCTCAGTGCATTCAGAACACAAAATAGATGAGGAAATCATGAAACCAGCACAAATTAAAATAGAAAATGTTCAACTGAGCAGAAGTATTAATGTTTTCAACGCAGACGATGAGCTATAGATGGAATATGGAACATGTAATAAGGGAAATTAATATGAGGCGTAATTCTGGTCGAACCATAGAAACAGCTGAACCTTTTGTCAGCAGTCAAGAGCAACCAAGGTTTTGATCTGGCATTCTGTTTTATACTCTGCATTTTGAAAACTTGTCGTTCCAAAACTAAACAGAATGAATATGTTCTCAGAAATCTACCATCATACAGCATCTAGTCCACTGCACTGGCATATACGTACAGTAGCACCTAATGACCACTGGTGATGCGTTGGTGAAGTTTCACGAAACCGTGTCCCAATTTTAGAGCTCACTAGGCTCACTAGAATTTGAGGTTTCATTGAAATAGTGGTTAAATGCCGAACAATAGATAGCAGACAGTGACATCTAGTGGTCTCTGAAAATTAGGACACTGTTTCATGAAAGCTCATCAACCCATCTCTACATTGATCATTGCCGAAATGTGTTGTGGAATAACAGTGCGAGTGAACCATGTATTGTGCATAGACTGAACAGCACTTACAAACAACATGTCGAAAAAATAGCTCTGAAACTATCTGGCTTAATAAAGTCATTGTTGGTCATGTACAGAGCCAGAAACAGAGGAAGACGATCAAAGAAGAACAGGCAAGTTCTGCCAACCACATGATGGAACTACATCTGGTGAACATGTTTGGATTATAAAACTTCAAGAGATATATGACTTAGAAAGACCAGTCAGAAGAGCAACTGAACACGCATGTCACTACTATGTCACTACACTACACTATGTCAAATAAACGCTACATCTAAAACACAGCATTATAGCTTTGTATGAATTGCATGTGATCTGCATTATAAACCGTATTAGTGAAAGAAATGTAAACAATGCGACCAACAATAATTAATCTGAGACTATCTGAGAAAAGGTAAGAGCCAGGTGCTGATGTAGTAAGAGCTGTTAGGATGCACATTGAGTAGGAAATAATCTAATAGTACTGTGCTATTTATTTACAAATAACCTACTCAGCATAGCAAGCAATATTTTCAGAATTCGATATCTATGGAGCGGTCGAACGTTGCTTTGTATTTTCCAACTTTGAGCCATACAAAGCCGGACTGCTCTCACGACACCGAGTCAAACCAACAAAAGCATAGAAGACAGAGTCCTGTGTACCCGTCATTCTGGCTGCTCTGTTTTCCGACGAGCCAGTCCATATTTATCCTCTGGCTGAGTTCTCCCGATGACCTGCAGCGACGCTCTTTATTGATGCCATCAGCCGCGTCTCTGTGGTCGCATTACCAGCCTCATATTTATCTGATCCAGCCTGCTGCCTGCCTGGACCCAAGCCTGCCTGCGAGAGTGTGCGAGAGCTGCCGTCTCCATGAGGGTTCGGTGCTACAGTGCCTCAGTGTAGTGAGCGCACGCGTCTATTATTTGACACGGGCCAGTAAAATGAGTGTAAAATGTCACCAGTGACGTCGTCTGTTCCTTGGCTGCAGAGGAAGGCTGCAGCCACATGCTCTCTGTTTCCAGCTAATAAAAATAAAATATATTATTAGAGTCAAAATATTTATATGATTGCGTTTCTTTAAACACGTTTAGCCCAAATAACTTTTATATTTTTCATTTAATTTTACTTTTTACATCAAATATTGCATAGAGGACAATGAATCAATACAGCAATCACAACAGTTTCATTCAGATTTATTGATATATTCATTTCTAAACGCTCCTCTCAGCTGTCACAGGCGTTCAAAAGAAACAACGCAAGACTGAGATGACACTGCCCTCTAGTGGCGTATAGCGCAGCACACATTCCATCAGAGGATTACAGCTGAATGCAAATTGCATTTAAATTTGTTAATGACCTTAACTGTTCAAATCAAAGTGATCTAAGTATTCAGGCAATCTGTTTTGTTTCATATTGAATATTTCCATTTTTCTTTATTATGTATTGTCTACATTGGGTGAAGGAGACCCTCACACAGACATTGATATCTATAAAATAAGTTGAAGCGCAGCAGACTAAGGACTGTAGTCAGACATGAAAATGGAAAAGCGCCATCGTCTGATACAAATCACAGAACACTTCTCAGTACAAAGTCATCTTCCAAATAAGGCCTGTTTGTCACCAATTCCGCACAGATATCATGAAACATTCATTATCTCCCTGCTGCAGTTGAGCTGCGTGACTGTTCTACTGTGACTCTTGCAGAACATTCCACAGACTCATAATTGGATCATAAACTGTAATCCGGCTCAGTGGGTAAACATTAACTACATATATCATAAGCAACACTCCAGGAGTCAGTGCATTGTATTTAAATGAGGAGGCAACACCTTCTTCATTTGCAGTGGAACAAAAATGAGAATGAAGGAACCAGGGTTGAAGAGGCTGAATTAAAATATATGTATCTGCAGAAGCATACTACAGAGCATAACTACAATCAGCCATAACTTGCTAACTTGCTGGTAGTTGTAGTACCATTACCTGAGCTAGAAGAGAGACCACCTGAAAAGATGGCTTGAATAACACCTGATGAGAAGGAGCAGAGAAGAAGAGGGAACTTCAACCAACCATATGCTAGAAGCACACTGTACTACAACCACTGCAAAAGTGGGAGTGGAAATGTGGAACTCATTGACAAAGGACATGAAATACCTGCACAACATGATGGTTTTATAGGAAATCTATCCAACACATAACCTTTTAGTTTACTCCAGAGAAGAGTGTAAAAATATAGGAGTAACTTAGTGACAGTAACACAAACACAACATAAAGCACTTGACACACACACAAGCACTCGCAAAGGTTATACACAGAGCCAATGTTCAAGACAGTGGGAATAAGGGGCAGAAATTATTAGCAATGTGCTTCACTCTGCTCCTTTTCATTCTCGGTGGAATGTAAAAAGAAATGTATTCTACACTATGTGTAATGTATCAGAAGCAATGTTATATGATGCAAATGCATGTAAGGTGCAAATGTTAAACGACATTCAAATGTATAAGAGGACAATCAAATCAATAATCTTTCATTGAGAATTACTTATTTTGTGCTGCTGTAGACTGGCGCATAGTTTGTAGGAAGTGATGTCATATCGTATGTGCATGCATTTTGGCAATGGAGGTGTGGCAAAGTGCGGCTATGCAACAGATCTACCTACAAAAGCTCACATATTTATTTGCAAAAAGTCACACTGACGGGTGACAGGGTCAATACGAACAAGTTGCACTTTCCACTTTAGCCTTCATTACATCTGCTGGAAAAAAGTACTACTGTAGTCTGATGGCAAGACCTCTTTGATGATGTGAAGGTTTTTGTTGTTGTTCACTTTTGAACACATTCTGCTATTTGCTGACTTTGATACCAACAATGTTGAGAACTGACACACATAAACTGTAGAATTATTTCTTGAAAACAATGAACAAAAAAATATATATATATTATTTTGTGTCTGCATGATGCAACCACAATTTTTGAAACCATGGAGTCAAATTAAAAAAGTGCCTGAAAACCTTCTCCAGCACTGTCATAGACAGTCACATGTCCGTCCACAGCAGTGTCT
Source organism: Synchiropus splendidus (assembly GCF_027744825.2). Lineage (NCBI taxonomy): Eukaryota > Metazoa > Chordata > Actinopteri > Syngnathiformes > Callionymidae > Synchiropus > Synchiropus splendidus. The sequence continues at coordinate 17,947,987 of NC_071345.1, read as the reverse complement.
ATAATGCAGTTGATACAGGACCCAAGGGTGGCATATATAATCACCCAATAAACAGCTCTGCAACATAAGGAAACTCAACATGACTGAGTCAGCAGGAAGCCTGCAGAGTCTTCAGTGCGTAACCGAAGCGCCTCATTGTGTCTGCACTGTAAATCACCAAGAATAGGAGCAGTGCTAAAAATAGCAGCTCATTTAAAGCTGCACAATTAGCTTTTTTTCAGGCAACCTGTTCATAGAACTGCTCTGATAAATGCCAGGGAAAGTGCTAGTTAACACTTTTCCACCCACTGTGGGGAGGATTAGGAGGACTGATAACTTCCTCTGGCACATGGCGCTGGCATGGGAAGATAGTGAGGGTGAGCGTGGCGCTGTTGAGGGCAGGAGCTGCTGTGTGTAGAGAAGTTGGCCCACTAGCACAGCTGGGCCTTAGAACGCTCAGATAGGATTAGATCTGCAGCGCATCAGACCGACACACACATGCGCACGCGCACAATCAGACCTTCTGACCAGCAACTAATGTTCAGAATGTCAAACAAGCGCTGGCAACAGCTCGTTGTCAGAGCAGGAAACGGCTCATCTGCCAAACAGACGTCCAAATCCATCTGCTTCCATAGATTACCTGCCAGAAGCACCTGGTGGCGCCCAGCTCTATCATAGATGTGCAGCTTTGCAGGCCATCAGGTGATCGCTGTTGCATCGGAGTCGACGTGATGAGAATTAACTATATTGTTATTAACATAAACACATTTACTTCTTGTCATCATAACTCAACTGTTGTACCTATTAAAGACGGCACCACCAGCTATATGACTACAATGACAGTAGCAACTGAAAGTACCAGACTAGGAAAGAGCCCCACAAATCAAAAGCAAAAACAAAACACAAATGGCCGCAGACTCCTCCCAAGCAGCTCAGCCATCAGTGTAATTGTCCTACATCTCAAGCTCATCCTTGACAGGCAGTTGGTCTCCACTGTGCCACTGCAATGTACAACAACACGGAAACATTACATGGAAGACATTTAATAGACTGGATAATGTTTCTCCTTCAAAAGACCCAGATCCACCAAACACCACTAAAATTGAATCATCTGTTCCTGGCCTCATCATCAACATTTCCTCAAAATCTCATTGTAATCCGTTGAAAATTAGTCAAGCTACTTTGCTGGCAAACACACAGGCAAAGGTCAGCGGACACACAGCCTCCTCAGTGGAGGCAATAGTGAGGCATTGTCAATGGCTAATTCATCGTCCTTTTTATGTATTAATGTATTGTGTATTACCATTCATACGTCAAAAAGTTTTTCAAAGTGAAAAGTGTATGCTGTCTATCAGCATCTGCAGCCAGTATTTCAAAATAAGAGCATAATAAATATGTAATATACTAAATAAATGAAGCGAGGCAGCTAAGCGTGCGACTCACATCTCCATGGAGGATTCTATAGGCCTGACTCACATCCTGTCGACTTTGGCTGGTCCACTGATTCGTAAGTGAGGAAGCAGATTTGGTTCTTTAAAAAACATGCAAATGTGGTTGTACTCACAAAGGTGAGGTAGCACTCATTAAATATGAACAGGAAGTGGCTATTTTTCCATCATTGAAGATAACAAACGGGTTCCAAAAGCCAGGCTCACTCCTGAGCCCTCCTGCTTTATTCAGCAGGACAGATAGATTTGATTTCAGCTGCCGTCAGCATTTCTGTGACAGCCCGACACCGTCACACGCCAACGTCACACCTCCTTCCATTCACTGCACAGAACCTGTGGGATTTACGCCACTGAATCAATCTCAGCAACCATGAGGGGCTACTGCCCCGTGTCCTCTTGTGACACCTCTGTCCCCATGTCAGCATCGCACATCTTGTCCGGCCCAGTCCAGTCTGACCATCCCTGCTCAATTGCAGTCCTCTGGTAACTTTAAAGGTTTAGCAATAACACCAAGCCAATTGAATGTCTTTGCTCTTACACCAACTTTAACAATGAGAGATAAGGATCAGGCCGATGGTTTCATGAACTTTGTACTTTTACACCCAATTCTTTCCTTGGAATCATGAACAGATGAGGCACATTTGTCACAGCAGGTGGACAGTAGTGAAACTGCAGTCAGCTGTCTTGTTATTGACCAGCAATAATAACGCGGCGGCTTCCTCCAACAATGGACAGGTAATAGATCCGCTCTCTATTGTAGACCGGGCCGCTCCTGCCTGTCGAATTTTATAGCTGCGGCTCGTCACTGTTAGCCGTGCTCAAGTACATGCGGCGCAGCAATTTGATATCAGCAGGTCACACCCACCACTTTGCTTAAATGTTGATGTATGGTGTTACTGTGCATGGTTTCTGTTACCTCATCAAGCTATTATATTCTATCCAGATAGATGATATTTGAAAATGCACCGCGGTTTCATTTGGCACACACCAGATGAGAGCTGAATCAATTTTGTCGGTAAACATAATAAAATCCTCTTCCTGGGAGCTTCACCAGGCAGAAGTGACTCCATCACATGCTGAACTCACATTCACACACATACAATCTTAACCTACGTTTGTGTGTTAGCACTGTTGACCAAGGTTCCTACTCAAGACGGTAGCACCACCTATTTGGTAAAACAATTTAACTTTAATTATTGTAAACAAAAGGATGGGAGTTATTGTGAGTAGTATTAGTTGTAGTGGGGGTAATAGTAGCAATAATAGATTCAAAACATCAGTATCTGACTGACAGACACACAACACACAACATAACATGAAGGATTTGACATAGACCAGTGTTTTCCAACTGTTTTTAAGCCATGGCACACAAAGTCCAAAGTAGGAAATATGTCACATCAGGTGTGAAAACAACTGATTTGACCATTTGACCGGCTTCTTTGCAGTGAGTGTGTTCGGGAAGAGGAGCACTGCACAGTGCTGCTTACGGTGCATCAACATTGGCCTATGGTGTATAGAAAGAATGTGGCTAAATCCATGAAATCTCCTCACGTCTAGACACTTTAGACAATTGTTCATGATTTAATGTCATCATATCGGCCACCTCTATCTATGGACGAATGAGGTGAAACTGGATCATTTACCACGGCACAATTCCCTGACACAAGCATTGCACACAGTTTCTTGACAAACAATGTTTGGGAAAAAAAAATAAAGAACTAAAATTGATGATGGTGGTGGTGGTGATTATTATTATTATTATTATTAAAAGAATAACAAAAATTCCATACTGAGTCAGAAAATAATCTGATCACTCTAGCTCCACATATTTATAAATTACTTACTGTACATTTGTTTTGCTTTTTTTTTCTTTGTTTGTATACACACTTTTAATGTGTGTGTTACTTCATTTTAAAAGTAATTCCATTAAAAAAAAAACCTGGAACTAAAATGGAACTATAATTTGCAATTTTCTTTTGTATATAGATTTTTTTCTTTTCATTTAACATATGTCTCTTAATGATGGATAACTCTTAATATGGTCTGATATTTTGTGGATATTTTTAACTTAGTTTATACCTCACTAAAATGTGGATTTATCTGCTGTTTGGAAGTCTAACTGCGGCAAAATGCTCCAATAGTTAAGGCACAATGATCAGGAGCTCTCCAAAGAGCTACGCCTTGCATTCTAACCTCACCCTATTTGTTATGAGGAAATGGACTGTGGCATGATTTTGCAATGGTTCGAATAGCAAACTATTGTTTAATTAAATTAAAAATAGATTTACATATATTGCCAATAATTCTAGGAAAATAGTTGGCTGTACTCAAATCTAAGGTGAAAGATATATTGTTAGCGTATCAAATATCCAAATATCAAGATATGATATTCTGTCCATAACATTCAGCCCCATTCAGATCGTGCTGTGTTGCTCGTAATGCAATTCAAAATGTCTTTTAAAATAAAGACTGGGAAAGAAACTGTCATATCACTTGCTCAATCATTTAAAAGTCTCCCTGGAAAAAAGACTGACATTTTCCGATGAGACTGCTTAAACAAGGCTGAATTATTCATAAACTTTTGCTTTAGTTTTACTGCTTTACACAACTGTCTTGTGAGGGAAGGTCTGCTTGACTGTGAAATCCAAAAACAGAAGGATTCCCCCGGAGTAGACCACACCGATTTAAAGTTACCCAATCATCCGAGCAGACGCCGAAAAACCACCCAGCCTTTACTCTTAAGAATCAGCCACCCACGCACACACACACATACTCCACGTGTTCGTGGCTGCCAGGCTTGTGGAACCTCGCCGCCTGCCCTCAGCTTCAACTGTAGCTGACCGTATTCATGAATCATAAAGGCTGGTGTTCCATGATTCTGTACAGTGATCAGCAGCTCCTCTCTAACTCTCCTTTCTCTTTCCAACCAGGCCATGTCAGAGGGGTCGCCGTGGCTACGGCGTGGGACGGCTGATATTAAAGGATTAGCAAGAGATCCTCCATCAGACTTCGGGCGAGGGCCTCGATCCTGGGATCACAGCATCAGCTCTCTTTCCTAATCAGAGTCAGATGAGGAGGATGTAAAAAAAAAAACAGCCTCTTCCCTGTTACTGTCATGGCAGACGATGTGTCATGCATAAACTCACTCAAACATGGATCGCTGGAATCATGCATCTAAAGCTCTGACAAAGCAGCAGCGAGCCCAGGGCTGTGTGAATGGGGGGTCCACCCTCCTTCTCTCTGCCGTACAGTATGTTCTATTGTAGGCTGCATGCCTGTGTGTGGCGTTTAAAGACAGAGCTTATATAAGGGCAGCGGGTGCATCGGTGACGTCATGATAATGGCTGCTCTTTATCCTCCTCTATTTATGTCAGTCGGCTGACTCTGTAATCTACCTACTACGGCACATGCAGCGACTACACGCAGCTATGAAGGACTCTCACCACGAGGTCCAGGGGCCGCGTAAGGCCGAGTGACTACCCCGGGCCCATCAACAGGAGATAAACAGGTGTATGGATCCAGTTCCAATCACAATAAATATCTCTTATCCTTATCAAACTGAATGTGTTTTTCCCACGCTGCTTCAAAATGCTGACTTTTGGTCACCCTTCAGCTCTCACTTGCTTATCTACTAGACGCCGTATGGTGGTCAAACCTAACCCGCAGCCCACATCCCTGACTTGATCAACTTTCCTCCGTCCTTGTCAGGGGAGTTTTCTTAAAGCGTGAAGCAAAAGAGAGCTCCACCAGTCAGTTACAGTGTCCAAAATCCAAAGTGACTTTACATCATTCTTACATCACTCCCTGACTTCCACTGTAAACTGCTGATATCTTGAACTGGACAGAATTCCTTTAAAATCCCAGAGGTGTTTTTTTTGTATTTTTTTCCCTAAACTCCATTTTAAAACTGTGAGCCACAAAAATGATTGCTCCTACAATCTGAAATGAACTGAACTAAAAATACTTCATAAATTAAACAGGTAAATTTGAATCAGAGATTCAACACATTTCGGTGATAATCCCAACTTTTCTGTCATTTATACACATCCATACAATGATTCCAATGCAGAGGGGCTACTGGTGCCTGTGCCTGTGTGTTTGAAGAAACCGAGTGTGTCAGGGTGCATGCGCCGAACTGATTCAAAGCATTTGTTTGTGAAAAGCCGTATTGAGTGAATGGGCCGCACATGTCTGAGTCATCGGTATGCACCTGCTCTGACCAGCTGAGTCTTGAATGAAGCGCGCACACACTGAAATTAGGGAGTGTGCATGCGTAGAGCATGTCGAGTAAATACAGCAGCCTGCACACATTGCAGCGCTGATGAATAGTAGCACAGGTCATTATCGACTAGTATTGTTGGATATGGCGTAGAATGCAAGCACAGCCAGAGAGGCAGACTCAGAAGAAAAAGAAAATCATGGATTCATTTCACGAAATCTGTTTCACTGTGCTGTGCAAATTTAAAATATTGAAATACATACGGTCGTTCATGAGAACTTAACATGCTTTGTATTCTCATGAGTGAAACTGAAATGCAAAATGACCTTCATTGCTATTAAAACTCATATCATATCAAATCATATCAGCGGTGATCATTTTGTTATTGTTAATGGGCTACTATAAAAAGTAAAAAAAAACAACTTTGTTTTACTTGCCAGTAAAACAACTGCCAGTCTAAACTCTATTTTCACAAATTTTCCAATGCAAAAGGCATCAAAGCAACCAATGAACATGTGCAATTGTTCAGTGAAATGACTCAAAAGATGTTTTATATCTACCTATATTTTTGATTCTTCAATATTCGCACACTTTTGGCGTTCTGGCGATGAGCTTCATGGGGTCATCCCCCAAAATGGTTTTCCAACAGGTGACGACATCATAAAGCTGATGATGAAGGCAAAGGGTTTGCAACATAGCTGATAGTAGCTACTATGAGTCATCTAATATATAAAACATATTTATAGTTATTTGAAGAAAAATATTTGCTGCATAATTCCATATATCCTGCTTCATATACAGTACTTGATGTCTCCAGCATATATCTACAACGTAGAAAGGAGCAAACACAAAAAAAAACACTGAAGGAGAAGGAGTGTCCAACCATTTGACTGGTAATGTATGTCCAAAAACAGCAGGGTTTCCGCCACAAATAAACTAGCATGGCGCACCACCACGGCTAAAACAAGAGCCGCCACGCCATCAGAATATTGATCTCTTTCTAAAGATGAAATCTCACATATCACACGTAACCAAATGGAAGTGAAAACATTGAAACAAATAGCACATAATGCATCACGGAGGTGGACATGAACAAGAGGATTTTTGGCATGTTGTTCATGGACAAATCCCAAAAGAAACCTCATAGTGACTGAGGCAGTCAAGTCGAACATTGCAGCCGGACACATGAAGAGACGGACTGCGTGAGGACGGCTGCTGATTAATTAGTTTTTATGACTATTTTTATGACTAAAAACAAGCATTCTCACGGTCACCTATTGAGCATGTCAAAACTTTCCTCTCTGCTTCATTGTTTCTCTATCACTTATTTTTTGGAAGGCCACAGTTTCAAAACATTCTGGTGAAAACCCCTCTACAATCATTCCCCTTTACAAATATGTGAATTCACATCAGTAACTCTTAACTATGACAAAGTGTGAATGCCAGCTCGCTTGCTCTTGTCCTGATAAAGGGCAAACTAGGTGAAGATATTTTTTTCAGCTTAGGCTACTGAGATCTGACAAGTTCAAATAGCATAAAGTCATTCTGATCAATCTTTCTGAGTGAAACAGTACCAGCTGGGACTCAGTGTTGGCTCAGAGTTACCGACAGGCGCTTGGAAGTCTCATTGATCCAAGTGACCAGGACGCTTCGAGCATGGAGTGCGAGTCCCCTGAGCATAACACGCTCATATAACGTGCCAAGAACCATGCCATGTCAGGAACTACCACTACTCAGGCCTGAAAATGGAGGGCTGTGCTCCACTACATAGTATTCAAAAGTTGTAGATGTATGGTTATGAAGTTCAGCTACAAGACAAGCGAAGAATCACTGATCTTATTTATTTTAGTTCGTCCTCAACACAAAACAATTGCAGCAATATTCTACAGTGGCACATATTGAGGATGGATGAAGGAAGGGCCTTAATGATTCCGAAACACTATTTCCATGAGTAGATCAAGAACCACATGTATATTTCTGCGAATGTTGTCCAGCTCCACTGGTGCTGCTGAGGCTACTCATGATGGTCAAGAGGTTACATAACAGAAAACTGTCCCCTACTGTGCCAGTTTCTGAGTCTTGTCAGTGGTATCTGACTACACTGATATGCAGCTCAAGACAACCACAACCAGCACCACTAGCAGCACTGGACAGCTCTGTCAATGGTGGGTCTGACGCTTGCCACAGTCGGTGTTTCAGTCTCAGGACCAGTTAATAGGATTGATAATAATCGCTGCATTTAAAAATATAAACTTCAGTATAGTGCTAAGAATGTGCATATGACACATTGATATTGTTTAAATTATCCAGTGCCATGTTCGCGTAAGCCTGGTATATCTGTTAGGCTCCATACATCATCCTATATAAATGGAATCCTTACACCATTTATTTACAACACAGTGAACTGTTCGCTCGTGTTGCTATAAATAGATCACATCCCTGTAGTTGACACAACCTTCCTCCTCCTGAAAAAAACATTTTTCTCCTGTCATGTTTCACCAAGGGCATATGAAATTGCACTGCCGGAGGCTGGAAAATCCCTTGAAACTTCGCCTGAGGGATAAGAGCCTGGAGAAGATAAAAAAAAAAAAAAAAACCTGTGCTGACGAATGCAGATGTTATTTAGAACAAAGCCTGGGAGACAATAGAAGCCGCCGCTGTGCCACGTAGGAGATGGCAGGCTGATTGCTCTGTCAACGAGGACTGAGGCTGTCATATCAGCAACCGGACCTGATAGCATCTCCGACGTCAGTGTTCCGACTCTCATTCACTTTGGTCCTCTGATGTTCTCTCCTTTCCTGTGCTCTTTTCCCCCCAAGTTCCACCTTAACCCGGCCCAAACTTTTTGTGTCCCTTCTTCAACTTTAACATCAGTTGTCAACTCTGGTTCCTAATGTGTTCAGAGATGGATGTGTGGACAGTAGCTCAATTGCTTAATGTCAGTAGAACTTTCTAGAACAAATTTTGATGTGCGTCAAGTTGCCAAGAAAGGCCAACAGGCAGGGGTCACCTGAGTTCAAGTGCCACATGCACACATGCAAAGCCTGGCAAAGTTTTGTCATGATCCTGCTTTTATTGTATCCCTTGAGTTATGTTTGTATGTCTGTTTGTGTGGCACACGGCTGGAGCCAATTTTTCCCTGATCACCCAAGAACAAAAACACTTGGACTCCAGCACCGTGTGCCAGATCGTTTCTTCCAGTTCCTTGGACTCTCCCATGGTTTCCCTATGAACTTCTAGTTTCTGTGACGTTCCTGTGGTAACTCCTCGTTCTCTTGGTTCTCCTTGTTTCGGTCTCTTGTTCTGTGTGCTAGCTAGCTTATTTTCCTCGTTCTGTTGGCTCTCCTTGTTCGGTCTCTCGTTCTGTGAGCTAGCTAACTTTGGATTATTCTGTGTTAAACCCTGGTGCCTGAGTTAAGTGTTTAGTTTCTCCCAGTTTCCATGCGTTTCCTGTTCTCTTTTGTAGTTTATTCTCGGTTCGTTGTACTTTCAGCTTTTGCTTAGTTTCTCCCGGTTCTGTGACGCTTTCTGTTGTGTTTTTGTTGGTTGTTTAATTATTAAATATTATTTCTAACTCGCTCCTGCCTCACTGTAACCTTCACCACTTGCACTTGGGTCCAGTTCCACGTCCTCAACACGTGGCATTCGCTACTCGTTCCCTTGACCCGTGACAAGTTTTTCATTTTGTTATTTTCCTACTATCTATCAGGGAAATATCTATATCAGTGGTAGCAACTTGTCCATTGCATTCTGACCTGTAGCATCACCCTTCTTGACCGTTGAAAAAAAAGATTCCTAACTCGCTTAGTGGGGCCACAACACTGTAGAAGCCATTGCTTTTTCACTTTTGAAAAGTCAACAGATATGTCAGCGTTTTTGGTCGAGTGAAAGTAAGGCGATGGGATGAGATTTTTTTGGTGTATTCCAGTTGGGTAGATCCCAGTTACCCCAAAGCGGTCACCTCCAACACCCTTCCACCAATCCAAGATGGCTTCCCCGAACGTACACAGGGAGTCAAACCTTTGATTCTGTTTAGTTTCCTCTTCATCCTGTGGGTTTTCTAGTTGCCAAGGGAGGGCGTATTTATCAAGAAGTTGCTTATATCTGGACTGGGAATGTGTGAGAATAGCTTTACATGATCTTCTTTTCCGACTAAGATAACTGGAACACGCTGAACTCGACTGTGACGGCATTCCTAGCTACAATTTCCCACGAACTGGATCATAGCGCGAAAGTACGGCAGATACAGGCAGAATTTTCCCCATCTTTATCTGGTGACACTTTTCACCGTTTTTGGAACTGAACATAGCAACAGAGATGACCATAGATAGATAGATAGATGGCCTCGTTCAACGTAGCATGCACATACAATGCATGTACTAAATGAGTATTTCATGAGGTGAAGTCTTAGCACTGCAAGACAGTACTGTACAATGCACTGTTAGTGCAGCTTTACAGCAAGAAGATCCCGAGTTAGAATCTTGAGGCAACCCTGGGCTTCGTGAACCTGGTCGCATTCTGTGTAACAGCTGAATGTTCTCCCTGCGTTTGCATGGGTTTCCTGCAGGCACTCCAGTTTCCTCCCCACCGTACAAAAACACGGAGGATAATCGAAGGACTGAGTGGCACGTTCACTCGCTCCAGCCACTAACAGCGAGTACGCGGTAGCAAATGAGCGTAGTGTAACATAATAGAGCCCATATCTGTTTCAATTTAAAGAACCAACACAGTAAGCACATGAACAGACCATATATTTAAAAAAAATGGCCTTGTGCTTAGAAAGCCAACATGTTGCAGCATCTGACTTGGGAGAAGCAAAACACCTTGTTATTTTAATTAGCATGATGATGTATTCGTTTGGCGTGTGCTCTGCTTTATGAAGACTGAATCCTCTCTCCCACTAGTTCTCTCTCCCCCTTGGGGAAAGTGATGGGGGATGGGAGTCTATGGACCACTCATGACAGAATCTGCTCTTTGCATGGGAAGGAGAGCGAGCATGGGTGAGTGCGCCAGGCAGTGCATGTGTGTTTGTGTGTCTACTGTATAATACTCAGCGGGGAGGCTTTTGAGCATGACCCTTGCTTCACTGCACAACCATACAGTACATCTAGGAGTAAATGCCGAACTAGATTTTATACTGCCATTTAATGAAGGAAAACGTCAATAATAAAAAGAATATGGATGCACCTTTGGAAGTCAGATTTATACACAGTTCAAAAGATTACAAAATTATGACATAGTTGGATGAACCCTTTATTATGTCGGAGTGAGCCTCACACTCTTTACCTCTAGCACGTTAGCTACATTACATTCTAGCATTACATCAAGGTCTATGAATGAATTATAAACTGAAATATATAACCATTAAAACCCTGTAGAAGCTAGTTGTATTGGACCTGCGGGTGAGCTGAATCTTTGTGATCAGGGTTTACATACAGCGCTTTACACTGTTATTTAAAAAGCCATAGCTGTGTAAGAAGTAAGATGTCAAGAGCCAGAAATAGCTTGGCTAACAAAGGCTGTAGAAGCTGATGCTATACATTAGCAATGCTGAATTTATAGTTCAATAACTCCCTATATTTTTTTTTCTTAAATAACCCTTCTTATTTCTGGTCCTCTGCTGATTTGTAACACACAACACAACATAAAGAACCTCACGCAGACACACGCAACCTACATACAGCAACACGCATCCCCACTGTTCAGAAATATAGGGATAAGTCACTCTGCACCTTTCAACCTCTAATATGCAAATATAAATATTGACTGTAACAATAAATATTTGTTATGTAACATATTAGATGAGATTAAAATAAACTTTCACTCATTTTAACTACTTTCTATCGTGTCTTAGATCTTATTTACTATTGTTAACTCTGGAAAAATGGAAATACTAAGAAAAGAAAATGTGTGATTAAAAGAGTTTGCTTGAGCTGTGCTTGAGATTTGAGATGGAGGGATAAAGAAAGAAAAGATAACTAAGCCAGAAATATGACTTCTCCCTGTACTTCTGAAATACTTGCAAGTATTAAAGAGAAATTTAGTGATTCATTAAATGCTCAGTCCACATTTAAAGGCTTTTGTGAGGATGCAGAACCTGCTCTTTCACCTGCCATAAAGAAAAATGTGAAAAATCAGGAAGTAAACACGTGTTTTCAGCATGCACAACATATTAGACACTCACATACATCTTTTTACCAGGCTACTTATTCAATCATGTGTGGGGAAACACTCCCAGGCCTTAGTCCCCGCAAAAAAACATACTTCAATTGGACTTGTTTTGCTAGTGTCAAAAGCCAATTTAATTGTTGTTTCCGACGTGCTTATTTGTGAGAAGAGCGTCACTTGTGCAGCCTCTTGGGACGCGTGGCGTCTCTCCAGCTCTGACCCCAGCTGGTACACCCGGCTCTCTGGCTCTATCAGATAAATGACCAGGACGGGAGGGGGGAGGTGTGGATGAGTGTGCACACGAGGTAGGCGGGCGGCTCGTCGAGAAAGGAACTGGAATGTGATCAATCAAAGCTAATTCTAGGTCAAAGACATTAATAGGAGATACACATACAAATCCTCACGCCTCCCTGATTCCCTAGAATATGACTAAACATGTGGAGTATGGAGGAGACTATGCTGGGGGTTCAGGGGGGACTGAGATCTTTCACCTGCCGTCGCTCTAATGGACATGATATCACACTGGAATAACCAGGAAGTGACTGTGGCGATGGCCCATGTGACAGATGCAACAGGAAAACAACTAAACAACATACGGTTGCACTGAAGAAGCAAACTTTGCAGTTTCTTTTTTTTTAAATCTTAAATTAGATTAAGCAGGTTAAGCTCCAGGCTAATGGACATGGCAGTTTTCTGCTTGAAGATGCATTTGTCAGAGAGACATTTCAACCACATTCCAAAATCAGTGATGTAGTGAAGTAAGTAGGCAAGGATGTGAGAAAGTGACACCATCCTACAGTTGAGAGAGGTGAAGGGGAGAAACTTAAGCTTCATACATTGAAATATCAGTGACCTCACAAGGATTTTTTTTTTAAAAAGCAAGCTTGACAAAACGTGAAGATAATGTTCACAAGTTAGTTCATGAGGATCAAACTTTAACTTTTAAACCCTTTTTGTGTGATAATATTTAAACAAATTAAATTGAAGACTGTAAAGCAAGCTTTGCTCTATAAGTATGCTTCATTGGACAAATGTATGCCTAGTTATGAACTCATATCACACGAACAACAGCTGTATTATTGTGTCACAAAATCATCAAAACCAAAATTCAAGATTCAAACGTGACACAAATATAAACCAAATTAATCATTTGAGCTTCAAGGAATTTCGCTATCATATGCATATCGAGATATGAACATTCCAGACGTCAAAAATCAACAATCCAACCATTTGTCCTGCATGTAAAGCTGTGGCAGCGGCAAACATCACTCTTGTGTACGTCCTTCAACGCACAGCTAAGCCCAGGCACTTGTTTGACTGCTGAAGCCACTGAAGTCACTGTTTTGTATTGGAATTTTTCTCCCTCACACTCGCCAAAAAATGTTACTTCGGATTGTATCAATAGGTAGAAATAGATTCAGCCATACTCATAATAATAATAAACACTATACTGCATGATAAATGTTCCCTTGAAAATTGTCAAAATACTAAACTGTAAGCAAAATTATGAGTATTGTTTGGCTCAAGATTTTTTTCCCCATATTTAAATAAAGTTACAAAAGAACAAATTTAAATACAAGAAATAACCGTTGACCAGGTTTATTTAAATTCTACAACAGTGAACCCCAGTTAATCAACATAATGAAAACTAAAAAGTGATTTTCTTTCAGGCAATATGACAGGCAGCTATGGCATTTGTTCCTCTAGGATCAAATCCTGAATCAGCTGGAGACTGACAGTGACGTATGATATCAACTTACATACTTATAATCTGCGCTGGACACGGGAAAGTGCAACGCCATGAGTGAAGGGCTGAGGATGTGGTGCTAATGGTAGCCACCATGCAAAGCTGACCTGGAGCAGAGCAGGGCACAAAGAGAAAGAAGAAGTGGAGCCCCAGGCTTCCGTTGGGGGTCACCCACATCACAGTCATGAGCGAGAGTTTTGCTCTGGTACACAATGGCTGGGCTGTATGGGGGTGGGAGGGTTCACTCAGTATCATGACAGTAAGTTTGAGTTGCATTTTGTTCATGTGGAACTTAAGACAGCCATGTAAGTCAGTATGGAAGCGCCTCAAGAGAGCTGGTGAACCCAGCAGAGGGGGCTTCTCTCCCTCTCCTCCATCCTCTGAGGCTTCCCTCTGTTAAATTACACACTCCCGTGTTTAAACTGCCACCTAAAATGCCATCCAAGCGGTAGAGGGATTGTGGAGCGGCAGTGACCATGGCAGGATGTATGGTGTGGGAGTGTGTGTGTGTTTCCCACACTGCTGTGAATGTGACACACCATTCAAGTTAATCCGCTGCGGTTGCCTCTACACTGGGATGATGCTTGTATGATTCATAGGTAAAGAAAGTAGGGATTTACAGACTTGGTGACTCACCATGACTCCTATTATTCATATAGATAAAGCACAGCACAAACTCACACACTCACAAGCACAAAGCCTCACTCTAGTGATGAAGATTAATAAATCATCGTGGAAGTGTCAACCACCACCATCTGTCTGCTTTGTATATTAGAATATATTTAGAGTGAATTTTAAATTTCAAAATGCTTCCAGGATAAAGAAAGACCAGTGTTTTGTGAACACTTTGAGCTGATTTCCCGACGATCATTGTGTGTGTGACCATTTTTGAAAAAAAATGATAAATAACTTATTTACTACTTTGAAGACATCTTGGGAATTAGAATAAATACTATTAGAGTCAAAAATGTATGGACGGACCGGACCAAAAGTGAGGTCTGGAGTATATGTAGCCACCATGAAGTGAAACTATGAAACTGATCATCTGGAAATATTTACATTTTTTAATTTAAAATATAACTTCTGAATTTTTCTGAAAGTTACGCCTTCATTTTCTTGACCATGTGAATTATATTACATTAGTTAAACAAGTAATGGCTTTTCTGATCAATTGGCCTTTTCAGGAAAAAGCATTGCCCCTAAAATATACGCTTCAAAAATAATAATAGTGTTATTTAGAATCATATTAAGATGTTTTGAATGAAACCCCTGCAGAGGTATAGACTCTTCTATTAAACAAATTCATGAGGAGGAGTACATGAGGCAATGGTGCACCATATTTAAAAAACCTTTCACAGCACAGAGTTCATTGTTATGAAGCCTTTTACTTGAAACTGCCACCAGCAACATCGCGATTAGACTGCGCTGCTTAGACAAATTACTCAGACTGACACAGAAAGCAGGTATTTGCTAAAGCAGTATAAACATAACTATTTATTTACCGTGTAAACAACCAGCAGCTATGTTTGAAGGTGAATACACTGCCCTTTGATTTCTACATGGATTTCCAACCTAAGGTGAGTTTGAATTCATTTGAATGGTGGAAACACTTCACTTCATGATGCCAGTTACAGAAAGTGCTTTAAAGTATTTCATGAGTTAAATCTGGTCCCACATACGCACCAAATACAGTAGAATCAAAAACATCCGACTGCTTTTGGATCCTTTAATATTATTCATATTTTGTACGATGATCAATCGAGGTGAGGCGGCGCTAACACACAATGCACGGATGAGAATATGTAACAAATATAATAGTCGCACAAGCCAGCGGGCGGGAAATCGACAGTGAAGCCCTATGACCTCCCGATGCAAGCTAGCACTGAGGTGACACGGTCAGTCAGCGAGGTTTCACCCTTGTAAAGAACAGTCTCTTATGCTCATGCTCCGTCATGACAAGGCTTTGACATCACCATGGGACAACGAGTGACTAAATCTGACAATCCACTTTACCTCAGAGAAACATGAAAAACAGTCAGCGACGGGGGGAGGACATGCGAGATATTAGGGGGGAGATAGAGGAAACAGCCAGGATGATTCACACAGCATGCACCGCTCCAGCTCCAGTCGTCTCAGAGTACATGAGTCATGTTTGTCATGCAGCCGCATCCAAGGTGGGATTGCACAACTTTTCTTTCCATTTGAATGTTGCCCCGGTGCAAATATTTACCTGATGTCGGAAAACAACAGGCTCTAATGCCTCTTAAAAGGCTCTCTGTGATCACAGGCTTCACCTTTTAACCACTCAGAAGCCATGAAACAGCCACGGTGCTGGTCGGGAGCCAAGGCTAATGATAGCGCCCTCAAGTTCTCTCTTTTACGGATTTTTAAAACGGCACAGTGGATTTTAGCAAGTCAGCACATAGTGGGAGCGTTGCAACTTTTCTTCTGAAGGAGTGTAAAATCAGACAAAAAAACACCTTGAAATTTCCACACCAGTCTTTTTCAAACGAGGATCAATGCCACCAGGTTGTGTAACTCTGACAGCAAGACGCAGTGTTGCATTCACCGTCACTACAACCGTAGGACACATGTGTTTCAACGCGATCGAGTCGCTGCTTCTTGGCCACCTGTGTCGCTTATTTCACAGTAAACATGGCGGAATCACCACCTTAAAAGTAAAAGCCTTCAGTGGACAGCTCCGTGGTGCTGAACCGCTCTGAGCGACATCTGTACACAAATGCGTGTGTGTCACAGAAAGCGAGAGTCTGACAGCACGCTCCCTCTAACGCACACGCCGTACGTGCACCGCGACCACAAAGGACACCTTAAATGATCTCACTCGTGTCATATTGTGTAATGTCGCTGACGCTCGTGGGGAAAGGTGAAGCAATTTTGGCGTGTATTTTTACGTGAAAATGGCGCCCGTTGCTGCTAACCCAACCCTCCATAGTACACATATACAACACAGCAGGGGAAGAGGGCAGCGAACGCACCACTATAGAAGCCACACTCGAGCCATTAACTTGACGTATTTGCCTCAAAACAAGGGAATAAAAAAGGACACGTCGTTCCTTCGGCGTGTCAGGCGGGTGTTGGAGCCGAGTCTTGGGTGTCAGGGGGGGAAACATGAGCCTTCAGTCCGGTCACAAATGTAGGAAGTCACACACAAGCTACTCCTCCGTCTGACAGCCAAACAGCGCGGTGACTTACTTCAACATGGACTGTTCCTTCGCTTCCTCCTTCTTCTGTCGGTCCATGACGCCGAGGATGATCTTCCTCTCCTCCTCGGTGAGGTGGCTGAGGTCCGGCATCTCCGGCATGGCGCCGGCCGCGGAGGCAGCAGGGCCAGGGCCGCCCCGGGGCCCTTGTGGAGCGGACATCTTTTACTCACAGTGGCTGGAATTATAGAAACATAAAGCACATCGTCAACCAGCAGCATGTGTGTGTGTGTGTGCCTGTGTTTTCTGCTCCACTCAAAGCAAATTCAGCAGCTGGTGCTGAAAACACTGCATCCACAAACATCAAAATACTCCCGGTAAACCGACACTAAATGTCTATGAAACAAAGCTAGGGAGGTGAGAGATGAGTATCCTGACTCTGCCGCGGGTTGACATGTAAACATGAATATTTCTGCAATGGGAAAACACTCGGGATTAGACATGGATGCCCGCAGCAGCTGCAACCTTCAGGTAGTATTCCCGGCACCATCCATCCCGCCACGCAGCCATCCAGCGGTTGGGAAGGAAAAAAACATCAACATGAAGAAGAACCAAGTCTTGCCTTTTATTTCGCAGTCATGTTCAATCCTGTCTATCCCATCGCTGCCATCCTGACACAGAAAGGTACGACGGACATGTCGGAATAAACAAAAAAGAAGCAGGTCCGTCCGTGTTTGGGTCCTTATCCCTCCTCCGGCTGTCCGTGCAGCTCGCCTTCCGCCAGGTTTGTAATTCTTGCCGATTTCTTAAATGCACTAAAAATGGATGCAACGGTAGAGTGAGGGGAGGGGGGTGGATTGAGCGAGGAGGGGGGGAAAAGCCCAGATAGGAAGAGGAGGAGCGATGGAAGCACGTAGAAGAAAGAAGAGGACGCTGGATGTTCATTGACAGCAGGGCGACAGCTGCACGCAAAACACGGACTGGACTGTTCTGTGGTGGCTGGATCACCGGATCGGGATTTCAGATGACACAACATATCGTAATTTATAAAAAAAAACAGCTCATTCAGTAGTTATATTTCGCTTCGTCAATGTACAGGCAGTGGAGTCAATCCCAGCTACACAGGCAGAGAAGCAAGCACACACACTACCAGGAGTAATGTGGTTAAAAATGTCATTTTGAGACTCACCTATTCTATTGAGATGGAATGTCTAGCAAGCACAGTAGCTGCACTGATATTACTGGAACAAATATTTTGTGTTTTTAGGCCAAATATTTTTTTTCTTTTAAAAGAGTCACCAACCTAAATGGTATAAATACATGGTGTGGGGCCCTAATGCAACTATTGGCGGAATAATAAATGAACACCTCACCCCCTCAGAAAAAAAAAAGAAAAAATGGGAAGACCGTCCCGGGCTGCACTGCTGATAGGATTGGAGGGGCAACATTAAGAGGATCAAGCCTCATTATGTCTGTAAGTCAATTAGCTCCGAGCACACATCAACAAGTGTGCGGCTGCTTTAAATCACCTGCGATTCAGATTATCACATGTAAATAACAATCCTGTCAAACTCAGGAGGAGGAGGAATGGTTCTATTCACTTTAAATTTTGGTCAAAGGAACACAAATTTAGTTGCTTGAACATTGAAAATAAAACACGGTTGTGAAAAATACAAACAAAAATTATAATTAGAAGAACATTTCAACCACAGTGTTGGCCACAAGTTGTGATCACACTTTAGTCAAAGCACATCTCCCTTTGGTCCAGGGAGTGATCTTCCAGGAGCAGATGGCCAGACGGCAGTTGGGCACTGCAAAAAAGAGACTCCCAACTGAGAGAGTGAGACAGGAGCTTTAAACTTTATTAGTTTCTAACATGGGAAGGTGACAAGATACAAGCCTCTTAAAAGGCTTTGAAAAAAAAGAACCATATATTGTTTTTAGAAGATGGTGCAGTGTAAAAGAAAAGACGCTCTTTAAACAGTTCTTGATCAAACACTTTATCCAAAGTCTTCCAAGAATGGTCCACAAAGCACAGCATCCAAGCTCTGGGGTTTTTATTTGACCTCGGCCACAACATGCTTCTGCTTTTCCGACCGCACCGGAACACTTCCTGGCTTGCTGTGCTTTCGAACGTTCCTCTCCCTGGAAAATAAGGTAGAAGCTCCGTGAGTGAGTGTTGATTTAACATCTACGTCAATGGCTACACTAATGTACCATGAAAATAATGCATAAACCACCGACAGTAAATCATTCATAGTCCAAACACTCGTCTGACGTCCTGCCGGTAATTAAAAAAAACACCAAGCCGGCGATGAATCACTGGGCTGCAGGGCAAACTGAAACCAATCAATCCTGCATACAGACTGTAAATGAGTATGTTAGGCTTATTGAGACGGAGGCGGGAGGGGGGGTGTCACATCTGCGATGGTGTCTGTCCATCGTCACAGCAATTCTGGCTGAAGCTGGATTCACAGTCACCCCTGCGCCCTTCTGTTCCAGAGAGTCGGTGTCTAACAAGCTTAAAAAGATGCGTGGAAGAGGTACACACTTTCTGGAGCTGGCCTGTCTCATGATCTTCTGCTGCTTGGCCTCCTGGTAGACGGACTTGGGGAGATGCCGGTGCTGGGCGATGCGTTTGATCTTCGGGTGGTGCTGGAACTTCTCCTTCAGCCTCTGGTTGTAATTGGCTGAAGCTCTCTCTCTGTGCAACATCTGGAAGATAAAACACAACTTTTCCAATTCAAGGTGTTCTCACAAGGACAGGAGGAGTTGTCAGTGTTTTCACTGTTTCATCCTGGTACTGGAGGAGAGATTTCTTTTCATGAACAAGGCCCGCATTTTAATGGAGTCTTCAACTTCTGCCGGTGGAAGCAAAAAGACCACAGCATGAATCACTGCAGAGTACGTGGAACAAGAGCTCCCCCTGGAAATGAGTCACTGGTACAGTAGGAGTCATTAAACTTGTATATGTATAGGACGCCATGACTTCATCACCAGCTGAAAAGATGAGACCTCTTGCAGTAAACATTCCTCCTGAGAAGTTCGGAATGAAACTAGAATGAGGCTGATGAATTACGTTCTGCTTTCTTTATTCATCTCAACAAAACATTCCACTCAACAACCATGTCAACTTTCACCAGTGGATCATAGGCGAGTCAATATCTGCTAACTCTTTCCAAGCAGGTCTGTGGACCTGTCTTTGGACCGAGGCTTTTATTCTAATTAAAAGCAACGATTCGTCCCAGATCTAATTTGACAGAGAAAATGTGGTCAGATGCTGACCTTGTTGGTTGAAGGGGATCATTCGTAATAAAATAAAACCGTATCATTCTAGCTCGAAAGGACCGAACACAGTGCCACAGTTTTCAGTGCATCTGCTCATAAACATCCTTCCTGACATCTAAAGCTAGCAGTCCAAGAGAGGGTTTGATGAGCAGGACTGCAAAGAAATATAGTTAGAATTTTGTCTGGTTTTTTTTTTTGAAAATGTAAGGTACTAAGGTAATAAGCCAATTCTTGTACCATGGTGTGTTTTTGTCCAGCCCTATATGAAATGGATTGATCATTTTATTACGGTGGGTTTTTGTCAATGAAATATTGTAATTCAATATCACCAGTTCAAAGGTTGTAGCTTGAAAATGTTAGAGGTCAAGGCATACTGTAAAAGAGAAGAATCTTCAGTGAGACCCAAAAACTGGGAAGTCAACCTGAATTAGATGGGGATCAGATCCATAGGTGATACTCTTCCTCATCTCATGGACGATGACGACGAAGACGATGGGGCATCATCGTGTCTGCCTCTTTCAATTGTTTTTTTTTGCTGTTCAATATGTCTCTCACATTTTGTTCATTATTTTTTCTTTTATGCTGCAAGAACGGGGGAAAGGAGACTCTTCCAGGGTGTTTGGAGGTACTGGCCACTGCAGCTATTCAGAAGTGCTGCAGCTAGCTACATGTTATTAAGGCTGACCGTTACGATGTTAGCTACTATGCACGTAGCGTAGCACAGGAACCGAAGACGGTTTCCTCACACCGGCTTTGATTTTAAAAGCCTGAAGATGAGGAGTTTTGTTTGGGAACACAGGAGCACTGTGGAGTGAAAAAAAAAATGAGAGGAGGAGACATGAAGCAGCAGATTGAAGCGTCTAATCAGATGCGTCAAAAGGAGACGAACGCTGGATTCAGCATTTCAGCGTTTCTTGATAATTAAATACCCTTTTGGTGCAACTTGATTGTTAATGCTTCATTATGTTCAGAGTGGGCCGCTTTAAGTGATTGGACCGATTCAAACTGCTGATAGGCGCAGGGCGCGTCTGATCTCTTTAAGTGCAATGCTTGGGAATAAATCTTCGCTCGCACAGTGACAGTGAAACAAGTGCCAAAAGTGAGCCGGTCCTCCACTCTCAAGTTGCATTATGAGAATCAGCACGAGTGAATCCGATTAGGGATGAAGGATGGCTGCCATCTATCTCAATTATTCTGTCATAACTGGTATTTGGGGCACTGGAACACTTCCTGGAGTTATAAAAGACTATTATTCCAGACGCGGGTGTAACGTAAAATAACAGACAGCCCTCAATTCTGCCAACACAGTCTGTGTATCATTCAGTATTACAGCAGTAGTCTGAGCCGCACTGCGCTCTACAGCTCCCCCTAAAGGGGACCAGAAGAATGTTCTTACTACAGTTTGTGTTAAATATATATATATATATATATATATATATATATATATACGACATTATTGTGAGTTTTTGACAAATTAAAAATGCCCCTGGATGGAACTTTCTACTTATCACAAGGTAAGATCTCTAGAATTACATTGATATGAAACGATGACTAATAAATTCCGAATTATTTCAAACATTATATGTATGTAATATAAAAATAAGTTTTACTCCCAACAAATAAGAGTATGGTATCTCAGATGGTGTGGTCGTACTGAGCAGCTTGGCTGAACTTTATAAACACTCTACAATCATGCAGCAGCTCTCACACGCCAGCAAGGACAGTACCTTCAATGAAAGGGCTACCCAACAGCGCTCCTGACCAACATAATCCAAGGTAAATTCTCCATCTTAAGAGAGCTAGGCAATGAGTTTCATCTCATCCGTTTGTCTTACAACTACAGGAGGAGAGAAGAAGAAAATTGCAACTTTTTTTTCCTATTATTAAGTTACATTTACGGCCATTGTCTACAAGCAATGGAGAACAGTAGTCTGCTACTAATAACCCGGGCTCTGCGATTTTGACTAAAACAAAATTTGTTTTTTTCTTCCCTGAAAAGCCGATTTTCGATTTAGTTAAGATTTTGTGTGAAACTACAAAAGACTAAGTTTGAGCAAATTCCAATTCCTTGCTTAATCCTCAACCTCAATCCTCAAAATCGGTTAAGGAAGACCTTGTTCCTTAGAAATGGGACACCCCTTAACAACAGATACGTGCTCAGAGTCTGGTGGGTAGTAATGCACACTGAAGCGCCAAAGGGACGATCTGAGCCACCTGTGCTTCATACATTCAACAAAAACAACAAAGAAATGATCAAATAAAGAGGAACCGTGTGAGACATGGGTCGGAAAGTCAAAATCACTGACGTGTATTGACTATTCGGTCACCAGCGGACCAGGCTGTGAGCTGGAAGTCAGTGCTGTCACCGCTGAAGCCTCCGTGGCACAATTTTGTGTTTGCAAAAACATTCTATTACACAGCGGTGCCGATTTTAAGCAAAAATCATATTGAGGCTGCTCTGCACTGCGTTTTGATTGATCATGTCACATGCTACTATTTGGCTTCTGAGACTATTTGGGATGAGGGAGCAACAATGTCAGCGAGAGAGAATTAAAAATAAATAGTAAAAGAAATTCAAAGGGTATAGCACAGCTCCCACCCAACAAGACACAAACTCTCCTTTTCCCAGGTTAACTCTTGGTGTCAGAGTAAACAGGAGGCATTTTCTTGTTCTTTTGTTGCATGACTACAGACCGACATCCCCTTTATCACTGCCCACCTTTTCCAACATAGTATTGAGAAAAAAAAAATACAGTCATGAATCATTTAATATAAACATAACCAGGTTCCTCAGGGGAAATTTTCAATCTGGCTCTTGGAGACAGCTCATTGACAAAATACAAATACTCAGCAATGAGGTTCAAATTTAGTTGGTCCTGAGATGTGCCCCACAAGGTTGAACCCAAGGTTGATGGCACTCCCTCACCTCACCACTGTCTCACTGTCCTCTCACATAGTTCTCTGATGCTCCTGACTCCCTCAGACAGTACTACACTTCCTCTCTCAGAATCCTGTCATAGGCGTTCTCTCGACCTGCACAGTGCAACGCACAGTGCAACTCCATCTGATCTCCTCTGTATCCTTGGAACAAACAACAAATTGGTGGTGCTCTTACTCAGCGTGACACCATCGCTGACAGCAAAAGTTCTATAGTCAAGGTCTCCACGCTCGATGCAGCATGCTTCAACAGCTGCCTGTCGACAACAAGAGTGACAGGTAAACACAGCCCAACATGGGGCATGTTCCCTAATCCAAGCAGGCTTCAACAAGCTGTTAGATCCTGCAAGACAAAGGTTACTAATGCAGAAACACGGTTGTGCTGCTTCACAGCATACCATTGCCAACAGTGACCATTGCGCCAACACAGAACTTATTGGAAGCTTATCTACCAAAGTCAGCATCAATTAAGTGAGCTGGCACGGGTCATCCTCTCACGCTACTCTGGCAGCGGCTGCTGGGCTGTGACTAAGTTCATGAATGCAGCAAAGTGAGGCAGTCAGAGTTAGTGTATCTCAGTGAGCAAGATTTACAATTGAAAATTTCTACTGCAAATATAACATCTTCAAGTTGTGTTGACAAAGAAAGGCAAACTCACCACGCCCAATTTCTCAGCTGCATTTGCTTTCCAAATGCGTATATTCATCTCATCAGAACCGCTCAGGATGTACTTGTTGTCCGCCGACCACTTGACACAGATGACGTGCTGCATGCGTTTGGTGTGGTACACCTCCCTGCAGTGGAAGGCAAGAGAGTTAATGTGACAGTACTCATTTCACTTCACTTCAACACTAAAAGGTCAGCTCATAATGCCTCATAACTGACTTTCCTGATCGCTTCAACACAAATAAGAGAGCAAAAACGCTTCATAATTTAACATATCGTGTAAATATCTAATTCATCTTTCAAGGTTTTGTGTGATTTTGATCACACAGAGGACAAAAATCAGAGACTGCCGAGTTTAGGCTCATCCAATAAACACAAGGCAGAACAAGTTGTGGCCTTACTATTAGCGTTGTAATACAACAGTTATTGATCGTATATATGTTATATATTTCCAACTAAATAAAAACTAGCATTGGCCTTTATTTTGGACAGAGATAAATATATAAGATGACTGAGTGTATGTTCATCACAATGCATGTGTTGGAAACCTGCAGTCATGATTGAACATTGTAAAGTTCACTGACCTGCTGTGAGTTTGATCTTTTGTGAAAATACGGATGGTTTTGTCAAAACTAGCAGTCACAAACTCCCGGCCAGTGGGAGAATAGTCGACATCCAGCACTGCAGACACGTGATCCATGTGCATAGTCACGGGCTCCTTGAGGTATCTCATGTCATACGTGTAAAGACTGGAGAGACACAGACACAAACACATTAATCACCTCATTAGACCTGTTCACATCAAGTATATGGGTTCACTTGGAAAAAGTAACAGCCCGAGTATTTTGTGATGCCACACTACTACAATAATACAGGTACTACAACAAAATTTATTTTGCATTCCTTCACATACTGTATCTATATATTGTTTAACTATTTTACTTCATTTCTTTGAAAATAATAACTTATAAAGAGAAAATTCTGCACTCGAACTGGAAAATTCCGTGTACATACATTAGTCTGAATAATGTTGCTCAAGGCCATGTTTTTTCCTTCTGTCTCACCTTTGTGCTCTCAGGAGCACTGTGAATACGCTTCAATCACAGCCCCACTATTATAGTAGAAGTGGTTAGTGACAGGCGATCATGCTGGTATGGGATGGGCACATATTTTTAAGCTGATGAAATATATAGTCTATTATATTATTAAATAATATCAATATTGTATTTTTGAATTTGCACTATTTTTAAAATAATACATTCTTTCAAGAATCACAATTCTAGAGGACAGAACTGCACTCACTTGTAGTCTTCATTCGAGGATGTGAAGTAATACGCCTCCATGGGGTTCCAGCATAACGTGTTGCTTCTCATTGTCATAATGACCTGGTGATGGTAACAAAAGGATGGAGCAGTTTAAGCATCAGAAAGGCTGTAAAAGAGCTCCAAAGGAAGGCATTTCATTGGGCAAACTCCATACCTTCTTCAGCGGCGCAGACTCCCTCATGTCATACAGCACGATACTTCTGTCTGAAGCGCAGCTGGCAAGAAGTTCAGTCTAATAGAAGTAACATGGGATAATGTCACAACAATACAAAGTACTATTTTCACAGTTATAACACACCAATAAACAAAGTCCATGCACCAAACATGGTCTTCAGTGATTAAAAAAGCCAAATGTAGAACACATGTAAAGAGCACCATCTACTGACTGCTAACAACACTACAAGTTATTCATCACAATACATTTGTTACATATATCAACAACAATCAAACCACTGAAACATTAATTTAATAAAACAAGATGGAGCATGCTAGTATTTATATGCTCATCATCAGATGGATCACTTTGCAGTGAGCAAAAATAAAGATAGAGAAAGCTTTGACTCAAATGAGGACTTGCAAGTTTTTACAGGTTAGGATGCAAAAAGCATTCATTTATCTTGATTTAAAAGGCTTCTACTAATATAGAATCAAAATGGCTTTTTAGGGCCTGTCATTTTGGCCCTTCTGTTCAACTCGAAACAATAACATGCATTACCCGAGATACAGATTTTTTAAGACACCCTCCAGTTACGTTTTAATTCAATCACTTTGTGTCACTCTTTTGAGAATCTAATGAAAAACATTTGTTTTT
Source organism: Synchiropus splendidus (assembly GCF_027744825.2). Taxonomy (NCBI): domain Eukaryota; kingdom Metazoa; phylum Chordata; class Actinopteri; order Syngnathiformes; family Callionymidae; genus Synchiropus; species Synchiropus splendidus. Next base: position 17,922,238 of record NC_071345.1, on the reverse strand, counting down.
GTAAAAGCATTCCATTAGAGTACATTGAACTCTCAAATGAATTTTGATTTATTCAATCATGTTATGTTGTGCAGTGAGTCTCCCCACGAATGAGCTACACATAACAGTGCAGAGGAATGATCTCCTTAGGATCCAGTTCATGAAACATGACGCAGAAAATAGCCACCAGATTCTTTGGCAACCAAATACAGTGGTACCTTGGTTTTCGAACGTCCCGGACTTCGAACAAATCGGAGTTCGAACAAAAATTAAGAGACTTTTTTAGCTTCTGATTTCGAACGAAAATCCAGAACTCGAACGCCCTGAAAAAAGCCAGAAAAAACATAACGTGCGCGGACTGATCAGCTGACCCACAGCGCGCTTTGTTATTGTGTACAACGCAACCTCTGTATGCAGACATGTCCCGTTAGCTACATTTAGTGACTGTTTTTTCTTCATATTGAGGTGTAAAACCTTTCCTGTCTCCGCATTGGACCGTGGTAGAGTGTCACAGGGGAGGTGCTCGCTCTCCACACCTCCGAGGCTGGAGCGCGCACTCGAGGGTTTTTATGTCCTGTTGTCGGCTGGAGCTCGGACAGGGATGAGGCGAGTCTGGGACAGAGCGTCACTTGGTTTATGACTTTGTCACAGCCAAACTGCACAGAAGCGCACATTCAGAGCTGGACACGCACCGGGCACCTCTTCACTTCTGGAGAGACGTCACTCACTCGGCAACCCCTCCCACATGCAGCGGCCACACACATAGACGAACAGTGCACCTGCAGCAGACACTCTACATTCACTCCTACAAAAGACTATTTTAAGGCTTGGAATGCATTGTTTCTTTTTCCATTAATCGTAATGGGAAAAATCGATTCAGATTTCGAACAAATCGCTTCTCGAACATCTGTCTGGAACGGATTGCGGTCGAGAACAGAGGTACCACTGTACAATCTATTTAGTTCTGGCTTCCACCTCCAATATTCACATCTCCACTGGGTTAAAGCGGCCTTCCACTAATGACCAATCAACGAGGAAAAAAGGACCATGATATGTCGAAATAAAAGTTTGTTATGTTTCTTAAACACAATCATATGCTGAGAATATCCGAATAGAGTCTCACCTCTACTGGGTTGAAGCGCACTGAGCTGAAGCTATCTACACCCCACGTGAAGGAACGGATGGGGCTGCTCCGCTGCTCATCCCAAATGTCCACTTGCTGACCACATGTTGCAAACATACCATTTGTCTGGTGATGGTCAAGTCCAGTGAAGACTGTCTGCAAGATAATATTTAAGAAGGTCTTAGAGCTGAAATCCATAAAAAAACAGCCCTATTACAAATGAACATATCACCTCACCTTGCCTAGAATTGTGTTGATAGGCTCTTCCTGTTCTCCATACCCTGGTGCCTCCATCTTCCACTGCTTCACTGTTTTGTCATCTCCAACCTGCCATTGTGTTAGAAAGAAAAACAAAATCTGGGTAAGCTTTTGATTAAAACACAGCATAATAATACAATAATACCGAGAAAAAGGAAGTGCCACAGAACCGGACGACCAATCCCCGGACAAAACCTTCATGTGCTTGGAGTGTGCGGACACATTCCCGCTTGGTTAGATTCCACACTTTGACCTTGAAATAAAATTAAAAAAATATTCAATGTTTACCGATGAAAAGGGCATGCAAGAACATAAGTTTAAAAAACAAGTACCTCGCCATCACATGAGCCAGAGAGCAGGGTGGAGAGGCTCTTGGTGTGTTTGGCCAAACAGTTCACACCATCTCTGTGGCCATCCAAAGAGGCAATAAAAGGCTTAGCAAAGACCCTCTCTAGCTTTGTAGCATTTAAAGCTCGTGTGTATTCTCTGCACACCTCAAACGGGTGGAGTGTTGGGTCATAATTCCTCGGGACTAAACAGGAGAAGGTTTGGATTAGTTCACAAGATATTTTCACTTGTTAAGAGCAAATTTCCCCGGTTAGTGAGATAACAGACGACTACACACAAAAATTACACAAAACGCAAATTGATCCTGTGTGGAAAGATTTCTGTTGATCGGTGACACTAAGTACAAATATTCAATAAAAAGGGCAGCGATTTCTTTTCACCAATTTTGGCTGAAATTTGTAACATTGCTTGTTTAATTTCAGGCCGTCAACACTGCATCACTTGATTTTTGAGCCATGATCTTGGGAAAAGATGTATCCGCCTCTACTGCTTGTTTGCATGCATTTGTATATATATTTTTGATTGTGTCCTTGTTCTGCCTTGAAAACGGTTTTGTATTTTTGTGACATTGTCTTCCAACTAATTATAATGTAAGACTATCCAAGCCTCTTATCACATATCAGCATGTTACTGTTCTGCTGTCAGCTCATTTTCATGCATACCCGGGCTGGATATGATGCATTAATAGAGCATTTCTATTATTTTATAAGTTAGTATGTGGTAACAAGCAGTTTGGTAATTGTAATGGGGAAAACATAACGTGAACGTCAAGAACATACAGGAGAGTATATGGAGTAAAACATGCTAAACATGAGCAGCTAAAGCTAAAATCTAAAGATTTACCTCGGTGAACGTCCAGTTTCGTCTCCCGGATATAGTCGTCCGGGTTCCTCGAGAGCACTTTAACCTTCATTTGCAGACCAAATGTAAATACTAACGTCGGAACAAAAACAATAAAGACCGTAATCTAAGTAAAACTGCAGCGTATCTGGACACCCATGTGTTGGTAGGAAGTAGCCACAATGCATCATGGGTAAGCAACAGACCTGTGCGTCGCCAGAGGCGGAAGTGCATAAAATCACTTCAAGTTAAAATAATCAGGAGACTTTCAGCAAAAAATTAAAATGCCGACATAGCATTTGCTCTCTGAACTCACTTTATTTCGCGTAGGTTTTGGGTGCAACACATTAAACAAATCGACATGTTGCCTTAACTGCAGTTGAAATCTATAAAGTCGCCCCGATCATGGAAAAGCAGTCTTATTTTAATCTGAAATACCGGAAATGCTGTTTGCATTAAAGGAGAAATGATACACTCAGCAAGGTCGACCTGTGACACACCAGGTTTCTCTGACGTTTGAGACATTTCCCATAAAGAGCGACGCATGTCAGGAACGTGGTGCGCCTTCTAGCGTTATTTTGACATGTCACTGACACGCATTCGTGTTCGCTAGGGTTCTGTTTCGCTTGAGACGACGAGCTGCGGTCCTGTTTGGTAATGTTTACACTAGCAGCCAGCTAGCTTTGATGAACACGCGAGCATGAGTTCAGCACCGAATCATGGCAGCGTCACCGGAACGGAGAACGGACTGACCCACAAACACGCCGTGTCTCTTACTGGACACGTCCGGCAGGTCTTCAGCCATGTGAAGGTGGAAAACCTGGTGGCAGGGCTGAGTGGAGGAGTGGTGTCCACGCTGGTCCTTCACCCGCTCGACCTGGTGAAAATCAGGTTTGCAGGTAAAACACAGAGCACCTTGCTCACTAGTGAATAACTGACTTGTTATTTACAATACATCAAACGTGTGTTTGTGATCCAACAATGGGGGTGATGTGTCCGTTAGCTCCTGTTGCGTCATGCATGTCTACCACCATAAATAGCGCTGGAACTGTTGAACCCAGCAGTGACGCGTGAAAAACAAAACATGTTCTTCCTTCATTTGAACACAGTCAGCGATGGATTGGAACTGAGACCCAAGTACGGTGGCATGGTCCACTGTATGAAAAGTGTTTGGAAGCAAGAGGGGCTCCGAGGACTCTACCAGGGGGTGACACCCAACGTGTGGGGTGCTGGAGCCTCCTGGGGTCTTTACTTCTTTTTGTAAGTACATGAATGCTGCTTTACTTTTGAGACAGCACTGACTTTTGGCATGACTTCTCCTCAGCTACAATGCAATCAAGGCGTATGTGAAGGAGGGACGACAGAGTGAACTGAGTGCCACAGAGCACCTGGTGTCTGCGGCAGAAGCAGGTCAGTTACTGCTGCACACTCCCGCCGACACTATCTGCAAGTAAATACTGCTCTTGGCTGGTCACTGCTGACTACTGTTAGTGCTACTCTGCAAACACAAAACCACTCACAAGGTCGCACCTTGTCTGCTTCTTGCTGGCTGGATTTGAATTCTGTCAAAGACCTTATTTTTCTGTTAATGTAAAAATCTATCCTTCCCGAGAATTGTAGGACATGTGAAAGTAAATGAAGAGTAACTGAATAATAGGAGATGTTGTCGTCCACTATTAAACCACTTAAGATTGAGAGGGGAGAAAAGTAAACACAATGAAGAAAACAACAAGATGACAATCAATTCCACTATTTGAAAGATAAAACAGATCTTTAGTATTTATTTTAAATGGCAGACCAACCGTAATATATTAATCTTGTAATAGATGGCATTCTGCACACTCTCAAGTTAATTCAGGACTGACACTGAATTTATTGGAGTAATATTGATTTGGGTTTTCATTTATGTAAGATGCAGGCAAGCAAATTATGAGTCATTAAGATTTATTGTTTGAACATGAATCTGACACATAAAAAGAGAAGAAACGCTTCTTTCTGACTTTTACTTCTTCAGAACTGAGTAGTTGAACTGTACTTTTTTTTACCCTGTATTGCTGGCTGTGCATTTGACTGGAACTAACTTGTTCCTCAGGTATCATGACGCTCACCATAACCAACCCAATCTGGGTCACCAAAACACGACTGGTCCTGCAGTATAGTTCCGACCCAAACACGAAGCAGTACAAGGGGATGCTGGATGCTCTGGTCAAGATCTACCGCAACGAGGGTGTACCTGGGCTCTACAAGGTGAGATGTTGATGCTGCGTGTTCGGGCTCCTGTCAACCGCAGGGTGCAATGGAGCTGCTCTCAAACTGATCATTTCTTATATTTCCACAAGTGCCACTAGAGGGCACCACAGCGTCATACAATAAACTGCAGCGATGCAGAAGTCATCGCCCAAAAACAGTGTTTATTATGGTATTATTACTTAAGTAGAGAACAATGTCAGTATTAGACTGTTATGGTTAAGATTTTTTTTTTATTTACACTCTGACACTAAAATTTCCCCTCATCCTCTCCCCCCTTTTTCTCATTCCACACCATTACACTACACACTGTCAAATTTTCTTTCAGAAACATGCAACCTTCCATACAAACTGAAAATTAGACAGGAAACCACAGTCTTGACTTGAACTTCAGCGTCCTTTTATAAGGCCTAGATGTCTTGAAGTGACTCAGTGACTCAGAATGTTGTTGCTGCAGGGGTACGTACCTGGTTTGTTTGGCACCTCCCATGGTGCCCTACAGTTTATGGCATACGAAGAGCTAAAGAGGGACTACAACAGATACCGGAAGGTTTCTTCAGACGCCAAGCTGGTGAGTCACTGCAAACTGATTCGCAAGAACATGTCAGTATCACGCAGCAGGTTTTGGGTGAGCACACAATCCCCTCTGTTCTTCTCCATCTCGCGCTGCATCTCAAACAGAACGCCCTGGAATACATCACAATGGCGGCTCTATCCAAAATCTTCGCTGTCGCCACGACATACCCATATCAAGTGGTCCGAGCTCGACTTCAAGACCAGCACAACAGATACAGTGGTGTGCTCGATGTCATCGGACGGACATGGAGGTAGGCAGTGAAGCTACTTTTGGAAATTTTTTGCTATTCTTTCAGTTTTTTTTTGTTTAAAAAAAGATTCCACATTTTCATATTTTTACCTGGAGTGCTGCTGCAAATTACAGAGCCAGCATGTGAGACATATGTCAAATGGTTTCCATCACACTCTCCTCACCTCTCGCGATCATCATTCACCTTCCTCACCTGTATGGACTCAACACACCCAGACACTGAATAATTACCAGTTATTACCACTACCGTGTTGTGACTGGGAGCCAGGCTGCAAGACCCATGATGTCGCTTCAGTGAATTTTGATCACAGTCTGCAAAGTTACCATGGAAAACCAGGAAAAATAGGGTGTCTTTAGGGCATTATGCCGAAAGTGGGCCGTGTCGTTTTCAGTTGCCTTGACAGCCCGATTGTGATGCCCTTGATACATAATGTAAACTACATTTTTTTTTCTTCCTGTTGTGTCATTTTATGTTTGTGTATATTTGATTTGCCTCCTTGGAGTTATGAGATGCGGAAGAGTGTAATTACTGGGGTCACACATGCGTACTGACTCTGTAATTATATGCGTAGTTGTCTGTGAATAACATTGGTTTGGCAGAGAGCATAGCAATTGTTGGCCTTACCTGAGGTTAATGACCTTTGGTTCTTTTTGTTCTGGCAGTGAGCACATGCTTTATAGTGAAGCCTTTGATGACAGTCCTGCTACCTTATAGTTTGATGATAAATTTGACAATAGTAGGACAGGAAGTTTCTTTTTTGTCCTTTAACAGCGGAACCAGACTGCGGAACCATATGCCAATGACTCTTCCCTCTGTCTCTCCGTAGGAACGAAGGCATGGTGGGTTTCTACAAAGGAATGGTCCCCAACTTAATCCGTGTCACTCCAGCTTGCTGCATCACTTTTGTAGTCTATGAAAATGTGTCCCACTTCCTTCTGGGTCAGAGCTGATCGCACCTTCCTCAGGAACTGTGTGTGATGGCGCACACGTTCACTTGCTCTGAAAAGAGTACAGAATTGTGAAGAGGAGTCACTGGTTTGATGACGAAGTAAAAGATGTTTTTTAATGTGCAACTCTGCTCAATATTTCAAAATTATGTTTACATTTTGTTTTAGTTTTCCAGCAGCTGAAAGCTTGCTGCAGGTTAAAATGAAAGCAGACGTTTAGTCGATGTTATTGAACAAACAAATGATACACCTCCTACAGATGTACACTTGCTGGCAGCAGACTGTAAAAGCATTTCTTTTTTAATTAAAACTCAAACCAGAATATTTGCATTTGTCTTTGTTTGTTGTTGTTGTTGATTTTGTTTTTACAATGCAGACATTTTTGGCAACCTTCGTTCAAAGCACTTCTCAGTTAAGTGAAGGTGTTCAGAAATGCCTTCAAGCCTGAACAGCATGCAGGTTTCATGCCTGAGCCTATTTGATGTTTAGTTTGGAGGTGTGCAACAGGGTTATGAAATGGTGAACCATTCTCTGAATATGTTTTGAATATGTGACTGCATGAATGATTCCTGAAACATTTTAAATGGGTTATTTTTATTATTAAAAAGACAGGGTCACACTGGAGTTTCACCAGTGAACACAACAAAAGTACAGTACATTGATAATCTCTTCCTGTGTGCTAGTGATTGAAGCACAAAACACTCAAGGCGACACCAATGAAACCTCATGCTACGACCCACTGTAAACAGCCAGCTGCTCTCATTTGGGAAGCTCCTCGATGATGATCCTGGAGACAGAGTTCCAGCCCGTCGAAGCGTCGCCCCTGGGATAGTCTGCACAGGTCCCGACCCAAACTGCCACGTCCACCAGGCCGCCTTTGACCCCCTCGCACAGGCCTTCCACTGGCAAAGGCAGAAGGGACACGGCCGTCAGGGGAAAACACCCAGACAGCTGCAAACACTTAAGAGTTCGGTGGCGGAGCTTAAATAGAAGGAGCATGATTCAGCGGAAAATAGCTGACTAGGCGTTTCAACGCCACATCAATTGGAGGAGCAGTGAAACATTTTATTTGTGCAGACCAACGCCCTAGCTAGCCTGTTGCTCCCCTTATTTCTGTCGTGCTACCTGCTGATGTCCTGTGGATGTTGATGGTGGAGTTGAGTTCAGGGCTGCCTTGGTCCAGGTAGATGATGGACTCGATGGGGAGGGGTCCGGTACACTCCGCGCCGTTGAAGGTGAAGTACCACCTCTGGCAGCAGGCGCTCTTACACTTCAGCCTGAGCGAGCCGCTGAACAGAACCCTGAGGGAGCTGTCCGTCCTCCGCTTGGTGAAGGTGCAGTCCTGAAACACACAACCAGAGAGGCACCCATTCACTCACAAGCTGCGATGCGCTTTGGCAACTGAAATGCCTGCCAGGATGATTCAGGAAACTTACCTGGCTCTCATTTTATCTTGGCTTTATATCGCATACAGACAGACCTAGACAAAGTGTGGCAGGGGGTCCATATGGGGCCCTTTGAGAGTGTCCCTCATGAGGTCAAAGTATAACTATGAACCTGATCATGTGGAAATGACAGCTAGATAAATTGAAAATATATATTTTTTTTATTCCCCTTATTCATTTTGGCTTCCTGTCGCTCAAATTGAAAGCAAATGTCAGTAAAAATGTTTGTATTATAGTAGTTTATATGATACATGTTTTTCCATGATATATATTTCAATAAAATATGAAATATTTTATTTTAGCTTATTTATATTTTCAAGCTTTCCCATTGTATTGTGACGGCTCTTTGTCTTTCGACCCCTCACAACTATCACCCTACAGCAGTGGTTCTTAACCTGGGTTCGATCGAACCCTAGGGGTTCGGTGAGTCGGTCTCAGGGGTTCGGTGGAGCCTCCGCCGCAGAGGTCCACCCCTCAATCTAGTCTGCAGTTAGTGGGCACAGTCATTGAAAGCATCCTGCTCTGAGATTTCCTACCGGTCCACTGTGTTGGTTTTGTTATTTGAACAAGGTGATATTAATGCACAATTCATTTCGTGCACCAGTAAAAAAAAATCACATTTTATTTTTTACTAAAGAAGGGTTCGGTGAATGAGCATATGAAACTGGTGGGGTTCGTGCCTCCAACAAGGTTAAGAACCACTGCCCTACAGTCTCTACTCATACCAGCTTCATCCAAACTGGGACACTTACAGCCACTTTTCCAAGGTCGATGCCGTAGTTCAGAGAGCTCCACGCGCACTGCTTGTAGTTGGGTCTCCATGGCTCCTCGAAAATCTCACTGATGCATTCTCCCTTTTCTCCTTTGAGTCCATCACGCCCTGGGATACCAGGCGTCCCGGGGATGCCATTGGCCCCAGGGTTACCGTCCCTACCCTGGGTTCCAGCTGGCCCCTGCAAGCAGCTGCCGTACTGGAGAGGAAGCACGGGAGGGGGCCACAATGAAAACAGTAGATAAGCTTGGTGCTCACTGGGGCGGGTCACGGGTCATATAAACAAAAATGACAGAGCTGAGGAGTGAGTTTTAAAGCGAGACACGATCCAGATATTTTGGACTGTAGTAGCTGTCTGGACACACGTCTGTGTTCATAAGAGTGATTCATGGCCCTGTTGACTCTATTTAGAAATGTGAGAGGCGAATGAGACAAGCTGACTCAGAGAGGCGCTGACAAAGGAAAAACTTTTTTACACTCATCTTATCTCTCTGGCTCTAACCACTTCTTCCTCTATCCAGAGTTGATAAGTGTATTTCAACCATGACTTGCACATTTATTGTCCAGCCGTCTCATTGAATGGATCTGAAAATATAGTGAATAATTGATGAAGATGGAAGGGGTCTGATGGTGGTGCTGGTGAAGAAGGATATTTTATGTACTGTGGCAGGAAAAGCATGGATGCTGTACAGTAAAGTTAGCATCAAGCGACCGATATCGCATTGGACAGTTTTATTCCTTGTTAAAGGAGCGACCCCAAATACGAATTTTGTACGGCACTAAACTATGTTTTTCACCAGCGCATGATATAGTTTGACAGCCCTGCTCTGGAGTAACAGTGCATTTGAATACATGCTAAAAACTGGACTAGATGTGAAGGGAGGCTGTGACCATAAAAGGATGTTCACAGTTCTATGTTGTCGATGGGCTGGAAAAGTGTTGAATAATTGCCATATTTTTATGATGTACTTTTCCATACTGTGGGACAAATAAAAGACGCCTAATCTAATATTACTATCTAGTTACGTTACACGTACTGTGCGTAGAGTGGCACCACATGATCTCCACTGACATTGCAGTAAAGTTAGATTGTATGTCAGAAAAGTCTGAAGAGACGTATCCTTTTTATCAGCAGGAGTGCAGCAGTTGGCACTCTGGTTTCCTCCCACATCCCAGGAGAAAAAACATCAGGAATCATTTCTAACTGTGCGTTGTGTTAGAGGGTGAAACTTTCTGCATCCTTTGATCTCAAGACAAATTGTCTCACTGTAAACTGCAACCATATATGAAGCTAGTGGTAAAACCTTTATCGTGTGTCTGAAACGGCTAAGAGCTCAACTTGAAATACAAATCTGTGTCTACAGAATACCACAATAAATGAGAAAAATGATCAACAGTGAATTTAGCTTGAACATGAAAACATGTTTTCGCACCATTTCTCTCTTGTGTCTATACTATGCTCTGCAGGTAACACTTTGCTTAGAGGTCACCAGGTCACATGTTCAAGCAGTGTTCCATAGAGGGAACAATGAAACAACTAAGGATCATGGAGGCATAAACTGAGCTGCCTTATTGTCTTGCCGGAGCATATTCATCTTGAACAAAATAAAGGCATGGTAACTTGACTAGTCTCCCTGGGAGATCATCTATCTATCCAACAACAGAGATGGAACCAGATGTGAATTGTTTCTGATCAAACACTGAGCTTTTAAAGGTACTTTTGCATTGTGTTAAGTCCTTGGTTTCATTCTGAAGTCCAGTCCAAAAGGCAATGTTTTGGGGGCGTTGGCGTAGCTTATGGGTTGATGTTTGGGTGGGTGTGTTGTGTTCTGTGTAATATGATGGAGTCACGTCTGCACGCAGCAGATGCCTAACTATCTTCAATGTCTCCTCATCATAAAACGCCGACACATGCTTCTCTGTTGGATGAAAACAAATACCTTCAGTAAAGCAACATTTTCAGAAAGTCTGTGCAACTCTTGTGTGTTGTTAATATAACTCCTCATGAGCATCCTCCCACTTTAGACACACAATGGTAGTGATGTAGTTTTGATAAAATTTCAATTTTAGATATGACGCCATGGGTTTTTCACTAGATATGACGCCATGGGCTTTGAGTTTGACACATGCCAATTGGGGAGAAACATCTACTACTTCATTGCTGACATGATCTTACTGGTGCTTCCCAACTGTCTACTTATGTGTCTGTCACTCCTTTTCCACTGGAAGAGCAAGCTTCATCCAAGAGCTTTTCACTTCACCTTTCAGGTGTGTGAGGAGGGGAGCAACAGGAGGAGAGCATGCTGGGAGTTGCTGAGTTTAACAGTCTTTAATGTCTGTGTGTTCCATCTGTTGGTTGAATCCAAAGAAATTTCTTGGTGGAGACGAACAGGCTGAGGAGCAGGAAGCCGTTTTGCTGTGCTGTGCTCATAAAGACTTTAAGTTTGGTGCAGACTTTAAGTCTGTCTGACGTGTTCTGAGCCGGCAGACGGTGCTAATGTGAACTGTGGTGAGAAGTGAAAGCTTCTGCCCACCAGATGGTCTGGAGTCTGTTATAGCCATCAGGAAGGTTTCTCTTTTGGACCCTGCTGAGCGTGACATCATCTCTGTCGGAAACTAGGATCAAATCAGCCGTATTAGCGGTTTGTACGCGTGTTTGACCAGCAGCTAGAAATATATGAAGCGACCCAGTGAGGAGGGAATCGAGGTGTTTTATTGAAGGCTGGTTCGGCAGCATAAGGAAGCAGTGTCCTTTCAGACACAGATGACTTTTATATTAGAGTCTGGACTCTGCATTCGGACTGAGCGTCTGCAGGAGTTGAACTCCTGCGTGGACAGCACACAGTCCATTACTGTAACTCAAGTATAAAGACTGCATTTGCTACTAAACTGAGTAAACCATGCAAATGTAAACACTGCGAGAGGGGAGAACATTCATCCCCAGATTCATGTGATTTTTACATAGCCGCTACGATAAGCCAACAAACTCCCAGTGTTGATATGAATCTGAAATTTTCTTGGTGATGTTTGAGGACCTCATTTGAACCCAGGAGGCAACAATGAGCAGCTGGAAATGAGGTGCGCACACTCATGGGGAGGCCCTGAGGGAGGTCTACAGAGTCCCTGCAAAAATAAACACCAGTTTCATTTTCATTTCCCTGAAGAGTTGACAGGGTTTACTGTGTCCCGCGGTCCCTTGCTCTGCTGCTTAAAGCAAGTTTAGAGACATATCTGAATCAGCCGTGGTTCATAAATGTAGTTACTAAAAGTGTAGAGATAACAAAGGAGAGAGACAGAATCAGACCTCAACTTCCTGTCTGGAATTTCCCCCCCTTCTGTGGTCTCCTGGAGAGACGCCAAGACTGGGATAATTGGGAACAAAACAAAAAAAAACTCCCCATGATGATGCCATTCAATGTAGTGGAGACATCACAACAATACAGAAGGATTTATGGAACAGGAGATGAATCCAAAAACAACCAAGTTCTGTCACACCTTTGTGGAATATACACCTCTTGCTATTGCTACTGATGGCACAGATCCCTCCTGTCTTACCTTGTCAGCGTCAGGATCCTTTCGGTATCCTCTATTTCTCACCTTTTCCACTCCATGGAGGGGCACAGCCAAGCAGCCGAGCAGCAGGAGGCAGCCAAGAAGAGGAGACATCCTTCACTGGACTAGTGCTTGCGCTCAACTCCCTCTCTCAGACACCCTGATTCACTGCCGACTCTCTCAGGAGGGCCGGACTTGAAGGAGGGAGCCAGTTGGAGAGCAGGAAAACATCATCATGATTGGGATGCATTTTTAAAGACAAAGAAACTTTCACTTCAGTGTGTTTTTATTCACAAAACAGGCTGAAATCCAGAAGAGAACTGAAGAAAATGCAGCAGTAGAAACATGCCTTCTGCTTAGTGCCTCTTCATATAGTTGGTCTCTCACTAACTGCATAAAAGTAGCTAGTAGGTGGCGCTGTTGCTTTGACAATTACTGTATGTGGTTTCATTGAAACAGTTAGCCAAAGACTACACAGCTGACAGCACCATCTAGTGGCCTCTGAAAATGGGGACACTGTTTTATGAAACCTCTTCAACCTGACAGTGCAAACAAAACAGGGTACCAGCAGGAGACTAGTCTAGTGGGCGAGTCCAGGGCAGGAAGTGTCAAAGACATGTTCTGTCCTGAGTCCACCCAGTCGGGCAGGCCTGAAACACCACATCCAAGATGACCACAAAAGGCATGGAACTCAGTTCCACTTTCAGAAGGTGCTCAGGGGGAGTTGAAAGCACCTACATTCTCACACAATAATGTAGACGTTTATTTCACTCCCACTTCACAGCACAGATACAACAGCAGCTCTCCCAAGTCAATGTGTCTTCAGGGATCAAAAAGAAGCGAGAGAAGAATAAGCTTCATATTTCCGTCACAGAAGTCAGGAGTCCCGTAGGTTAACCTCAGTCAGACAAGCAATAGCAGCATTTACTTGGCTTAAAAGTGTATGAAACGAGTCCTATATTTAGCTCATTCTGGGCGCTTCTACACAATCACTCTTGAGGTGCAGGAAACATTTCAGAGCAGCATAAACGTTAAATCCATTTTAATTTAAAACACAGCAGCCTCCTGATGCTGTGCTGTAGAGGAGCGGCTCAGCATTCTCAACATATGCACACGTCTGAATGGTTGGTCCCTATACTGCACTTCACTATTAATAAAGCTTCTCCACAGTATCTGCAAAAAACGACAGCACATTAGAGAAACCAAAAGGAAAAACCCTGCAAGACATTCAGGCTTGAAGTGAAGTGTAACTAATGTCTTCAGATATACAAAGCAGACAGCAGGACTGACATGGTTTCCCTTTTAATTTGCGTCACCGGATTGTCTGGCAGAGTCTGAGAGTGCAATTAGCCACATGAAAGACACATTAAAGTAGACGGCATCCGTTCTGGAGGCGCATGAGTGGAGTCTGAGGCAAGCTGTTTCAACAGTCACACATCAGATTTCAGGACTTTTATTTGGACTTGCCTTGTGCTGTCAGGAGATACTGACTTTGAATATGAGATGGAAGTTGCAACAGAGTGACACAGTTCCAGTGGGTTGGCAGTATACAACTGACAAATGCAGTTCTACACTACTGTAACATCACAGAAAATGAATGAACAGTGGTAAAAATGAAGCTAGAATGCGGCCACATGAGCAGCGGTATGACTCCGGTTCATATTTTCAGAACCTTTCTTCATCAGATTTGCTCTATTTCTACACCACCTTAAATAACAGAAATGTGTGGGGATTGTCGCTCCGAAACACACTTTTCAAAACAATTATGTAAAACAGACAGAACTATTAATGCTTTAGAACGGACGGATATTATTCTTAAAATCGTAATGGATTTTCCGTTTTGGATTTCTCACATGAATTATAGATTTATATCCTTAAAATCTTACTGTTATTTAAGTCAATATACATTTTTATATATACTTTTGCCATTGAAATTGATCATTTCCACTGTTATGTGGAATTAAAATTTGATATTTTCCATAATGTGTGTTCCATGATACAAATGGTCATATGACAGTGAATCCTCCCCCATGTTATCTGTAAATGAATAGTAATAACTCCAGGCTGAGCAACTGGCACCTCACAGCGGGTGATTGAAATCCTAGCCTTCAGTGGTTGTTTTTGGACATCTGAACGTTTTTTGATTAAATACTAGAAAAAAAAAGACTACGATTAAATCTTCAGTAAAAAAGACACATTCACAGGAAACAAAAACATTCAGTTCATCACATTGGATACACAACATAGTCAGTGTAGCGACCTTTCCTATCAAAGAATAGAAAATATACATAAATAATTAGCTACTTTAAAAAAGTCTCCTCAGGTTGAGTTGCGGTTTACAAAACAGTGGGATTTAAGATTGAACATCATTGGTTAAGTGGTGAATCACCTGTTTGGTGTATCTGAATACTGACACTTTCACACGTGAGGTAACGTCCATTTTCTGTACACCGACATTCAGGATCTACGTTTGTCTGTAAACACATTCAGGGGCAATAAAGCTGATTCTCCGGGGCTTGATAGTGGTTGGAAGACTGATCATTTTTGGTGGTGGACGCGGTTGTCATTTGCTTTCCTGTGAGTCCTTGCTCTCCGCAGGTGCCGTGGGGACCTGCTGGGAGGGTTGGTCTTGCACGCTGCTGCTGTGTGACGGGCTGACAGCTGGATGCAGCTGCCTGGGGTCCACTGGGTCCTTCTTAGGAGTCACCCTGAGGACACGTTGTCACACATTAGAACAGAACGGCTTGGATGCATTAAAAATGAAAAGACCAAAAGGCTCTTTCACACGTGACCAAAGCACCACAATCACATTCCATTTTCATTCAGTAATATTCATGCTTTGATAAAAAAAGGTATCATAGCTGGTGCGACTGATGATATTGAATCAAGCCAAACTGCAGCTATTTATAGGCAAATATTTGATCTCTTAACTCGAGGACATCAGCGCATACACTTTGTGACAGAGCATTTTCCTCCATTGTGTAAAAAGAAGACATGACATCCATCTTCCATCCAAGGGTGGATCATGGGGGCAGCTGCTGGAGCAGAGAGGCCCAGAATTTTCCCTCTTCAGACAACTTCCCCAGCAAAAAGTCCCTGAGCCCAAAGTCCCTGCGGAAGGACTGGCCTCCACACTACACCTCAGAGGGCGAGCCTAGCTACTGTGAGTAGAAAACTAATTTTAGATGCTTGTATGCAATTTTTCTTTGGTACATGACCAATGGGGGGAGTAGGAATGTATTGTAGATCAACAACTAAATCAAAAAGGCACAGTTGTCGGCGAACCGTGAGGTGAGCTGTTACTTCCACAGCAAAATAATCTTCATGCATGACAATCTCACGCTGCGAACAATACCTCTTAGTCAATAGCTGTTAGGGCCTAAAGGGAGAGCAACTCATGGTGCAGCTTCCCCGGTGTATCTTTACACAGAAGGTCTATGAGAGTGGGCGGCAGTTCGCATCTGCAAAAGCAAGGGGCGGAGCAAAGTGTAGCGTTTGGACTGAGTGTGTGTGTGTGTGTCTCGTGAGGACCAATTCTGGGAAAAACCACCCCTTCCGAGGACAATTGGCTTAGTTAAGACTGTTTGTGGGTCCTAAGAAGGTTAAACCTTAAGTGTAAAAAATTCAAAATAACTGGGTCACTATAATTATTTCTGTCCTGGTTGAGGTTAGCCACTTGTTTTGGATGGTTAAGTTAAGGGGGAAGAGACTGGGGAAAGCATTATGGCAATGAGAAACCACCAAAAGTCCGAACTCGGATATCAATACAAACGTGTGTGTATGTGTGTCCGTGTCATTCATTATATGAAATAATGACATACCTAAAGCTCAGGTGTGTCTGTGGACAAGTTTGGTCTCATTTCAACATTTGATTTTGTGCACACATTGGTCAAGAATGGCCACACTTTGGTCACTCACCTTCCATCTGCAACTCTGTGTAAACTCTCAGCGCGGCTGCTGACTTTACTGGATCCCCCCCTGCTGCGTCTTTCTCCCCCTTCTCTCTCCACCCGCCGTGAACCGCGTCCAGATGCGGCCCTCTCAAGCTGGTCTCTGTGTAAAGTCTCGACGAATGACCCCTGCGTGTGGTTGCCTTGAGCTAGGGCACCCTGATTCACGGTGGCAGGGGCTGCGCCGGTGCTGGTGCCCATGGACTTGGAGATGACCTTGAGCTGGTGCGAACTGGGCTTGTAATGCTTCTTCTTGTGCTGGACGCGGCTGTTGTGTTTAAGGAAGAACTCGCAGGATTCCTGCAGCACACGCCGGCTCTCGCTGATGGGACTGCAGGCCCAGCAGAAGTGAACATAAGTTTTCTCTCGAGCAGTACAGCAAAAATAAATGCTCTGGTTCTTACTCTCTTTTGCGGGTCCTGTTGAAAAAGAAGGCCCATTCGGAGCAGGTCTTTTTGCTGCTCACCCAGAAGACTCCGGAGATTCCCACCACCAGAGTCATCAAGTACTTGACCAGAAACAGTGAGAGCTCAGGCCGCTCAGGTTCTATAGTCTGAAGTGGAATGGTAAGGAGAATAAAAAATATTACCCACTGACTGTGTTTTTGTGTCTCAAGAGCATTCAACGGATTGGTTCAACTGCTCGACGTGAGGGCGACTGATACCTTAGCTGAGCAGGGGATGCTGTACTCCTGACAGTGATCGTTGATCCACGTGTTCTCCCAGGTGCTGCGGTGACTCTGCTCGTAGGTGTAGCAGGCCAGCAGGGTGACCAGCGGGACCAGGTAAAGGCAGCTGAACACGCCGATCCTGATCATGAACTTCTTCAGCTTCTCCTGGTTGCGCTCATCATGCTGAATGACCTGCCGGACGTGGTTCAGAGACACGATGCCAGCGAGGATGAGGAAGAGGCCGACGACGACACCCACACAAGATGGCGCCAGAACAAAGAAGCGCAGGGCGTCCAGGTCGTACAGTCCCACGAAGCACACGCCACTGATGTTGTCACCTTCCACCTTGTTCAGAGCCAGCAGCATCACAGTCAACGCCCCGGGGATCCCCCAGGCGGCAGAGTGGAACCACACCTAAAGAGGAAAAGAGTTACTACTGCCTCAAAGAAAAGAAAAAAAGGACTAACTCACAGCTTTCTTCTCGATAGCTTCGCAGCTCCATTTAGGTCCAGCTGCCAGGAACCAAGTGATGGTGAGGATGACCCACCAGACAAGACCAGCGATGGAGAAAAAGTAGAGGAGCATAAAGAGCAGAGTGCAGCCTTTGCTCTGGGACCCCAGCACAACTGTATCCACGCCCGCAGCACTGTCGGCCTTCATGCAGGCAGCATTGTTCCCCAGCAGGAATCCAATAAAGTATATGAGCGAGACAAAGCTGTAGCAGACAGCGTAGAATATGATGGGTCGCTCCGGGTAGCGGAAACGTTTGACATCAATGAGGAAAGTCAGGAAGGTGAAGAGAGTGGCAACCAAGCAGATGATGGAGCAGACGCCAATGAAGCTTTTGGCAAAGTCAATGTCATGGGGCTTGAAGTACATATTGGAACAAGGGGGAGCGCAGTCCTGAGCACCGAGGAAGGAGGTGCCATGGTTCGGTTTGGTCTTCAACTGAAGCGGACACCAGAAGCCCAGGTCTCTCTTCGATGATATCGGACTGGAGGTGGTTGTCACAGAGATGCCCAAATCTTTGTGCAAGCTGCATGACTGCAACCTGGAGGAGACCAACACAAACATCCCTTCATTCTGGGCTTATCTACAAACAGCCTCTAGAACTATTTGGAACAGACCGCAACATAGATTCTGGTGCCACCAGCTAGAGCAACCTGCTACAATATGGTACTCAATAAGCCACTTTTTCTATCTCAAGTAGCTTTCAAGCATACAAGGTCTTCTGAAAGGGGCTTTCAGTACTAACATTCTTAGCATGGGGGGGAATAAATCACACTCTTCATTCACAGAAGCATTAACACATTTTAACTTGACCTTGGGCAGTTCAAGTACTTCAAGTTGAACTTGGAGTAAATCTTAATCTCTTTGCTTAGATCAACACGTTTACCAATGTGAACCTGGAGTACAACACTTTCACTAAAGCAAAGAGAGTCGACAGTTCCAAGTAGAAAGTTCATGACTCAGAACAAAATATAAGAAGTATACAGGAGCTACAGTAATGAAATAGACGGTGTGTTTAGGGAAACTTCTAAGGAGGGAAGCTACTCTTGAAGGCATAGAGAACCTGATGCACTGACGGCTACATGGAGCTCTGCCTGTCAGCGAGAGGGCTGCTCCCTCTGTTTACATGGAGTGGGTGGATGAGTGTATTTATCCGCCTTTCAATGCCGACCCAATCCTCTGTACAACGCCAACAATTTAGATGCTTGATCTTACATTACACACAGTCATATTCAATCTCTGCAGCCATTTTCCCCCAAACGTTGTCATTATGATTGTCTTTATAGTTTCTGCGTTTTGTTGTAAAGAACTGGGTTCTGGGATATGAACATGCCATGCTGAATGTTCTTCGTATTGTTGCAATTTCACTCGGCAAAATAACGTTGCTGATGTGCAAGCTTGCATTGAAAAACAGCAAGGTCGATAGAAATTATCGCACGAAAAAGACATGACTGATGTGCAAAGACCTTAAGTTAGCTAAGATGACTAAGCTAAAGGTTAAATTCTGAAGATTGAAACACCTTTCCTGAGCTCCATTTACCTCAATAGATAATGCCCAAATTGAGTGAAAGAGTACTTACTTGTCGCACTGCAGCTCTGGTGGCCAGGTGATACCAAAGATTTGGATGTTGTCTTTGCAGTCGAACAGAACCCTCTCACACTGTTCCCGACACGGGGCGATCACTATCTCCTCCTCAACACACGTAGGGATGAAAGCCTGGCATAGGAACTTGTGGACGTCTGGAGAACAGCGGAGATTGGCCAGAGGCATGAAAGGCTGGAGACGGAGAGAAGAGAAAAGCAATTGGAACGTCACAATGATATAAGATAATCGTACAGATTGAAGTTTTTTATAGCAGTTCTGATTGATCTGATAGTGCTACAATGGGCTGTTGACAAGTATTTCACGGACACACTCTGATCACATAAGCAACCCTCTCTTCAAGTCCCCAGAGTACCTGGGAGTTTTGGCTAAAGCATGATAGTTTCCTTATTCAAGGGTTGGTCTGTTTGGAAACATCTGCCTGGCGATAACTATTATGCTCACTTTTAAATCAGATCCACCTGAGTGACGGAGACTGCTTCACAGTTAGGTATGCAGCTCTACGGCGCCACACAAAGGGCCCATTCACCGCCTGGGAAACACTTTCTTCCGTTTCAACACAGTGGTCAAGAACTAGGAAAGGGTGGGGAGGGGAACAGGAAGTGACTGCTACGACATTGAGCTGGAGGGATTGGGAATCACACAGCTGTTGATAGGTGAGGCATTGTGTTTGTTTCTATCTGGCAAGCGACACTCACAGGAATGAACCACTGCAGTTGAATCTACCGCTGCTTGTTATGCAGTAATTATCTAGTCAGTCTTTCATTGTTGATGCATAACTCATCAATCATAACCAGTCAGGTATTCCGCCAACATGAAAACAAAAACACTCCAACACAGGCTGCTATTCAACGGCGCACTGAAACCCAGTCTGGCAGTTAGTCCACATCTCTGGGGCATATGCTCTCACAGTGAGGGTCCTTGTTCCGCTCCTGCGGAGGTCCTGGAATATTATGCAACAGAATCCTCTCTCAATAATCAGTCTATCTTAGCCTCGAGAGAGCAAGAGAGCACAGTCGAGTGCATGAGAAGGAAGCCTCAGAAATAACGGCATGTCAAAATTTAACTGGTTCATGTACGTGTTTACATGTGGCTTGCTAAAATCTTCACACTTTTGTTTGCCACAGTCACAGCATCACGAAATGGTCGATTTTTTTCAAAATTTGTATTTTGCATGTTTATGTCTTATCAAGAGCAGTAGTTTTTGCCTTGGAACTAATGTAGTAGTCAATACTGTGTAGAGATGAGAGCATACAGAGACCAAGTCAAATAAAGGGGTGAAGGGATACTATGACCAAACGGAATCCTGAAGGCAGAAGCATAATTCTCTTCATTATATAGACACTCATTCTTCTCTTAGTCCATGCAGGCGATAGCTTGATTAAGCAGCAGAGTCCAATTGCAGCAGGTCGTCTCAGTTTACATGCAGTGGACAGGCACCAAACTATTGAGTAATGTCACCTCTGTGACGAGAGGTTCAACCCAGTTCAACTGTCAATAGAGTAAGGACACAGAGCTGACAGGCAGTG
Organism: Synchiropus splendidus; assembly: GCF_027744825.2. Classification (NCBI taxonomy): domain Eukaryota; kingdom Metazoa; phylum Chordata; class Actinopteri; order Syngnathiformes; family Callionymidae; genus Synchiropus; species Synchiropus splendidus. The sequence continues at coordinate 17,901,638 of NC_071345.1, read as the reverse complement.
AGGAGACATATTCAGCTCACTATATTGGACTCGGTACTGTACTGAATGAGAGTTAGTTCAAGTAAAGAAGTCCAGAATCAGCACATCGCAGGGAAGTATCATTGCTGTCACTGTCCTGGAGTTGTCATTATAGTAACACAGCCCTTCCTCTTCCCCGTTCTTCGACTAAAAAAAATACAATTAAATACTCAGAGAGGATGTGAAGAGCACTTTTTGGCCTATTGAATATATATATATATATATATCTATATCTATATATAGATATATATATATATATATATTTAGATATATATATAGATATATAGATATATAGACACACACACAGCTTGCTATAATAACCCCACCGCAGAGCAAAAGTAGTCACCAGCATCAAGTTGGATAATGCTCGATGCACAGTACAACTGTTAGACCATCATACAAGTGTTCTGAACACATCCGAAACACATTCAGATGCGGTTTCATATCAATATTGAATATTCATATAACGCGAGTCATGCTATAGATTGGTATGACAGCAAGCCCTGATGTACTGTATATAATGTTATTCTTCCTGAGGAGCTGACACTTGAGTGTCTACCAGATCAATTTGTGAACAACTATAAACTAATGCCAGTAGTTCTCACAACAGTCTGACACGAACAAGGCAATGTCAGAATCCTGTTTGATAACAGGGACAGAACACTTTGCTACTTCCAACTTTTACTGGGTTAAGTGTGGCACGTGATGTAGAATTTGGACCAGAGAATGTTCTGTCACCTGGGAGACTGGACAGTGGAGCTAAGACTGTGCACCAACCAGTGAGTGATTAACAGAGAGAGAATAGTCATTGTGGTATGCAGGAGAGCCTTTGTGTGCGACTGGGTGTGTCCCTCCCCTTCCTCTACAAATCAAAGGCCTCACACAACAAAGTCGATGCCAGTGGCCAAGGTTGCTGTGAAATAAGAAGCCGATACCTTCGCCAGATGTAACACAAAAGCCTCCTTCAACAGATCCCCGGGCTTCTCGACACACTTGCACATTGTGCGTAACATAAACCCCTTCTAGTCAGGAATGTCGGAGCACAGGATGTCAAGAGTGAGGAAAATAAGCTGGACTTAAGAGAGATCACAGGGCAACATTTAGTCGCATCACTAATCACAAGAAGACGTGTGTTTCAGAAGTCATTGTGAAGTGGACACACACGACAAGAGTGGTGAGAGAGCTCAGGCACACCAGGGACAGGAACCAAGATGTTTCAATAGATTTAGACTTCCTTAAGGGTTGGACAAAAACACCCCACAAGCTGAACATTTTATCCTTGTTATGTTGCCTTCATGGTAGCATCAATGTCTACACACAAAAAAAGCTGCTAATGCAAAACAAATATGAACCACTGAGTTGAAATCATTTTAGGAGACTAGTGATACCAACTATTAATAATAGTAGCACATGATAATAATAATAAGTAATAGTAGTAACTATTACTAATAGTAGTACATCATGGGTTTATTGTGTAATGAGTGTAATTCAATAGTGTGTGCATGTGAGAGAAAAGCACACATCAGAACACATCACACTTTTTCAAAAATGCATATGACTAGTCAAGTAATAATCACAAAACTTTTGGCTAACATTATGCACTGAACACATATGAAACATTCAAAGTGAGTGCACTTGCATAAATGTATTCATTTCCTTTGCAAATTGATTCAATATCACCAGTCAGTGAACGCTAGATCTGTCATTTTCTTCTTTCTCAACCACATTCATTTTAGCATGCTTCACACAACTGTATCAGGTGACAAAATGTTAATGCTACAAGAAGGAGAAGAAGAACAGGAAGTCTGTGAGCTGGTGGGCTTCCTGTGTAACATCAAAATAAAAGACCCAAACCCTAACCAAGTCGCGATTGCTCACACAGGTGATCACTTCATTCACCGCCAACATAAAACATGGAAATGGCCAATAAAAATCTAGAACACCTGTGCTTGCCAGTCAGGTGGTTACCCCCCTTTTTAAGATCAATTAAAGGGTGATGTAAGAGAAAAAAGTTTCCCATTCAGCACAAGTGAGACTTTTATCACAGGGCAAAATTATAACCCGAGAGTTAACACCTTCAAAGTCAAAACAGAAATAAAAATCTTGCATCCTCGTGAAAACATGAGAAGCGATGTCCCAGTTTAAACAGCAGCTTAGAACTGTTCACCAAGTTCATAAATCCAGGGGGTTTTGTGTCCGACTTCAAAGATATTCCTCGGGCTTTCCTGAGCTATCACTTTCAAAAGCACAGGCTGCCTGAACATGAGAAAACCCAAAGCCTTTGACTTCCAACAGCAGCCTGCAGTCGAACTTTGAGTCGATGACTTCAGAGAGGATTTGTGGGTCTACTTACCAAGAAGAGTGGCAACATTACAAATATGTGTTTAGACGTAGGGCCCTTTCAACAGTCAGCCATTTGTATTTTGTGTGCGTCATTCATGATGCACATCATCACCCTCATAGATTCATCAATGAATACAGTTTGAATTTATCTTGCGCAATGGATTTCGAGAACATCCAATTTGCAACACCGTGGGGGCCACATGCGGCCCATTGAAATTTTATGACCCACCCGAGATAAAAAAAAAACAAAACTGTACTGTTCAGGTTTGTCTTCTGCAGTATTTGAATTCCTTGGTTTCTGACAACTATCATTCAATCTCCTCCCAAATCATATTTTAAATAAATTTAATATGTTTTCTATCCAAGTCACATACTCATACATGCCATTCATTTCAGTCTTTTTAATTAAACTTAAGACTTCCTTTTCAATATCATTTGTTTGTCATTCTTAAAACATTTACAACACATTTTCCTCCAACCTCCAGATCAACCAGACGATGTTCTGTCTCTTATCAGTCCAGTGTTGCTAGTCATATACAAAAAAAATCAACATCAAGGTTACAGGTTTACCTAGAATAGTAGCTTTTAACATGCATGATATCCTCACCTTTTTATCTTACCGACTGTTGACAGATAAAAACTAAGGTTACTGATCTGTTTATCCTTGTTTTCCATGTTGTATCCACATCAAACGGTCCTTGTGAATATTTTTCCCTCACTAGATGGTTGAACCAGTTTGTGACAGTACCTCCAGTCTCAGTTTAACAACACAAAAACCTGGCAATGAAAATGCTTGAACATCTTATTAATGCAAATTTCATGAATGCTGACTGGTGACGGGGCATGCCAAGGGCATATTCTAAACCTAAATAAGAGACTCGAATGAAACACCGCATGTCCTCCCTGTGAACTTCTGCAACAGTATAAAAAAAAATACACAGTATAGCTGCATGGAGCTTAGAATTATGTATTATATAGATTGATTAGATTTTTATCCTCCAATTCATCATGTTTTGCATTTAATGTATTTTCAAAATTTGGCCCGAAGTTGCTGCTGTGCAGTCCCAATTAAATTCGCTGCTAACAGGGCGAAAAGCCAAAGTCTGAATCATCCTCTCTTCAAAACAATTTCATAAGTCATTGGTTGCACTAGGAATGGCGCTATTTATCATGTCCCAAACAACTGCTACTAGTATTACTAGTATTACTAGTATTTTTTAAAAGGACTACATTGGGAAACATTTGAACGCAAAATTATTGCACGTAAAGTAAGAAAACAAAGGTTACAGACCCTGAATTATAATATCCCAGGTATTGCATTTAAAAAAAATGTTGCATCAGGTTAATTAACAAAAAAACTCACCTCCATATGACTGGCAGCGATATCCTGGTCATAATGCTCCATCATGTTTGGAAAGTAAGTCATGTTGTATGACAACCCAAAGCATCGGTGCACATGAATTGGCTCGCAGGTGAACAAGCTGTGAGCGTGGCAGCTTCCCAAACACAGGAGCAACACCACAAGTGGTCCAGGCAGAGGCATTGTGATGTGGATCAGGTGCGTGGGGGAATTCTGAGCTGTCTGTTTTGCAGCTCAGTGAGATACCTCGGCCTTGGCTTGTTCAGATTCCGCCTCTTTTGGAATCATCTGAACACAGATGCTGGTGGTCGTAGCATCCTTGAGCTGTTGCTTTAAATCACAGATTGGAATCCTTCATGGCTGCAACAAAAGAGAATTCTAGCTGATGTTATACGTGAAACTGTACAAGTCGACTTTCTGAATCTTCATAAGATTTTTATTTGCAGTCTGCTTAGGGGAAATTCAGAGCAGAAAGATGAAACCTGCTTTCATCACTGCTATCAATCATGAAACCTCTCATTGTGCTGTCATCAAGCGGGTGAAATGTATCCACCCCTGATTTTCTCCTGCAGGTCTGAGGGCAAAATGTTTTGGCAGGTACGCTTTTGTGATGCATCACTCAGATGGAATTAGAGACTCAAATCTGTTCTTGATGCAGACCTCAGGTGCAGCAGCTGGATCATAAAGTTTCAAGTAGTTTGACTGAATGAGTCTTTACTTGTTGGAACATATTGAACTTAAACATTAAAGTGTCAGGTTCACATACCTGAACAACTAACACAGGAAGCTGGATTAAAAAGTAATGACATAGTTCGCAGATATACCTAAAATGTGGCTGATTTTGAGGATATGTTGACCTCGGTTTATTTACATTAGCAACATGTAATAGTAGCAGCGACAAACATTGACATAATTTCTGTATAACAATCTTTCTAAAACTCAGTGTCGTACAACTAGTTGAGAATATACAGAATGTATATAAGAAACGTGGCCAGAAAGTGTAAAAATGTATGTTACCAGAAACACAAGTCGCTAGCCAAACACAGTTAGCTCCCAACAGCAGTCACTGCAATTCATACAAAACGTGGCGTGAGAAACTTTTCCAGCTCTTTTCAACTCAGCATATAATCCATTTTAAGGAAAAAGTGGGTCTCCAAAGGTTGTTCGATAAAGGTCGTCAATAGCGACGGTTTCCATGTACCAAAAAGTAACTTCGGCAACAGAAAAAAAACATTCATGCCTCGGTGAAGTTGTTAGGTGGACGTTGTAGCCACGAGTAAGACACGTTTAGACTCCAAAAAGAAAGAAGAAAACGCAAATACTTACTGTAACATGTCACGAAGTGAACACAGGCAACAGCTGACTAAACGATACCTCTGGGGAATTGTTGTGTGGAACATGGAAGCGTGTTCCCTGCCACAGAAGTGAAGCTCCACCGCCCCAGTCTCCTCCTGCTTGGAGCTCATGCTGCGTTCAAATGAATTGGAAAATCTTAGTTTCGTTTAATAATTATACCGAAAGCATGTTCTTAAACTTAACTAGTCTTTTATCCTACTTATTCTCTCAAGAAATTGTTTTTCAGCTCTACATCATTAACATCCAAACTTTCGATATCTTAGGATCATTGTCTTGTTTTTGACAATTGATTTCTGACTTGGAACTCAAAAGTTTACGAGTAGCTGTGAAGGCATCCTATGCACAACAAACTGGAACAGGAGAGGTTTGACCTTTGAAATTCGCCTACTTATTTCTAGTTTGAGTTTCATCTCAAAATTGTACAATTAAAAATGATTTTTCTTTGGATATTTATACCCTCTTTTTACTCAAATACTGTTTACTCAAATGCCAATGTTAGTTGAAAAATAATAGCTGTGTGTGAAAAAGCATCTAGATACACTGCTCTTTTCAGTTTGTAAAATCATTCGAAATTCGTTTTTTATAGAAACTGCCTTTAAAGTGGATTGACCAAAATATCAAACATGACCCCAATCATCTAATAACGCAGACGTTTATTTTGATCTAAAGTCTCAAGGATTATGTTAGTTGTATTGCTGTTTATTTCTTCTTCTAACTATAATTATAAGATTTACTCCTTTACGTTGCTGTCACAAGACTGGAGATTTAAGTTTACTTCTGCTTTCTCCAAATTCAGTTTTCCATCTATTTTTCATTTAGTTATCTATCTCTCCGAAGGTTAGGGGTTAGATTCCCACATAAGCCATTAACATTAAACATTAACATTTTTTTCATTATGTTTGCAAACCTGAATTTCAATGGCAGTCATTTAAAAAGACCATATATACTATGTTTGTATTCAAATATAACACATTTAATGACAGGTATTTATGTATTGAAAAACAATAGAAACACATGCAGCATGTTAACGTTATTGTTAACTTATTTGGACATTATTTCCCATATTTATTTCCCATATTTAGAGACTCATATTCCTTCAACTTGCACTTGAGGTTGTCCAAGAAGCGGTGTTGTAGATGTGCAGCAGGGGGCGCTGTGTGTACTCCCTGCTCATGTGACCATCGTGGAGAGGCGGAGTTACATCGCAACAATTTAGGTCCTCCACTGGATCCTGAAACCGTCCTTGACAAGTGAGCGCATCTTTGTGCTCGTCTTCACCCGACGCGGATGTAGTAGTCACCACATCGGACACATTTCCGGGCGTTTTGCCGTAGAGACAACCAAGCCAGCGCTGACACACTGCGGGTTCATATGAGGTGCGTAACCTTGTGGAGCATGAAGTAACAAATGACAACTGTGGGTGAGATCCGTACAAAGCCCGTGCATGTAGCGGACATGTCAGTGTGTGCGAGGTTTGGTGGATGCAACAGGGTTGTGTTGTCCGAGTTTGTGGTGCGAGGCGCTGGCCTGTTGCTAGGAGACTCTGTGACAGCTGGCCGCTTCAGAAAAGTGACAGTAAATGTCTGCTTATCTGGCAACCCTCACCCTCCTCCTTCACTGGAGCTTGCTTGTGCGTGAAATATTCCAGCGTGGTCAGGAGATTATAGTCTTCCAGAGAGAACAATGGCCCCCTGTGATTATCAGGTCCTAAATATAATACACCTTGTGGCCATGTTTTCCTGAACCACTGAAAGCTGAACGTATATTTGCCATTGAAATTGCTTACAAGGCACAGTCTTTGGATGGTACATCAACAATCCAGGAAGCTGCTGTAAGATTGGGATGCTGCTGATTTGCTGTGCTGCACTTTTTGGGGATCTGAAAATGATAAGGTGTTTTCCTTCTCCTTCTTCAGTCGGTCGCTGTTCCTGTCGCCATGCAGCTGAAGGTCACTGATGGATGGATCAATGGATTTGCTGGTGAATGTTCTCAGAGGATACAGTTGTGCACACTCATATATTTCTGCTCCAGTAAAACATTACACTTATCGAGCACATGGGAATACCAAAGGTAGTCACAACCTCATGCACAGTTTGTAAATGTCAAACCCAAAATATATTTACCAGAGACTTTAAATCTTGTTCATTCCGGTTTATGACTGTTTTTTTTTCAATTCTAATCATAAAGTAGATGTAGACAAATGTGTCTTGTGTTGCAGTTACACTGTTTATTACGACTATTGAAGAAAGGTTCAGCTGTTGACTGAAAACGTCCCACTACAAATCAAATTTTGTGATGTACTTATTGTTCCATTATTTGCTGCAGCATCAGCAGGGACTGGTCTAGACTGCAGCTTGAATTTCAGATTGCATCCTTGCTGATCAGGGTTTTTTTTCTGTTGTTGCTGATGATCAAATTCAGGCTCGTCGCTACAGCAGGAACTTTCTCTTTAGCAGGGCAATTACCGTAGAAATCATTACAAGTGAATGGGAAACGAATCGCCAGCATTAGGTTTTAATGTGCTGCATCATCCCTTACACATCACATTACAGCTTGTCACACAGAATCCCAGTGGAGTGGAGTTGAACTGACAGCCTGTTGTGTTTTATCAGACTGATGTATGTTCCCAGTGAGGAGACTGCAGTCCTCCGGAGCCACACAGCACCTCCTCCCCGCCTCCTCCAGCATCCCTTTCTCATCTGTCCAGGGGCATGCCTGCTGAACCCAGCCTCAGGTAGGGGGCAAATATGACTCCTCATGCGCAAGGAATAGAAAGAGAACACTGGGAATATCCTGGATTACTGCAGCATTTTTTAGCTAAGTCAGAGAGAGCCCATGTTTTAAAAAATCTTTTCCAGACAGACAGGCTTCCCTCTTATGAGCCGCAGTTATCCAATTTAGATTGAGTGGAGCAGGGGGTTTACAACCCTGTCTTTGTTGAATCTTTTCTGGCCGTTGCTCATTCATTCCTGCCGAACAAGCAGACGTTCTTTAACCATCTCTTTGCTACAAAACAAGACAATCGATGTTTACTTGAATGAGAATGTCAATAGCCATTTCACTCTTAAAATAACAGAGAGAGCTCTCTTCTTGCTGTGCGTCTGCCGTGTTTTTGTCTCGGGCTACAAAAGTCATCATCTTATGTATCAAAGCACAGAACTCTGTTAAGTTTACGTGACAATATTACTGGTGAATATTTCACAATGAAAAAATGTTTTCCGTCAATGAATACCTATCGCACGGGTATAAAACACTTGGGATGAGCTTCCTTGTGAAAGCCATCTGAAAGCTGTGCACTGATACAATTGTTGGCACCGGAAAAATGCGTAATGCGATTAAACGTATTGCTGGATAATCATCACACCTTATGATCCTCTGATATATATATATATATACATAATTCAGTTGTGAAAGTCTGAATTTTCCTCTTTTTATTTGGTGCAGCAGCAGAAAATCTGTCCTTTTCTCTCCTGGCTTTTCCTCCAGCCAGTCCCACCTCCAAACAAGCAGCCTGACTCATCGTTCATCCCACCTCCGGCTTATGGCTCATACTAGCGTGCACTAACACACACACACACATATTCTGTTGCACGCCCCATCACCATGAAGGTGACAGAGCAAGCCTCTTGGCAGTCTGCTGCATTTAGAGTGACGTCGAGAGCTGTTAGTGGGCAGAGACGAATTTGGATGGACAGGAAGACGTGATGTTAATGGAGCAGGGCGAGCTCAAGTTGATGGATGATGAGTGTGGTGGACGCTGAGTTTTTGACTGCCGCAGTGATCGGACGACACCGCCGTGATCAATCTCTTAACTCAAGTGGGGCAAGTGTTGACTCAAAACTGAAGGTCAAACTCAATAATCCAAGGTGCCGGAATTTCAAACACAGGCAGGGCAGCATTAAGCATTTATTGAAGGCTAACTTCAGCATTAGCGTGTTTGCTTAGCTTCAAAGACAAATTCTAAATCCTTCACCAGTCCATCTTGAGACACAAACATACATACATACATCATCAGTTAGCCACCATACATTCAACTATGGAGTATAATATCATAAAATAAATGACTCCGTCGGACAAGTTTTTCATTGGATTACTTAAAAAGTACCCACCAAATTAGCCATAACATCATTGAGTACGGAGATCTGACTGTAATGAAAAATAAAGACCGATAAGCTGCGTGGGAAGACATGACCAAAATGTTCCATTAAGACAGTTGCTGTATATCACATGACCTCGGTCCAATTTCTTTTTTACGAAAAGCAAACATCCTGGGGTGGGAAGAAGGTGATTTACGTGACTGGACTCTGCTCACAGATCAAGGAATGGCTAAGAAAGGATGTAGCACATAGTTGAATCCGGGCCAGGGAGAATTAAGTATGCTTTTTGGCAAAACAGGATCTTAACCCTGAAGTTCAAAACGATAGCTAAATGACTGTTTACACTTTCCCTTTGAACTTGCAATGGATGCGTCAATCATTTGCGCTTGGGGGGCGTCTGTTTGTGTGAGATTATTCAATAGTTGACTCAGATTGTCTTATAATTACAATGAGTCATGAATATGTGAATGACAAACAAATGATCATTTTTAGTAAGTAAATTAAGTTCAGTATTTTTTAATTCTGATACATAGTGATGAAAGTAGAAAGTTGGGAAATGACAGTCATTTATTTTATTCATTCCTCTGACAATGAGCCAAAGTTAATCTAGCCTTTTCAGAAGCTTTTTGAAAAGAAGGAGAAATAAGTGCCTTGCAGGGAGTCCTCTAGATAACATCTCATCTCTGCGCCACTGCACTCAGTCTCTCTCGCCCTTTCACTTCAGACTTCAGCTGAAACAACTGGTCGACTATCGTCGACTGCTTGTCACTGACGCTTTCATGAACTGACTCATCACCGAGTCACCACTCTCTTAGCACAATCCACAGTAAGAGGACAAATGGCTGAGGCGACCCAAAATGATGAGAGTAGGATTCACATTTAAAATTTAAATGTTAACTCGCTATTAAATAGGATAGCAGTCAATTTTGTATCTGTTTTAAATGTGACTTAAAGGGAGATGTTTTCAACACCAGAGTGGCCATGCTTTCCTCATGCAAACATTTACTCCAACAATCCAACATAACAGATACTGTCTAGAACATTATTTAGAATAAGGCACTGAAGAGGCTCCACTACATGCCTAAAGCACAACATTGTGGGCATTCAATACAGCATTTAGCACTATGCGCTTAGCTTCTATATTTATATATAACAATTACAGTCAGACATGTTGCCATGTTAAATCTGTAAACCTCATATATCGACTAGTTGACTAATCGTTAAGCTAGTGACTAGTGACGATCAAAGTAGTTCCCACCTGCAGCCGCGCTTCAACCTGTGATCAACTCTTATTTTGTAAAGTCATTTGATTTTGACATTGAACTGTGGTGTCTGTGTCTGACTTATCACAACAGAGTAGGTGTGGTCTCAGACAAGACTTCAAAATCCTGAGACCAATAGCTACTTTATCCTGTACATCCAGTGGTGGAAAAACTTCTTCAGCCAATTCAACACAATCTCAAATATTGTTATGAACAATCTTGGAAAAAAAAAACCATTTTTTTTCTATTAGTCTCTTATTTTGTTTACAAGAAAAAAAACAACAAAACTGAAGTTTCAAGATGTCAGTTCTCAACATCATCAGTATCAAAGAGTATGTTCAAAACTGAACAGCAAATAAAGAAACCATGACATTATCATATTCATTTTTGGTTTTTGAATGCATGGGGTGTCTGCCCTTCATTTGCAAAGTAGTTTTAAAGCTAATTTTGTACCTAATTTAACGTGAGTTGCAGCAGCATAGGTATAACAAAAGTGAGTGTTTTGTTATTGATGTTTTCTTCTAATCCTGCAGTAAGGAGATGCTGACAGGACAGAGGCTTTGCCAGTCAAAGTCCCACCAGGACTCGGTGCTCTCTGCCCTCAACCAGCAGAGGAAAGATGGCCTGCTTTGTGACGTCACCCTGGTGGCCGGTGAACAAAAGTTCCATGCACACAAAGCTGTCTTAGCAGCGTGCAGTGACTACTTTCGGGTGAGTATTAAAATAAAATAAGTAGGTCTTTGACACAACCATTGCGCTGTATGATTCAATCTCTTTTGATTGATACATTTTCTGACTCGAACTCAGTACCATATGAAGTGGAAAACCAGACCAGCTTCTTGGGATCTGAAGGATTTGTCTCCAAATTAAAACATGGGAATGTGCTGGCATAATAAGGGTGGCATAATCCAGCGGCGCATACCTGATTGGTGCCAACCAGGCCAACATAAATCCTTTCCAACTTGCTTTATGGAAATAATAAGTTCACCAGACCGAAGCCCTCTGATTCACCTGCCAAGGTCTTAGTCCTGCTTGATAGAGATCGTGGCCCACTGGGGAAAAGTGCACCGATGAGATTCAATTTGAAGACACAAAAGGGATTAGGGAGGAAAAATTAATCCCTTTTGAAACTGAGAAGCAGATTAATAGTATGTTGCCTTGATAGATCCCATGGGAGGTGCTATTTTTGTTTCTCTCCACAGAGAGTAGGCGAGATTCACTCCTCTCTGCCTTGTGTTTTCTTTTGTTCTCCGGCTGCACAGAGCCAAGTTTAGCGAGTGCAATTCCTAGCACTGGTGTTATCGAATCAGTCTGCCACAGTCAGGAAGAACGCTCCCTGTGCTCCTCTGTTTCCTAATAACATCAACTTTGTCATCTGACTCCTCCATTTGCTTCCCCTCTAGTGAGCCTATTGACTGTACACTCAACAAACACCTGTGCGCATGCAGCGAGCCTCCTAACTCATAAGCCGGTCGGGCTGAGTGATTGTAATGAAATACCTAACCAAGCGTGAGTTGTGTACCTGGGCGAGGTCCCAAATGTGTCACCTGCCTCTTTAAATGCCATTACATTACATCTATAAACCTCTGATTCACTGAAACACTCACACACTCGTATTTTATTTTCTTTGACACATGCAAATGTATTCTCAGAATTGGCAGACCAAGTTGCATTATGCATAAATACATAAAATAAATGTCACAATATGGGTTGTAATGAGGTCTGTTTGTTTGAATGATGAAGTTGTAAATGTTTTAAGAGTCACTGACAAGGCTCTGGAACTATGCATAAATATGCAATATGAAATATGGTTTGCAAAGGTTTGGTGCTGAAGACTAAAATTCAAACGGAAATGTACGTTTGTGATATCACAGCAGTGAGATTCTGAAGCCCACTATTTTACGTGACATTTTTAGTGAGCGCTAAGAGGATCCCCAGATAGTTCATCCACACATGAAGACACGATTGTCCCTCTGAAGTGTTGCACAGCAGCTTTCATACTGTGGCTAAAGCACAGCATCGGCATAAATCTGTGCCCCTTGCTTTTAGTATGCCGTCGCATCTGCAGTAGTTAACACTAGGCGACAAACTAATATGAACTGGTGGTGGTGGTAGCTATGTGCTGACCTGAAAGTTTTCATGTGACCTTGTGAAGGGCTGCTTTAATGTCACGGTGTTGACGGTTGTTGAGCACCTTCTGTCTCGGCTCCTGACGCTCAAACAATGCAGTTATGGTCAATGTATTTCCACTGTCATAGAGCCTCGCTGGGAACACACACAACTTTTTCCATTAACCAAGCTGCGACGCAAGTGCGTCTGGCAAAAAAAAAACCAGCCTGTTCACTTTTGCAGCGATCATTTCACTGCTGAGCAAGAACCTTATCGCCTGAAAGTTTGCCTCACACAGGTCTTGAAACTGACTTCAATACCCACGGTTTTCAAACGTAAATAACCTAGAACATATCATCAAAGTGGTGGAGAGTAGCAAGGGTGACAAAACTGACCAGGAAAATAGTACACCCCTGTTTGTACTGTTGACCTTCATAAGAGAGTATAACACCCAATTCGTCTTCATTTTCACCATTCACTGATATGGAGGCCGCGTCAGACCCTTCATTTCTGATATTCACTGCTTGAGTCATTGCTTCTAGTGCGTCGAGGATTGAATAAAAATACATCGTCTACCTCAAAAACCTCTGACAGATCACTCTAATGTTCGCTGATATTGCGGATGACTTTCACCACTTCGATAAACTCACCTGTGCTTGTTTACAAAGTTGGTCCCTCGAGCGGTGTTTCACATTCATCTGAATCACAATGTAATTCATGTGTAGTGTATGAAAACAAAATACTATTCAAATTGTTGTTGGTACAAATTGTCCCAGCAGATGAACAACTTTCCCTTTAAGAGTTGGCCACATTATTAAATCAGTCCTTACACAATAGTTGTACTGTGACGATGATAGTCAGAGGTTCAGTCTACTATTAACCACATGAGACAACAGAGGAAACATGTGCCTGCAGGTAGTTAGCCGTAGCAGTGAGCTCCTGCTGCAGCGTCATGTGAAAGAACTGCATAGAGCACCACTTTGTCTTGATGTATTACTTAAGTCAGAGGAGCGATCTGTCTCTGCTAACCGAGCCTGAGCAAGGTCAAGGGTGTTCACGCTGAAAGGGATGGCTCTCTGTGACCAAGCTCGACCACTGACATTGGTCGAGAGGGGTTGTTAAACCAGGACCATTTTTCTTAGCCTCTGCATCTCGGACGCTCTCATCGATGGCTGCAGGGCATCCTGTGCCTCGTGGACCGCAGGGTTTTTTAAATGAGCGCAGTGATGAATCAACAAAGCGTGGCTCTGAGGAGAGATGCGCATGGCTTGGCTGGATCTCAGCATGTCTCCCAGTCAAATCCATCCTCTTCAGCATGCTGAGGGCTGCAGGAGCGAGGCAAAGCTCGTGCCTGCTCACAATTAGAGAGGATTTGATTTGATTTTTTTGGAAGAATGCATATCTTTTGCATGACTGACCGGGATGCTGTTCGAACTGACCTCCCTCCAGGCTGTCGTGACACAATACTTACCAGTGGGATACTGAGTGGCTTGAAGAGGAGTTGAAGCTCTAAAATAGGTGGACAGTGATTTAGTTTTGCTTGAGAAAAATACCAATCTTTTGTCAGGATCTGACCTAACTTGCTGACCACTGGAGGAAGTCCCAGCTGAATCTGCCTTCATCATTGTGGCTTTAGCTCAACACGACTGGGAGCCCCCCTGTATGTGTGTTGTGTTTAATTCCCTTCATTTGAAGGAAGCTTCCATTAATCCAGTCCTGAGGCCTCTGGAGTTTTCCTTGATTCAGTCAGACAAGCATAATATCTTTCCTCCCTCACGCATATTTGCCTTGATATCAGAGCAGAACTCTTAATAAGGCCTGGTTTCAAGATCACATCAAATCTAGTGGTGGGACTTTAATTAATTACAAAAAAATTAAGATAATTGAATCTAATTTAACAGTTTGCTCTCTGGCAGGAGGCTACGGTCCATCCAGACCAGAACCTCCCGTCACAGGAACAGCTTCTTCCCCTCGACCGTCAGACTGTTGAATTTGTGATCAGCCTTTGTTATTTTTATTTTTATTTGTATTTTTATTTGTATTTGTATTTGTATTTTGTAATAATATATTAAATATAATATAATAATATATTTTTTAACAGCACTTAATTTCGAAGCACTTTCCTAGTTGGTGGGACCCCCACTGACCATGGCAATAAATTCTATTCTGATTCTGATTCTGAGTCTGATTCTGATTCTGATTCTGATTCTGATTCTGATTCTGATTCCGATTCTGTTTCCGATTCCGATTCTGATTCCAGACAACAGGGAATCTTTGTAAGTGCATGAGTTCCTGGTCCACTGATCACACTGATGCACAAGACACGTGGCAGCTAGGGTGATAACAACAACAACAAACATGGAGGAATCCCTGAACAAAAGCAAACAAAAGTTCAGGGATGTTTTCAGTTTTCAGTTTCCACTACTCTGAATCTACTTGAAATTTTGATAAAATTGAAATTCTTATACAAATATTTTCAAGACATGAAAAGAGCTTCAGTTTAAATAAGGTGATATAAAAACTTGAATATAGCCACCATCGTGATTTATTGTGCTGTTGTCAAACTGATGCAAAATAAACAATATTTTGTTGTTTAAATGTATGTATGGTTCCATCATTCGATTCACTAATATACCAAATTCATTTAACTTGAATGGCTTCTTGTGGCAAATATTCTTATACCATTAAACTGCGATTAATTGACAAGAATAAATCAAAAATTCTGTTATTAACTAAATTAATTTTTTAAATCAAATCCCACCCCCAATCAAAACATGCGCCTTCTCTGAATCCAGTTTCCTCCACTCATAACTCGCTCTTGGTGAAGAGCTGTATTTGAGTCCACGAGTTCTGTTGGGTCACTAGCTATGTCAAGCTGCTCTATTATAAAACTGGACAAGCACACAGGCGGCCCTCAAAAGATCAACTATAAAACTATAAAGCGTCTGACAGCTAACAAAAACCTTATTTTATTACCTATTAGTTCATTGTGCTCTTTAAGGACTTCATTTTCTTTTTGTCATGGCAATATTCCAATTGTTGATAGCTTTACTTTTTTACTTTTTTCTAAGATGTTTTTTTATATCTCATTTCCATCCTTGCAGCCACAGTATATCATGTGGCCCCTCAAGAAATTCAGTTGCCCACCCCTATTGGAGACAGATGGTAATGAAGCCTTAAAAATATTGGTTTGAAATGCCACCATATGTAATGATATATTCCCGGTTACAATAGGAGTACTTCCTGAACATTTGTAGTGCTCTTAAGTTATTTTTCTAGACGGATGAAAACCGTTCTACTTTATTCCAAGGGACTGTACAGTGGGCTACAGTGCCACACTGTTAAACCTCACTCAGATTCAAACCCACACCCTTGCATTATTAACAATATTGCAGCCCTTTGAGATGCCCTGGCGCTGCCACCTCCACAAAGACATGGGATGAGATCTTCATAGCCTAATTTGACCTCTTCCTTTCTTCCACGCTGCGGCGATCTGCTCGGCCCCTGGTCGATGGCTGACCTCTCCACATGGAGAGAAAGTACTCGATAGCTTTGATTAGTGAGCGGCACGCAGGACTCAGTCACAGCAGGCCCCGGCTTCCTGTTCCATGGCCGTCGCTTTGATTTCTCATGGATGGTAGCGTGTGTGTGTGTGTGAGAGAGTGTGAGTGTGCTGCTGGCCAAAGGAGGAGTCTGCAACTGAAAGTACTGACTGCGCATCAGGGTCCGATCAGTTTTGAAACTGGGATTTAACGTTGCATCCTATAAGCTCTTATTTTAATCTGCAGGTTGATACACAGAACCAGTGAAGTAAACCACCTACTTCAGTTAAATAGCCGATCTGTATTCATTTTTTGCAATAATCAATAGCTTTGATAATTGAACCATTACTCATGTAGCGTCTCATCGACAGTCTGCGATTGGTGTCGTGATCCATTCTGAAGCCGAATCATTTGTTTCCCACCCGGAAGCTAACCCCTCACTTCTCCTGCTGCGTGTCACCAGGCGATGTTCAGCTTGTGCATGGTGGAGAGTGAGGCAGACGAAGTGACTCTGCAAGGAGTGACCAGCGTTGGACTGAAGCACGCGCTAGACTTCGCCTACACTGGACAGGTGAGCCTGAACAAAGCTGAGAACAATGGCGTTGCCAACGGCAACTTGTGCCCAAAATCGCTGTGTTCACACTGCTGCCCACACAGACACAGGGATATTGACTGAACAACTTTTTACCTTATGTAATGAACATTTTTATCATATATATCATATCTTTGTCAGCAGTACGGTGAGCAGTGGGCAGAGCTACAGCAAGAAGGTTGTGGGTTAGAATCCTGTTTGAGAGTAAACTTGTCAGGAGAATTGATAGATAAACAAGCTATTTATCACCTCACAGAGAGAGTGTTAAATTGAAAGCACTGTCCCTGTTTGTGTACTAGGATAGCAATAAAAACACGTCTTGCCACTTAAGTTTGTATGACAGTATTCAACATTAAAATGATGTGGATTTAAAAAAAATGAATCAAGTTATTTGGGAGATTTTTTTGTCTCCCTGGTGATGTAAGCTCTAGGTCTAGACAGTGTTGTGATTTGAGGAGCGGCCTATTGTGGTGGTGCTTCCTGGTATAAGTCAGCTGTTGCTGCTGGATGATTGATTTTTTGTTTGGGCCTATAAAGACATAGCAATGGTAATCGAATCTACGGAAGATGAATGAGGGTAGCAGATTTATTTTGCTCCACGCTGGATGGAAGGTGAAGTGGAATTATCGATAGTGTGTAAGCTGGGGCTAAAGTGAACTGATGGATGAGGAGCCAGTGCGAATGGAAAAGGAAGGAAAACATTGAAACAAAAGATGCTGTCAAGGACGCGCCAATGCTTTACAGTAGATCATCATCCATTCATTCATTCATTCATTGTTTGACTAATTGAAAGTAGATCCCATGATTTATCAAATACAATTAAAAAAACAGACATATATATATATATATATATTTTGTAGCCCTCCACTCTATAGCGTGGGCTTTGGAGATAAACATTTTAATCCGAAGAGAAGCCTTATGAGCCGATTGACTACAGGCCAGAACTCTGCTGATCCGAAAAAAAGGATTTGAGCCCAAAAGACATGTCTTTCAGCTGCAAGCACAGGACGCATCGTGAAGTCAAAGTCTCTGCACCATTTTCCCCGTAATAATGGAATAATAATAATAGATTACATCACTTCCCGGATGTGATCACATCTTGTAACCTTCGGTGGCAGAGAAGCAGCCAGCTGTTACGCAACACTCTGTCAGTCTGTGACGCCCACGGCTTTATAATTACTAGTAATTTTATTTCAGCTCTGAAAAGGCAAAGACTGATTTAGTCAGCCGGTGTAAGTAGGTCAGCAACATCCTGATTTGGTCTGTTCATCTCCTGTCGGCGCAGCGGAGATGATACCAGATGAGATGAGGGCAATATGCTTATCCCCCAGCCCCCCTCCCGAAATAATGACCTGCTAAAACCCACCTGACCAGATGTCATCTGCGGGCCGGGTTGGAGAGGTGCCGGCTAATGCAGCAGGATGGAGCCCACATGATCAGTGCCACGTGTGGTGGAGTCGCCTCTGTGTTTGTTCTACCTCACCTGCTTCTGATAGAAAAGGTGCTCTCTGCCTGATCCTCTGTTCTACAGAGTCAGTTTCAGGCTCATTAACCCAATAAGAAATCTCAGAACTTCAACCCAAGTTGGGGCCAAGCAGCGGCTCCATCAACTAGACAATCTGTCCAGCCTCCTCTGTAGCTCCTCATGAGTGATCTTCTGACTCAATGGTGTTGTTGTTGGTCTGCTGTAAAGCCTGAGGTCTTTTGTCTTTGTGTGTCACATTAATAATGAATCTCTGAAATGACAATGTGAAATTCAAGGATTTTCAGTGGAGGAACTTGCCATCAGTGGGAGCATAGATATCATTGGCTTTACTGGACCCGTGCCGAGCTCTGCTGGGAAACTATTAAAAGAATGAATGATGAATGGATGATGTGAGGATCATTGCAGACAGACAAGTGAAGCAGGTGTGTGTAGAGTTGGAGTTGCTCCTTGTGAGGTCGAGACCGTGTCCAGGAAGGACGTCTTTTTAATGCAGTGGATTCCAGAGTCTGGAGTTGCCTCCGGTAAAACGGCTGACTCATTGAGACAAATATCGAACATGACCTGGGAGACTAGACTTTCAAATTTGTCATACAGTCGTAAAATTAACCGCAGCTTGCCTGAGAAAAGCACCCTGATCGAGCGAGGCACCAGAATCCAAGTCATTTTAGATAGGTTTGGACATGTTGGTGGGACACGTCTGTCTGGCACTGAGGAAGAGCAGCAGAGGGACAGCACCTTAAAAACAAAATGTCAACATACAGTACTAAAATATCCTTTTTTTAGTTTACTTTTTCTGAAAAAAAAACATCTCATGCCTCATTTTTTTTTATCTCCACACCATGGGCGTGATATGTGATGTGTGTGTTTATGTGTGTGTCTGTTTGCAAAGGGACTCATACACAGAGTTCAATAAAATGTGTAGCACTGGTACTGGTCTATTATGCCTGTGCCTGTAAGCTTTGACAAAATGAACACAGATAACGCACATAAATGGGCTTTAAAATTATGAAATTAATGTTTAGTAGTGATGAATAGATTAGGTGTCTTGAAACTGTATTGCAGGGTTCATGAAACAGTGTCCTAATTTTCGCTAGTTGCCACTAGATGGCGCTCTTGGTTTAGAAATGATGTGAGATTTCATTGAATTGGTTTTTCAAATCCAAACATTTTACAGCAGACAGTGTCATCTGGTGGCCTCTGAAAGTCAGGTCACTGTTTCATGAGACCTCATCTACTTTCATCTACTTTCTTTCTCCTTTTTTTACCATTTGAACTATTGATTCACAGCAGCACAGCAACAAATCCACTTTGCGTGGTTCACACAGCACCACCATATGTTGTATGGTGTTTGAGTATGTTTCAAGTGTTGTGTCATCGGTCAGATCTTGCTGGAGCCTGCAGTGATCCAGGACGTCCTGTCGGCAGGCAGCCACCTTCAGCTGCTGGAGCTGCTGGGTCTGTGCTCCCACTACCTCATCCAGGTGACCAACAACAACATACAACCACACACACACACACACACACACACACACACGCAGGGGCTCCATTATGCAAAGGGAACTGCTGAGCCACCATATTGAGATGTTGCATTGCTATTAACTTAAGTGGAGCTCTTATGTGAACGTCTGGCCTGAACAGTTAATTGAACACTTTATGAAAACAGCTTTTGTGAAACAGTTCGTTTTGTTCTCCTGAAAATTTTGGGTCATAAAAAAAATCCAAATGGGAGATTTTAAATTCGTTTTCTGCACATTAATGACTATTTCAATTTCTGATGAGGACTATTTGATTTACAATACCTGCTATTTTATGTTCAATTCCACTGTTTTTTTTAAATGTTTTTCCACTCTCATGAATGAAGTATATCACTCAATATTCAATATTGTATTGACTACAACATCAAAACATGAATCATTCTGACTTTTGTATTTTTTCTCATTTGCTGGAACATCAGTAAGCTGCGAGCCGAATATTACTGATGTTCTCCTTCTTTGAGATGCTTTAGCCATCACCACAAAGTTAACTATGAAACATGATAATGTAAATGTTATAGCCCTGTCACCTAAAAAAAGCAAGATCTTTTATAGAACACTGAATAAAATTATGAGAACACAAAAACACACCCACTCAATATTTGTCAAACCATTGATCAGGACGCTTGTCTGCTCAATATAAGGCCTTCATCCTACTGTAATAAACTATATACAACACATTTATTCATAGAATTATTTGGTCATCGCGTTCTCTATCTGTGCTTCGACCGATATCTGTTGACGCGCTTCTGCACTGACAGGCAAGAAACTATTGGCTTTCTTCTGCCATCAGGCGGTTGCAGTCGGTTACTGCAACTACTGCTGCTGTTCTATGCAAATCAAATGTTCATTTCTGTTTCATTTTTGCCTTTCATTCTTTACAAGCAGACGTAATATTACATCATTGTAACAACAATTACTCCTTGTAGTGCACTGAGGTAGTCCAAAAATGATATATATTTGAGGAATGAAGTAAAAAATGCTGAGATGTAAAGTCAAATCACTGCATTACTATGCATGGAATAATAATAACACTAGAAATAATTAACTCTACACATTGTTATTTGGATCATGATGCTAAATAATTTGATACTTATTTGATGAGACAGCTACAGCTCGTGAAGATGTTTGGAAAGAAAAGCCAAGTATGTTTTGTCGGAGCATGTTTTGGGCGTCTTGCACAGATTTTCAGACTGGTCCACCTATGTCACATATGCTGGTGCTGCACAAACCCTAGGAAGAACCTGCACAGCATGACGCTCACTATTATCTGTTGTCACTGGCAACTTGAGGTACACACATTCACAAAATGATTTTTTTCATTGTTGGAGTCATTCTGTGTCCTATGCCACCGTGCTGAGGAAGCGGTGAGGATGCAAACACTAACCGTTTTCAGTATGAAAGCGGTCAAAGTTAGGGAGGCCTGACCTGATGGTTTGGACATGCCGAGAGCAGAGTCAGGGGACATGTTGAACGAAACATAGGAGCAAGAGGAAAACAACCAGTGTGGCTCATTGATGTAGAAAAGGAGGATACGAAGAGGCCACCCCTGATGGGAAATGCAGAAATAAAAAGGAGATTATGTCCATTTTACTTATTCATAAATGGACTAAATTCAAATGTAAAATGCTGGGTCAGCAAATAACGAAATAATGAAATAAATATTTAAAGTACATGAATTCACTTTTGGTTTTAACTGAGTGAGCATTTTCCATATTGTTGTATACTTGATGTCAAATATTATTGAGCACTCACTCGCAAAGCGGATTGATGCTGTATTTGAGTCTGTGACGCTTATATTTGCCGCCAGTAGATGGCAGTCTTATTCCACCAGCACAATTTCAATATCCGTTATTTACCTCTCACCTTGTTCCAGTAATTGCTTTTTGATTAACTGTGGTATTAAAATGAGCTCTCATTGGATGTGAGTACAGCACATATGAGGCTATTACAACAAGCGTGTGCCGTTTCCAGCGTGTGTTGAAGCTGGACTATAAAAGTGGAGGTATGTTTGTCTTATTGAGACGGAGCACACAGTTTGCTCTGGCCTCCTCTCGCGGTGGTCTCTCTGGATTATTACCATGATGAGTGTGTAGTTACCAGGACTAACATCGACCTCCATCAACGCTCAGACATCTGTCTTGGAATGGTTTCAGCGTGTCCATCTGCATGCGCTTGTCTTGCAGGAGCTGAGCAGCGTGAACTACCTGGAGTTGTACCGTGTGGCTGACCTCTTCCACCTACCCGCTTTGGAGCAGGCCGTGGTGCGCTTCCTGGTCCAGCACCTGTCCGAGCTGAGCCAGAGTCGGCAGGAGGAGGCTCTGCAGCTGCCGTACCGTCTCCTTAGAGAGGTGCTCAAGAGCGACCGGCTCACCTCTCTGAGTGAGGAGGAGATATGGAAGGTACCGAACAAGCACACGGTTGTCACATCACTCATTCATTCTCATGGATTCTGTTTTTCATCAGGTGAAAAATACAGCTGCGATTTTTAACAGTAGGCCGACGACTTAATAAAAATATATAATATATACAATAAAACAAGTTCCATGAGTCAGGAATTGTGTTGGCTCATGGCTTACGGTGCTCTAAAGTGACATTCCTCCACGCTCTCACTTTCAAAGGGTTGCGTGGCTTCAAACTGCCCA
This sequence comes from Synchiropus splendidus, assembly GCF_027744825.2. Taxonomy (NCBI): domain Eukaryota; kingdom Metazoa; phylum Chordata; class Actinopteri; order Syngnathiformes; family Callionymidae; genus Synchiropus; species Synchiropus splendidus. The sequence continues at coordinate 17,879,296 of NC_071345.1, read as the reverse complement.
TTAGACAGGATTTTCTCTTCTGACACAAAAATATCATTTAAAGATGATAATGCTTCTTAACAGTAGGTAAATTTAATTTCTGCCCCAAACAGCACATATGCTGAAATCTAACCCTAACCCTAACCCTAACCCATGTGAAACATCAGATTTGGTTAGGATTTAAAAGTAGCTACAGCAACCAGTAAAATATTCTTTGACATTTAAAGAAATGTTGCTTGTTTGTCAGTTGTCAGTTCATCAAGTTCATGACAAAAATTGGTATTCATCGTATTATGAGTTGAAATATCATTACTTTAACTTCATCAAGGGGAAAATAAGTGTATCGAGTTTATGATCATTTAACTCTTATAGTTGTTCCAAAACAACAAAAGCCTGAAGACTTGTGAATTTCCTGTTGCAATTCCATCTTAGTCAGACGACTAAAATGCTGAAGTGTGTGTCTCTGCATGTGTTATGAGCATGAGGTCCAAGCATGAAAAAATTATACCCATAATAATAATACATTAATAAATAAAACATGATGGATCGAAAACAAATGGAATAAAAGAAACATTTTGAACCAGATGTAGTGACATTCTTATAGAAAAAATACTGTGAAATGATATATGAAGTTTTGCGATGATTATATGTCAAAATATTTTATGTTTAAGTTAGGCATTGTTACATTTCAGTCCAAAGATTGACAGCATAAAACAATATTTAAATATATTAATACTCATTTATTAAAATACAGAATGAAAAAGTCATAAAATGAGACACAAGGTCAAGAAACCGCATGTATCTCTCTGTTAAGTTAAAAACACAGTGAGTCATGCCATAGTAAGATGTTCAGACCATCTCACTGAGTCTGATATTTACATAACTATGTTGAAAAACAATGTTTGTTATTATGGTTTGTCTTTTTTTGTCAGTTAGTTAAAATGCAACATACTGAAATAAGTCATTTCAGAGCTGCGATTATGGCTAAGTTGATGTTAGGAACAAGACACAAGACAACTATTAACTGCAGCATGTCACTTGTGTTGCGTTTACCCATGAACCTGAATCCATGTGTTAGAAAGAAGCAAGAGGAAACTCCATCATTTTAATGAAGGCAGGACAAAAACATTTAATGCTTTCTTGCATGAATGACTTACTGCTACGACTCTCACTCCGATTGGTTCCCACGTGTTCGATGGTGAGACTCACTCTAGAGTGGACCAATACTTGGTTAACTGGCTCCTTTGTTGTTCATTGACGCGCCTTACTTTTAAAGATATTCCACCCCTGCGCTCTCACCACTCTGGCTGCAGCTGACCAATGGTGGCGGTGTATGGCATGGCGCACTTGAGTGAGCTTTGAAAGAGGGATTTTTCTCAAGGTTGAAGCCAAGACCAGTGATCTACAGGTTTGACTGAGAACATAAGCAGTTGTATGTCACGGTATTGGCTCGGTTCCTGTCCAAATCTACTCCATGCTGATAAGTCATCACACTGTCACAATGCCTTAATAGGAGACTCACAAGGAGACGAGTTGTGAAGCAATACAATATTTCATTTTGACAATGATACAAATAAAATAAAATAAAATAATTGAATCGTCCAAACAGAAAGCATCTCCAAACCAAATCTGAAAATAGAAATGCTAACACGATGGTTTGACATGAAGTGTAAATACAGAGTCAGAAGAAACAGGGAAACTCAGGGAAATCAGAACAAAACACCAGCATGAAAAGGCACCAGGGAAAACCAAAGGATCAGAAAACAAGCGAGTGAGCAGGAGAGAGAATGAATGAACGCGGAAGCCAATTTACCTAGATGCGAAAGGAGTCGATCTGGTACACGTTGCTGGAACCAAGGTGCTTAAAAGGATCTGCAGATGATTTGTAGATTAGCTCCAGTCGTGTGCCATTACCAACAGGGAGCTCCGACAAACATGGAAGAGGGAGAAAACAAATATGGCGGCAAGGATCAAAATAAAAGTGAATCATGACAACAGGAGGACAAACGTGTGAAAACAAATAAACACTGTCAGTTACTCAAGCACAGAGCGACACACGCATATCCTAGTCCTAGGTAGGGATGGGCGATATGGACAAAAAAGTTATCAGGATAAATGTTGTAATTTCTGCAATAATGATAAATATCACTATAAATCCATTTTCATTCTATTCCATGTGTTGTACACACTGCAGTCTCTCTTGAAACTGTTTCAAGATAGAAACTATTACTGCAGTTTGTCTCCATCATCATGATTTGTTTATGTCTAAATATAATAGTTAACCAAGTGTAGAGATGAGTAAGTCAATGTTTCATGTCTCTCATAGAACCCAGTCTTTTATTTAGGGGTTAAATTGAGCGTCTGTCTGCTGTATCTCAATAAATGATCATTTAGTCATATTCTATTCTCAAAATCATGATACAAACTGTCAGTCCTTTCTCTTGTGTGATGACAAACATTTTCACAATTCTCTCTCCTAAAATGGTTGTTTTTCTTTGCCTTATTGAAGATTTCACGGATACTTTGAACGTTTTAGTATTTGTTGATGGCCCCTAACTGATGCCAGGTCACAGCATTCGCGCTGCCTGTGAGAGTGTGTCCGCCATCACTGAATCCTAATCGGGGACGCTGCTGCCAATACCGGAGCGGAGCTCCATCCAATATCCAATATATTTTCACCACGGTTTTTCGCTGAGGCTCCAGCGAGACTTGATGTGAACCAAGGTCAACACCCGCGTCAGAGAACCTATGAGGACCACTCCATCTAATAAAACAAACACAGATCCAGAGACTCTGAGTTGACCAGTGTCATTGTCAAAGGTTCCCTTTATTAAAAATAACCAACCATAACCAACTGTCACACGCCGGTGTCGGCTGTCAAACTCCGCAGAGCTGGAGAGCGCGGCGCGCCGTCATGGTCTCGTCATGTTCATGTGTGCAAGTCCAATGCAGCGAGTGTGTCGCATGTGAGGCACATGTGAGATGCAGAATTGTCATCGTGGAGATTGTGCTCGGCGGTGTATCGTGTACGATACATTTTCACCCATCCCTAGTCCTAGATCATCACATCTGTGAGAAGGTTGTGGGTTTGGTGTTCTGTGTTTATCTGCTTTCTTAGTTCAACTCTTGCTGACTCTGGCAGAAACTGCTGTACTAAATGACCTCCCCAGCATATGTTTGAACGTGGGTTTAAATCTCAAGAGTGCGAGCGCAGATTTGTGTCCAGCTCCCGACTGACCCGTACAGAACCACCTGGATTGACAGCGAACACATAGGAAGGTGTCAGTTTGCGCTGAGGCTTTGCCTGCATGTCAAAGACTCCAGCGTGCCTCTAATGTGCTGAGGTGCGTGTGCAGTCCGGGATGGGTACTTGCCATTTTGACTGTTCATTTGCACCAATCAGCCGGCCCCCGACTCCCCCTCTCTTTCTCTCCTTTCTCCTCTCTGATTAGGCCCACCGCGGCTCCATCAGGGCCCCAATCCCCCAGCTGTCACTCGGCCGGCCGTCTGATTGAAAACAATCAGGCCTCTGATGGCACAATTACCCTGACCCTTTACCCAGCCGCCGCCGCCATAATCAGCCTGTGATTAGGCTGCTTTGGGCCTCCTTCACTTCGCCCCCAGAAGGTTAATTTCAGCATCAGACGGAAGCCAAAGGCAAGCGGGGTCCGGCGTCCAAAAGGGCTGTGGAGAAGGTGGAGGAGCGGCGCTCGCCCGTCCCGTCAATCATCCTCACTCCCAGTTTTGCTCCCACTCTCTGGAAATCACATTTTCTCCGCCTTTGTTTTTCCGCATCCTTTGCTCTTCCTTCATGAGGCTCACCCCCTCCACTCCGATCCCTTACCCACACACACACACACACACACACACACGCTCCTTTCTGTCGGGGGGTGGATTTATTCTGTGCCCCAAGGAAGTTGTGTGATACAGCGTGACCTTCGCAGTCAGCTGCTGTGGTGAACACACATATACAAACACACGCTGACATGCTGTGGCTCCGGAGCTCCACAGAGGGGTGACACATCACAAACCTCACACTAGTTTAGAAAGCACCATCTATTTATTTTAGTGGTGGGACTTTAACGTGTTACGATGAATAAGTTAATCGTAAATAACACGTTAAAATATTTATTTAAATTGAATTTAATTCAACAGTTTGCTCTCCTGACAACAGGGAACCTTTGTAAGTGCAGCAGTTCCTGGTCCACTGATCACACTGATGCACAAGACACGTGGCAGCTAGGGTGATAACAACAACAACAAACATGGAGGAATCCCTGAACAAAAGCAAACAGAAGACTGTTTGCTTTTGTTCAGGGATGTTTTTTGCTACACAATGGCCAGAGTTTCAACTACTCTGAATGTACATGAGATTCTTATGGAAATATTTTCAAGACATGAAAAGAGCTTTAGTTTAAATAAGGTGATATAAACACTTGAATATAGCCACCACCGTGATTTATAGTGCTATTGTCAAACTGAGGCAACATAAGTAATATTTTGTGTTTAAATGTATGTATGGTTCCATCATTTCATTCAGTAATATACCAAATTCATTCAAATTGAAAAATGTGGCTTCTTGTGGCAAATATTCTTATACCATTAAACTGCGATTAATCGAGATTAATTCATCACAAATTCTTTAATGAATTAGATTAACTTTTTAATGGAATCTCACCCCTAATTTATGTATTTAAAAACGCACAGGTGAGGTGTGAAGCCCATTTCCATGTGACAGTCCTGTACGGCAAGCGTGTGATGTCAAGAGGCGGGTTTGTTTCCGTGACAATACTGACAGTCATCTCCCTCACCATCTCGCCCACATTCACACCTCGCCGCCGCTAAACAACCTTCCACTGCTTCCAAGTTCAATTAAACGGCGCCGCGGCGGCCCGGCTCGCCCGCATTAAACAAAGGAGTGTGCCGCTGGATATTTACAGTCTTTATATTGAATGCTGCTGATTATTAAAAGCATGCCTCGGTGTGGAGAGCCCGTGGCTTGTTTCAGTCTTGCCACAACAGCCTCTAGCTGTCTCGGAAAATAATTATGATTAGCAGTCCGCCACTTGCTTTTCCTTTGTTAGTCTTTTACTTTGTTTTGGTTTTTTTAAAGTCATTTTCCAATCTCTTATTTTGACTTTTTAAACCCCTACTGCTCACCTGAAGTGTTACTGAAATAGACCTGGATGGCCAGCAGGGATGGGCGATAAATTATCATACACGATATAGCGCCAAACACAATCTCCACGATGACAATTCTGTCATGATTTCGGAAGGAGGGACTCAAGTGCAGGAAGTGCTGGTCGACAGAAGGCACGGGAGACGAGAGTAATATACCGAATTGAATCGATGAATGAAACACTACAATGAACAAAAGGCGCTGGAATCAGGACGCGGAAGAGTCTGGAACACAAGAGAGGCGAATTAGAATTCAGGCCTGAATAAATGGGAGAACATAAAAATGCACTGAGAGCTCATGAGGCTCAATAAACAGAAAGTGCTCGGTGGTGGAAACACACACACACCAGGAAATAACTACGTCGGAGAGAAAAACAAAGTGAGACGGGAAAACTGCTCACACGCGGGCTGAATAGTGAAGGGGAGAAACAGAAATGGAGCGAGGAAGAACGAGGAACTGAGGATGCGGCTGAATAGGGATTCGAGCGCCTAGAGAATTTAGATAAGTCGGGGAATCAAACGAGAGCTTGGAAGTCTTAGAAGAGTTTACCGTCACGGAGTGCGAAGTAACCATCTGGCAACAGGAGCTTGCTCACTGCATTGGTCGCCACCGGCTTGTTACAGTTTCTTCACAATCGCAGTTATAAAACTTATTTTTAATACAGGGAACCTTTGATAATGACACTGGTCGACTCTGAGTCTCTGGATCTGTGTTTGTTTTATTAGATGGAGTGGTCCTCATAGGTTCTCTGACGCGGGCGTCTGCCTTGGTTCATATCAACACATGCAGGTCTCCTGCTACGCTGCGGGTTCATTAATCGTGGACACACTCTCACAGGCAGCGCTGATGCTACGACTCGGCATCAGTTAGGGACCATCAACAAATTATAAAACGTTCAAAGTATTAGTGAAATCTTCAATAAAGCAAAGAAAAACATTTTAGGAGAGAGAATTGTGAAAATGTTTTTCATCACACAAGAGAAAGGACTGACAGTTTGCATCACAATTTTGAGTATAGAATATGACTAAATGATCATTTATTGAGATACAGCGGACAGACGCTCAATTTAACCCCTAAATAAAAGACTGGGTTCTATGAGAGACATGAAACATTGAATCTCTCCTCTCTACACTTGGTTAACTATTACATTTAGACATAAACAAATCATGATGCTGGAGACAAACTGCAGTAATAATCTCCATCATGAAACAGTTTCAAGAGAGACTGTCGTGTGTACAACACATGGAATAGAACGAAAATGGATTCTCCGAAATTACATTTATCACAATAACTTTTTTTCTCCATATCGCCCATCCATAATGGCCAGTGTATCATTTTGGGAGGATATTTAGGTGTCTTCTCAGGTGACCCCCTCATTCAGTCCACCCAGGACTCACCTCATATCCTCACATCTTTCATCTTTCAAGCTTTGTCTCATTTATATCTGATATTTTCATTTGTTTTTCCCTTCACAGTTTGTAGTACTCTGGCTGGAACATGACTGTCGGTACCAGTACACTGAGGATCTTCTGCAACACGTCCGCTATGGGCTGATGGACGTCTCCACGCTGCACCATCTGGCCCAGAGTCATCCGCTGGTCCAGTCGAGCAACACGGCTGCCGCCCTGGTGGAGGAGGCTCTGGACTACCACAACAGCACCTTCGCCCAACCCCTTCACCAGTCGTCCCGCACCAGGCCCCGCTTTCAATCCCTCACTCTCTACATCGTTGGTGGGCGGAAGCGCGAGGTGAGCCGAGTCAAGGAGCTACGCTACTTCAACCCGGCCGCCCAGGACCACGTCCGCGTGGCTGGGGGGTCGAACTGGAGCGAGCTGGCGCAGATGCCCACGGGACGTAGCCACCATTGCGTCGCTGTGATGGGGAACTTTCTATTCGTCGTGGGTGGGGAGGTGGAACATGCCACTGGAAGGACTTGCGCCGTCAGAACTGCGTGCCGATACGATCCCAGAGCCAACAGGTGGACTGAGATCGCCCCCATGAAGGCGTGCAGGGAACACTTTTTCCTTGGTGCTTTGGGTCAGTACCTGTATGCAGTGGGGGGAAGGAATGAACTGAGGCAAGTCCTTCCTTCAGTGGAGCGCTACTGTCCCAGGAGGAACAAGTGGATGTTCGTCCAACCCTTCGACCGGTCCCTCTCCTGTCACGCTGGCTGTGTGGCTGAAAACCTCCTCTGGGTCTCAGGTACTTGGACTGCACAACACTTTAAGAAACTTCATCGGTGCAAACACTTTTTGCCCTTTCAGGCGGTGTGACAAATACAGCTCAGTACCAGAACCGGCTGATGGTGTACGAGCCCGATCAGGTGAGTAAGGAACAAGTGGATGATCTATCACCGAGTCCTAAGTGAACCACTCAACGGGTCACACCCTAATCTGAGTCTGGGATTTCCCATATGCTACATTATTGGAATATATTGCATAAATTGAAACATTAAAAACTGTACACAACTTACTTCTAACCTTCAACGTCACGTTCTACGAGTACCCTACGGGTACACTGAGTGAGTACACTGGCCCATGTACTTTAGTGAACAAGAACTGCTGTGCCAAAATGTATTGATCGCTCTTCTTTCTCCATGATGACTAAATATCCGACTCAGCGACTGCTTCTGGTTCTACATTCAGTACCATCCTGCTCGGTCCAGGAGTGTGCTCGATGCATTGACTGTACAATTACAGCAGAGCTCTGAGTAAATATTTGCTGACTGTGGTGTACTGACTATGATGCACCATGTGTAATAATGTGTAATAAATAGAGCATTAAAAAAAGGAATGGAAATAAGAATGAAAACTGGAAGCACTACAAAGTACACAAACAAGACAGCACAGAATGATCACAACGCATCCCTAAATCCCTACACGTACTCGACTCCTTACAAGATCATTGCTGTGTATTTATTATCCAACCATCAAAGTCACTGTCTGCTTCATGGAACTCTTTAGTCAGTATTTGTGTACCATGATGGAGAACTGTAAACAGGCCTGTAGCCAGGTGGGATTCGGAGGGGTGAAGCAACGGGGTTGTAAAGAGTTTGTCTGGAAAGTGTCAAGACGTGGGGAGTTGTTTGCCGTACTGCGGACGCAGCGCGGTGAGTTTCCTGAGCGGAACCAAGCAAACTTGACTGCATGTGAAAGTCGCGTTATGACTCCATTAAGGGTTTATAAATCTGTCCAACTGTTCCTCCATGTAACAATAATGGATCTCTGTGGAACGTTAATGCCAACCTTCTGTTCGCCGTGATGGATTACACAACTGGCAGGTGTCAAGAATCCACTAATTGATTTTCACGAGGAAATTAATGGAAACCTCACCGTTCCGTGTAACACGATCGGCATTACAATCACAAAGAACGCACCTTTGGGCTGCGGAGGACTTTCTCTTTTCCCGATGTGAAGATGACAGATCCGCACGTTTATTCACACTAAACAGGATTTCCACATGTTCAGTTTGTGCTTGTGAGCCGCCTGTTGACGGTGGTTTAGCGGTGCGAGGGGTGTGTGTCGAGTAGAGGTATGCACTGTGTATATGTGAGTCCATATGGGTTTGTGTTTGTACAGCTGAGGAAGGAGGACTTAAAAAGAAAGAGAGGATGGCAGAGAGACTCATTTGTATTCTCTATGAATCTGCATTCACCTGCCAGAGCACCAGCAACCCCCCACCCACTCTACCCTCAACAGATGGCCACCCGTCAGCTCCCAGCAGACACACACACACACACACACACACACTCGTTCTCTGCCTCAATCCAACACACACACACACACACACACTTAGTGAAATGAGCAGGGATTCTGGGTGTAAAATGGAGTGGCTGAAACATATGATTAGAAACAGGGAGGGAAGTCATTAGCACAAAGCGGAGCTCCAGTGTCGTGTTATTTATCCAGCACTGAGCATACATCAATTACCTATGCATGGATATGCTTAAATATTAATCTTCCCATTCATTTTCCTCCCCCTCCCGCACCCACCGCAGGACCAGTGGCTGTCCCGCAGTCCCATGTTGCAGAGGCGAGTCTACCACGTCATGGCGGCGGTCCGGAGGCAGCTCTACGTGCTCGGGGGGAACGACCTGGACTACAACAACGACCGGATCCTGGTGCGCCACATCGACTCCTACAGCATGGACCTGGATCAGTGGACTCGCTGCAACTTCAGCCTCCTCACAGGTGGGGAGCGGAGATGGAGTCACGCACAGACAGTAGTTGGGGTTAGCCTTTGGGTGGTGCTCCTTTTCTGCTGAAAGACTCATGGTAAGCACTTGTTGCCACCATGACTGAAGTACATGGCCACCAAAGTGACCTAGGCCCTTCTTTATACATTACACTGGGAAACATTCAACACCACTGAAATAACGTGCGGCAACATTGGACGGAAACTTGAAAACAGTCGATCTGTGAGGAGTGAGAATGTGTGGACAGTCAGACCTTAGTTGAGCTGGACACAGCTCCTGCCTTTTTTAAATCACAAATTTGTGAAATTCCAGAGTTAAAATGCAACCAGTTGAGTCTTGAATTTTGAAAAACTGCCTCCCCAAATGAACCTTATTCACAGTGTATTAATGTAGTGAGGAGGAGAACAGGAGCGCTCCAGCTCCATGTTTTTTTTTTTGCATATATATAAATATATTTTCAATTACAATGTGTTTTAACAGAGAAAGATACTCACAAAAGACTAATGAAAAGATTGGGGAATAACTAGAATAACAAAAATAATATAAATAATAATAAATAAATAAAATTGTAATTTCCCTGTGATCACTTTTGTTCTACCCTGAATCCAGGGGGGCCACATTAACACAGTGTAAGGGCCGCACTTCGCCCAGGTCTTGCTTAGATCAATCCTTTATTTGTACTAATAATAACAGCAGTATAATAAGAATAACTTTGAAACTAACTTCTAAAAGGTTTGGTGACAACACATGTGGTTAATGTATTTCTCTGATCATCTCAGAGGATGAATCGTTTTATTCTGTAGAATCAAGACTGAAGTCATGAGCATCCGCCCTCTGCTGGACACCATTGTCTCTACATATATAAAACCTTGTTCAAAAAAGACACAGTGCCTCATGACTACAGTTAAGAGGCTCTTTTGCTGAGAATATGACTCAGATTTATGCCTGGTCCACGTGCACAGTCAGGTTAGACAAAGTGACCTGTTTCGGCGCAGAACTTTGGTGGCCACGACAAATTCTTCGATGACTCGATCAGAATCACTGAAGAGGTTCGTTGAAGTGGTTTTAATTCATGTTCAATATTTGCACCGCTGACAGTCTGTTTCTGTGGAAACACATGGAGACAAACAGAAGTTTCGTACTCAGACCTACTAAGACACAGGTCCCCTGCTGGGAGTGCGTGGGCGGTGAGACGCTGAACAATGTAAACACAGACTGTATAGTTCTCTCTCTTGGATGCTTCCCTCTGTCTTTACTGTCTGCTCAAGTGAGGCCCACACTGCGGGATAATCACCGACTGGAGATGACTCCATGATATGAGTGCAGGTTTGAACTTGGAAAGCGCCCTCTGTTGGCTGTCAGGAAGTCATAATCGGGTCTTTTAATGTGCTGTCTTCCGCAGGTCAGAACGAGTCTGGAGTGGCAGTGCATGATGACCGCATTTATGTGGTTGGGGGCTACTCCATTTGGACAAATGAGCCCCTGGCCTGCATCCAGGTGAGACTGAAGAGCCTCCAGATGATGTGCTCTGGCTGGCACCATCACCACTTGTCACTTAAACGGTTCTAGTATGAGGTTTATTACGAGCTTGGTGAGGGAAGCTTTAGCATAAGGTATATGAATGGGCCAGTCTGGTTCTGATGGTCCCAGGATCCGGGATCTGTCTGTGGGTGAAATTTCAACCTGACTTTAAATCAAGATTTCACTTTGCAGGTGCTGGACTTGAGCAGAGGTGGGAAGGAGGAGGTGTTCTATGGTCCGACTCTGCCCTTCGCCTCCAACGGAATTGCGACATGTTTCCTCCCTGCACCTTACTTCACCTGCCCGAACCTCCAGACGCTGCAAGTTCCTCATCACAGGATAGCCACCGTCTAAGTCAGCGCAAAGACCATCATGGGGAGGAGCAACGCCTTTTCAGACTGCAGTTTTGTTTTTTTTTGTTTGACATGAAAAGAATCACTTTTCCCCCCGCAACCCAAAACCAAGTGGAAAATCAGAGGAATTATGAAAGGATTCAGCTCAAGAAAAAAAGTCTTTATTTTTTAACTCAGATTTTAACAAGCTGAAATGTTTCTATTTTAAAACCCAGCTTCTCAAGTTAATCATGGAATGACTGTTAACCAAAATTTGTTTTTGGCTTAGCGAATAAAGATCTTTTAGTAAATGCTGCGGACAGTGGTTTATTTTTGGCAATGAAATACCTGAAACTCAGCCCTGAAAACATCTGAAACACCAAGATCAAATTCCTCTGCGGCTCGAGACGGACAGAAGAGTAACAGCCCGATCAGATCTGAGCTGAAATTCTGCGTTCAAGTGAGGATGCAGTCTGGTGCGGCAGGAAAATGACTGAAAATGGTTCCTGTGATTTTGGGAAACAGGAGCGAGACTGGTGTGATTAGGTGAGAACCCATGCTGGATTGCGATAGATTGCCGCGGCTTGGAAGACCGACAGAGCCGGAACAAGCTGTCCTCTTCATTTGACTCCTTTTTGGGAAGAAAAAAAAATCTTTTGGAAATTCCCCCGACTCATCAAATCGTGCCAAGTCAAGGATCCAATTCTGGCCTCTTTAAACACTTTTATTTCTTACAAGCTTTAATGACAATTTTACTTTTTAACAAAACTAGATACGAAATTTGCAATAAAAGCTTTCACATTAAATATTGAGCGCAAAAGTCAAATCCAGTTTCAGTCCGCCTCCAGGCTGGTTATTTCGGCTAGTCCGCTCTCTCCCAGGAGACACAGCAGCTTCTTGTAAGCGCCTCTGTGAAGCAGAAGAGCCACGACTGAGCGACTGGAACAAACTGCAGAGGAGAGATTCACTTACCGTAACGTGGCATTCCTTCCCAGGCCTCGCTTGTGTTCCACGTTCCTCAGACTGAGGGACAGTTCCGGGATCAGAGCTTGAACCACCCGAGGGTCCAGAACAGCCACGGTCTCCAGGACGCCGTAGACCTGCCGGTCGTAGACGCCCTGATTCTCCTCGATGAACGACCTGATGACAGATCTTTGCTGAATCTGCTCCTGGGAGCGACATGTGCAGTTGAATTTACCGTAACAGGTCGATCATGTGGTCACACGGTTGCTCGGAGGACGCACAGCGCTCGACAATGAGTTGCAAGGCGTCGGTGCTCGTCTTCTTCACTGCCAACACAGGAGAAGACGGACAAACTGTTAGTGTGGCTTTTTAAAAAAATCTAATACAGATTTGACAATTTTTCACACTACAAAAACAAAATCAATGTAAAAGCCTGTCATTGAAATTCAGGAACAATGGTGCATCATATTCGAGTTAGGAGATACAGTATGTTGTGTGAGTGTTCAACAGAAAGAAGGGCTAAAGAAAAAGAGCTTTAATAAAATAGGACCAAGATCAAACATTGTAAATAAGGACGCCATCTACTGTAACGGTGTTACAAAAAAATAGGTTAAAACTGCGATTTTAATTTAATAATATTTGAATAATAATTTAATAAACCTAAAAGAACTATGGAAAAAACACCAAAATACGACCTCAAAAAGCTAAAATCTGTCAGAAACAATTTTGCAAAATCTGTTTGATATTTTTACTTGGACCACATAAGTACAGTCAGAGGGCCTGCGGTGACCCCCAAGCCGCGCTTTGCCCAGGTTGTGTAAATGGTTTTTGCTAAAAAGTATGATTCAGGAACGAGATAACTTGAAGCGTTTGCACTTCAGCCCACAGACTGGACCAGCAGGACCTGAGTGAGCGGGTGGATACTCCTCCTGCAACAGCTGATGTGAATTATAAACATGAGAAAATCTCTGTGTGCGACTGAGTGTGATGATCTCACCCTGCGGCTCATTGACCAGCATCAGGCAGCGCAGCAGCGAGGGGACCGGCACGGCGAGGAGGGTCGGCTCTGAGTCATTGTTTCGTCTCAGAAGCTCGTACAGGAACATCAGGAGCGACGGCAGGCGAGGAGGGGGGGCGTGGCCTTTGAACTGGAGGAAGTTCTGGCTGGAAGAGCGGGAAATGAGGAGACGGGGGACATGAACAGGAATCCAAGTGGCTGCTAAAGCAGCTGATCAGACATGATACCATCCGCACGGCCTCTGGAGGAGAAACTCTTCCAGCACCAAGTGACAATCAGAAAAGAAGAAATGAAATTATCCAGCTTTAATAAGGGCAGGCGGAAGAACAAAGCTAAATGACACAAGCAGAGACCACGAGAAGAAGCACGTTCCACCACAGCAGGTGCTTGATCCATTCCTAGCCCTCCAGCCTTTATCTAAGGATTTTTACTGACCATGTTTTACACGTCAGATTGACTTGGTTAGCATGTGCTGATGCTCCAAATATGCCACGCCCACCGGTTGTTGCGTTCAAGTTTCAAATCTGGAGTCAGGCAAAGATGATTTCCTTTAGATGTGGAGACTCAAAAACATCTTAATATCTATTTATTCATCTGTTTTTAATTAATATTTTTAATTTCACATTTTTAACATGCAATTCTGTTCCTCATTTTTGTCCCACTCTTCTTAATTGCATCTTAAATGACTTTATTAAAATTATTTTTAACAAAAATATAACATTCTGGGTGTTAAATAGACAAGGAATGTAAGTGGCTCAGTCTGAGAATTTTATTTTTTTTTACATTTAATAATGGCTCCCTGTCGGCTCCTCTGAAAAACCTCTCTTCATTCTATATTTGGGACCTTTTTAAATTTCTTTTTTGGTCTTCTTTGTTTTTTCTTCCATAATTTTCACAATTATAAAATGAAAATGTACTATACATTTTTAAATCATAGTAATTATAGCTAATACTAACTAATAATATAATCTAAGTATTTTTCTTCACTTCAAATGACATATTAAATATCGACTTAACAAATAACTCATTCTTCTTTGAGAAAATTGTTCCCAAGCATTCTTACACAATTGGTTTAAATATTCAACCCTCTTTACTCTTGCAGTGCATCACTGGTGCTTCAGTGTTGAAGGTCCTTTCAGTGTGTGACGAAGGGGCTGTAACTCACATGCACATGCTAATGACAACACCCAGCTCAGTTTCAGAAGAATCTCCGCCTCAAATTCCAAGCCAGAGGTTGCTCATTTGCAGACAAACCTACCACAGCACCTCCAGGATGGTCTTCCTCAGCGTCCCCCCAGGTGAGGTGGGGCTGGTCTCGCAGGCGCCCAGCAGAACTGGGTGATTGGCAGTGACGCCCAGGGAAGGCGATGTGGATAGGAAGTGGTCCAGGTATCTGCGAATGACGGTGCGCAGCTGCTGCTTCAGGTACGAGCCCTGAGACTGTGAGATGCTGGAGGCCACGGTGAGCCCCTGAAGGAGAGGGTGATGAGTCAGCTCATACGTGAGATCCTGCATGTGACAGTGCGGCTTGCTGTAAGACCCGCAACTGTGAATGAAAGTGCTCACCTGCAGGTACAGAGGCAGACTCTCATTCAGAGCTTTGTCCAGCAGGGTGATGTTCGATGGCAGCAGCAGTCCATCCACTATGCGAAACAGCAGCTGTTGGGCTTTGGAAGTGACCAGCAGGGGGCTCCAGTGTTTCACTATACAGCCTGTGTCACCAGCATGGAGAAGAACAGGTGAAGGGGAAGGGTTGCCATCACAGCGGTGCCTGTATGTCTAGGTCTAGAACTCACCGACGACCCAATAGGCTCGCTGGATCCCCTCCTGACTTTTGCTGGTCAGAGCTGGTTTTATATGTTTGAGGATGTCCCCGATGTAGTCCAGAGCCCTGGTGACCATGGTGGCACGCTCAGATGACACAGGCAGTTGGCTGTAGACACCCCCAACAGCCTGAAGAGAGCAGGTGTCTCATTCAGAGCAAACACATGAGAGCTAATAAGGTCAGCAGGGTAATATCAAGATGGCTGTCGTCCACCTGTTGGCGCCGAACACACTGGCGAGCCTCCCTAATGCTCAGCAAGTTTCAGTGAAACTAGGCTTTTTCCCATTTAAAATGCACTAAGTACCTTCACAAACGTCTCCAGAGCAGACACCGGTTCAGTCCGGCTGCCAGCAGGGGGCACACTCGCTCTCAGCAGAAGCCCCTCCACCTCAGGAAGCCTGAGCACCAGGCGGGTCAGTTCACACAGCTGCTCCTCGGCAGCACGACCTGGAGGGAGTGGAAATGACTGCTACATTCTTCTGCTGTTGGTGAGGACAAACGTTACGCTAGAGTTCGCGCTGTCACCTGCTCTGCTGTCGTCCGGGCTCCCATGCAGGTGTTGCTGCAGGACACATCTGAACCAGGACCTCACTGACAAGCTCTGTGCAGAACCAGACACGTACACGCCAGAATCGGAGCTGAGGGATGAAACCAGCTCGCTGCATGGAAATCCAAATGACAGTGAATATGCAGCCATGACGTCAGACAACAGCAGTCAGAATTTTAGGACTAAATTCCCATTGTACAAGAAATGGGGCCCATATATGTAGATAAGTCCAGACTTTCACAGAAACTGAAGTGGACAAATGCAAACTCAAATTCACAATGACGTGATGCCCAGTAAGTCTATCAACAAGTTTGGACAATTTAGAGGAGCTGAGCCTAGAAACGTGTAACAATCGGGAGTGTGCACCTGTTTTGGAGAAGATGTGGGAGGTAGCGAGTTACAAGAAGAGGGTGAACCATGTCATCCCAGCCAAAACACCGCATGATGGACTGGACCGGGTTAGGCTGCAGGTCTGGGGGGGAGGAGCTGGGCAGGTCAAAAGCCAACAGGGTGAATCCTGGCGACAAAAAATGTCAAAACAAGGCTTAAGAATGAAGTGGTTTCCCTTCCAACCCTGCGTAAATCCAGTTCTTGTTCCAAGACTACTGACCTAGAAATAAAGAGAAGCCTCTATTATGGCCCATATCTATGGAGGCAGGGGTATCTGTGTATTTATAAAGAGTACGCTCTGCTTACAAAGTAGTCTAAGTGCAATAATAAAGTGCGAGAATACCTTCTGTCAGTAAAGTTTTGGGGTTAAATCATTTGATTGGTCAACAGAGACCACTGCTCAGATGCAACAGAAGAAACAGCTGGATCTGGTTTAAATCACCAATATTCCCTGCAGGTCTACACCTCAGTGCGACGCTTGATCACACTGATGCTATTATTAAACCTTTGAGGAAACCCTATTGCTCATATATTTATTAAGCTTATCATTTAATTTTGCTATTACAACTGACATTTTAAATGATTCATTTCCCCTCACCTACCTTCTCCAGTGTCGCTGGTCTCTCCCCAATAGGTGCCGCCCAACCCGTGACACAATCTGCGGAGTGCCCTCTCTTAGCTGGAAGCCTTTTTCTACTATTTTTGTCAGTTCTGTTTGGACATTTGTCATGTAAAGCCCTTTGAGTAGCCAGACTATTTGTTCAGTGCTATAAAAACTAAGTTTTATTCATTCATTCATTCCATTCAAAACTGATTCTTCCCTCCAGCTGTCTCAGTTTTCACTAAATGACCATTAAGAGGTTTTGGTTGAGCATCCTGCCCAACTTCCATCCCACTCAGTCTGGACCTTCTGCTCCCTGTGGGTGTCACCGACCTGCAGCAGCATCTGCCAGCTGTGGCGGAGGGGTCTGTGAGAGGCGGAGGTTGCGGAGGAAGGGGAAGAAGTGCGCCCAGAGCGCCGCTGCGACCGCTAGGTGGTGCTCTTTCACTGCAGAGCTGGTGGCAGGTGCCCAGGTAGGACCGGACTGTCCGCTGCGCTGGTGGACCCGCCTGGAAGGACGGAGAGGCGCAGAGCAACAAATTTAGCGAAACCCAAACACAGCGCTCCCTGTGGTGAACAACATCGACAATAATTCTGAAATCCTTTTCTTCCTGGGATCATGTCTTCCACTGCTCCTTCGAGTGTTTTCTCTCTGCTCTCTCCAGGGGGATTACAGGGCGCGGCGGTGCGCTGCAGCGTGGAGGCAGCGATGGGGAAGCAGAGGGGGGATATTACGGGCAGAGATCCGCTGAACATAGAGAACTCTTTGGCTCTTCTGGCTCATCCCCGGCCCCGGCCGCTGCAGCAGCCCCACAGAGGCTGGCATTAGCCCAGATAAGCAGCTGAAGGAGCTGTAATCTCATTTAGACTGGAGATGATCCTCCTGTCCCGCTCCCTCGCCCAGATGTGGGTGAGGGGATGCTGGAGGTGTGCTGGTGAAGACGCAGCGGCAATGCCCAACCTCAAGAAGAAGAAGAAGAAAAAAAAAGGCCCTCACCAATTCTCTCTGATGGTGCTACACACACACACACATACACACACCTCAGCGATGCCTTCCCTTCCAGCAAGGTTGTGTCTAATCCAGGGAGAGCCGAGACAATCGATTAGAGTCTGAATTCATTAGCCTCGTTACTACAGCGGAATGGGCCTTTCACACCCATCAACCCTCATTGTACAAGACACCGTCAGAGACCCCACTTAATCCTGTTCACCGCGTACCCAAAGATGCACGCGCTCACAGCCGCGCACACACGCACACAAGGCCGACAAAGCTCCACACTGACCTGCAACTCATTCATCAAGTGTTTGAGCCTCAGTCAGTGGGATGGAAATGAAGATGTGCTCGTGCACATTTGGGTGATAATATGGTGAGAAAATATCATCAACTTGTGAGGGTCATAGAGGTGAGTGTTGTTTGCGGGATGGAGATGCCACTGACGTTGGCAGGCAAGCGACCAGACTGAATTGATAACTCCCTATGTGTCATGGAAAGGTGCGAAACTGCACCTTGGCTGGTTCCTGGTCTGCAGAAGCGAACCAGCGTTTCATTCGATCACTCTTTGAACAAGCTAACCTTTCATATCAGGAAGCATGTTCCAGATCGATCAACATCAAACTGTCCACAGCAGCAACTCGTGCAGCTCGTTCCTCTTAAAAAGAAAACTAAATAAATAAGCATTTGAATGAATCTGGTCAGTTTTTAGAACTATGATCGTGGTTGTAGCTTTTCTTGAGTGCAGCTTTTTTGTAGTGTGTTCACGTACGCTCAGACCACAACCACAACATTATTGTTTAAGGTACATCATATGTCATTATTGTTGAACTAGAGAGGCACTGAGACCTCTGTCAGGCCATTTACACTTGGAATAGTCTTGACCTCATTGCCCTACTTGGCAAAGCTAACAAAACTGATGTGATGCAATGCAATATACAATCATTACAGGTAAATTGCGTGGCAACAACAGCACTAAGCTGCAGCGACACTGCCGTCCAACTTCTCAAGGAGTTTTATGATCAGACAGAAGACACCTTGAGTAAAGTAACAGCTGAGATTTAGCTCTACAAAATGGTCAACTTGATGGCTACGTTCAACAACAGCATTGTAGCTAGAGTCTGAGTTTAGAAAATGAGACAATACTATATCACTTATTCTTGTGTCTTCAGGTCCTCTTCTACTTTATCCCAGTACTTCCATTTCCAACATTTATTAAACCACGGCATATACCTGCAAAACGTGAGCATCTGTAAACGGTGCCTGTAGAGCCGTCTGGTCGACAGCATGCTCCATATTTAATGTTGATATTTATGCCACCTTGTCAATGAAGAAACAACTCAAACAGCAATTTCTCAATCTATTATATTTATATTATACACAAAATACCAATTGGAAAAGACAGCATCAAACGTTTACTTTATGGTCACGCTTTCAACTAGGGAACACGTATTACCCATATATCAACTACTTATACGAGGGTGTACTAGCAGTATAGGGGGCAGTTTATAACGATAATATACAGTAATGACAATATTCTGTCCAGGGATGATGACGAGTCAACCCTAAACCACAAATTGATCATTGACTATTAACAGCAAATATGGAAGCAATTAATTCATTCAAAGGTTAATACATGTCATGTATTATGTATATTTATGAAATGTTTCTGGAAATATGACAAAGTATGTTTGTATTTTAACCCTTTAAGTACAGCATCTGGGTTTAGAAATATACACATCTTTTATACATTTCCAAATCATCCCAGCCAAATGGTAGAAATGGGTGAAAGATTTTGGGTGAACTTTAAACTTATGACCTTTTTACTCTGAGATGAAAAGTCTGGAAATTTGCTCTGGCGTCTTGCACTTGCAAGGATTGATGTTTTGCATTTGTAAACACCGATGTCATGTAACTCACGATCAACGTATTTTGGGCGCGAGTGTGTGTGTGTTTGTACCTGGTTTAGCTGTACGAGTGGGGACCAAATACTGGAAACACACATACACGTGGGGACATTTTGCTGGTCCCCTCAAGGTTAAGCCTCTATCTGAGGATTAAAAAGTCAAAATAACTAGGTC
Source organism: Synchiropus splendidus (assembly GCF_027744825.2). Lineage (NCBI taxonomy): Eukaryota > Metazoa > Chordata > Actinopteri > Syngnathiformes > Callionymidae > Synchiropus > Synchiropus splendidus. The sequence goes on along the minus strand of NC_071345.1, from coordinate 17,859,674 downwards.
ATTATAATTGGATTTTTCAGAGGCCTGGTTAAGGTTAGCCATTTGTGATGGTTAGATTTAGGGTTGGAGACTGTGGAACGCATGAGTGAAAGAAATGTCCCCACAAAAATAGAGCTACAAGTGTCTGTGTTTCTGTCAGTGTGTTGGCCTCTGCATGACGATTGTGGGCACACAACAGACCAAGATTCCTGAAATATATTATGACGTATTCTTTCGGTACAATGTATATTTTAAATAGTGTCGGAGAAGAGTCTGTGGGTGTATAATGTAGAATAAAAGGGCCACAGTTGCAAATTTGCACCAGCTACTGCAGTATAAAAAGAGGGGGCAACACGCCTCACATTGAAGATTCGACGATAAAATCAGAAACACAATCCGCACAAAATCCTCTCTGATTTAACAGCAATCAAATTCTCCATCTCCAGCCAAGCTCTTCAAGAACACAAGGGAAAAATCTTCCTGTTATATCAAGCCAAGGAGATGGAGATTAATTATGAGCAAAGCCAACAGGGTGTGCCAATTCCAGCTCACCACATCGACCAGAGACCGGCCCGGTCCAGACCCAATCATGCAGCAGAGGGTCATGGGAAGGAATGAAACGCAGGAATTATGACGGCGACTGGCTGGTCGCCCGGGCACCAAGGTGCCACGGCGATGGCAAACACCACTGACTGTTCGCACCCACCTTGGCCCGGACGCCTGGCAGAATAATGCTCTTAATGTGTGCGGATTCCACACTTCTCTTAATAGACATAATGATGTAGAGGCAGAAATTTGCCGAGCCACATAATTACACATTAATTGTGTCGCGGAAAAGACATTAATCACAAAGAGATACCAAGAATTACCAGGCCAAAGAATTAGGTTTAATTTGGCTAGGCAGGCAGCAGGAGAGAAAGCCTGCTATTTTTTCATTTGGTTAAATGGGTCAGTGTGGTTCAGGCCGTAGCACAGAGGGCCACCGGGAGTTCTCTTTATCTCTCTCCCTGCCCGGCCATTAATGTGCAAATGTGTGCCCTGCAACCCAGAGATGTGAGATGGGAAGTTTGGGAATTAGGGAAAATAGCTAGATACTGTGATGTGGGCCTGACCTGCACTGTATACAAGAGCGCTTGCTAAGATGAGGTCTTCAATGAAAAAGGCGATGCACGCAAATCCGATGGCTCATTTTCTTATCTGATTTTGAACAACAGATCTGTCAGTATCTCACATAGGATCCGAAACCTCTCCATCCACTTGAGCTCACTCTACTACGAAGAAAGAGACCTGCCTAAAATACTCCAATGAGAAGTCAAGTCTACCTAGGCCAGTGGGAGCTGTCCTCTCGAGTCTTCAGCAAAATCTGATCATGTGCTCGTGATCCCAAATTTCAAAGGACGGGAAGGAAAATGATGACAATTTCAAAAAGTCTTGTGTATGGTCCATTTGATGTTTGGATGTGTGAAGGATCAAATCCGATCACAGACTTGCTTCCGATACCAAGGGGAAATCTTGGGGTCAGCGATTCTGTGCATTTCAAACTCGTAGTTGCTTCTAAAAATACTTAATATAATTGTAATAACATGTAGTATATAAACATGGAGCAAAGTTCATTCACGCGCAGGTCAGTCAACCTCTGCTCTTATGATCGGCTCCATAACTACTCAACAAGCACTCAAAACATAGGGTAATCACCAGAAACAACTCGGAAACAACTTATAGGAAGTTACAGGGTGCTGAACAGAATCAACTAAAGCATCTTCTTGCAGTGAGGAATCAACTAGTGCAAGATGAACGCAGCGTTTTTAGAGAATCGCTAAGGTGTCACACTGTCAATGAGAGTTCGCTCTTTCCCCCAGCCCAAGTCGACATATGGACCACTCATCAAATGCTGGTACATTTGCTGCTTGTGTCAAGAGTGCGAACAACAACTCTCGTAGTAGCTGAGAGGAGCGAGACTGAGCCGAGACAGATGGCAGCGTCGGAGTTAAAACAACCCGCTTATAAACTTGATTAATTTGATCTGCAACTGGACATTTCACAATGCAGATATCAATAATAGCCATTGTAACAAATATCGGTGTAGATTATTAGCATCAACCCCTTGTTTGTAGTGTCACTTCTTGCTAATGTAAGTGGTGCGGAAGACAGTGTGTAGTCGTTACAATATCACCAAGATCCAGTTTTCTGTTGCGAGAGAAAGTAATCAAAATTCAGTATGGTAAAAATAAAACTGACACCTATGGTGAGATCATATGTTTTTTGGAGGTCATTTGTCTTACAAAATGTGATTTTTTTATGTGCTAAGTGGAAATGGCAGCGGCTTCATCAAACAGCCCAAAAAGCCTCTAAACCCACCAGCTGTTCTCCAGTTAAGGTCAGCTTTCCACTGAGAACCATGACCTGAGTCTTAGTTCTGCTGAGTACCACAGAAGGCAAAACACTCAATAGACATACTTCAATAAAAATCTTAATTACAATAACTGTATTTTCTACAGATAACAAATCTTGCTTAAAACCAAGTCATGGAAACACATTTGTAGCTAGCGAAGTGACTCTTGACTCTTCAAGAGCAGATCAATTTACAGCTTGTGAAACTCACTCATCGGTCCTTTCAAAGGTCTCGGGTCTGCCCTGTGTGCTACCCTCGACTTTCCCACATCACCTGACTGTGGCTCTGAACTTCAGCCAGGTAATGCAAAACCATGTCCTGCAGCTGAACCCAACCTGACGCCTTACGGACCGTCGTCACTCAGCGCACCTAGGGCCTTGCTGCCGTTCCCATTACATGTTCAGCCCCAAGGGATTGACACGATAGTCAATGAGCCACAGCAGGCATCACACCTACACTCTGCTATCAGTAGGACGGATGGACTCAGCTGAGCAAAATGAATATTAGACTCTTTTATTTCAATGAATTTCGTTTTTAGCTCTGCCAGAGGACGTACCTCTCTTTAAGCTTCTACCACCCAAAAGTGAGCAAAACAAAGTGAGGCCGGAAAGCTCCAAAGCAAAGGGGCTTGAACACTCCCCATAGCAAACTCACCTGAGCTGGCTGAGGATGATCTGCAGGAAGCCGAGGGCAGAGTACAATTCTGACTGCCGACAAGCGGGCAGCAGCCAGTCAAACCCTTCGCTGAGAAGCTTCTCCTCAGACAAGCTCAGACTCGTGCTGGTTTCAAAGACTTCTGCAACACCCTCCAGGTAAGAGCCCAAGGGACCCCAGAGCGCCAGTTTTCTGGAAACCTCTGTGGTCTTGTTGTAGAACTCTTTAGCGGTCTCATTGAAGGACGACGCCAACCATGTGGCCTGAGCACCAACATCCAGACCTCGCTCCTGAAAGAAGAGTCACAGTCAACAGCCCCTTCGGATCTTCTCAAAATTCATCTATCTTTAGACAAATACTTCAATCTAGCCATTCGATAACCGTACTTGAAAGAGCAGCAGCAAAGCCAGCTGACCCCTCCAGACCAGGGTGCGGTGTCCGGTGGAGCAGTTGGACGGCAGGAAGCCAAGCAGCTCACAGGCTCGGCTGGCTACGTCCTCCAGCTCGGCCTGCCCAGCCACCACCAGGAACAGAAGCAGGAAGTTCATGAGGCCTGATTCGGACATCTCTTGGATCTTCTTCGCAGAAAACTTGGAGTAGATTCTGTCAACGACAAAAATATAGATAACCAACCATTAGAAACGGGCTGCTGCAGGGGTCTGTTCTTGGCCCATTGCTTGTGAATCCATATAGATTTAATTTCAGAATATTATTTTTATTTCCCCAACATTATTGCGTAAATCCTATATCTCCAGGATTTTATCTTAGTGTAGGTGGCGTTGCAGATGGGTGCAAGCTAAGGAGCACTGACAAGGTCAGTCCCCATAAGATGGGAACTTCTAAGTGCGCACTATGCCGCTAAAGTGCAGTATTTGGATTTGAGCTTACATCACAGTTTAACTTTTCCATTTATTAAAACTTTATTTATTTGGTGTCAAAGAAGTAAAAAGTTCAATAAATTAAATTGAGATCTCAATTTGTCTTCTAGTATTAACTTCTTTCTAAGGCTGACTAACTTGCTGTGACCCCCACCATCGTAGCCCTAAGAAGGTTTGGTTGCGCTGGCGTGTGTGTGTGTGTGAGATGCAGGGAGAGGGCGAGCAAGAGGAGAGAACCACCCGGCTCGCTGTCAGATCCTGAGGGCACAGTGGAGAAATGCCTTTAAAGATCATGTTAAATGTCAGAGACACTCAAACACACAGCAGTAGGCGCTCGGTCCCTCTCTCTACAGCCAAACCAATTTATTGCAACACCAGAGTGGGATCAATAAAACCACACACACAAAAATCGCTCTGCCTGCCTGGCAGGAAAACACACCAGCATGGATCCCCCATGCTCACACAAACACACACACACACACACACACACACACACACACACACACACACACACACACACACACACACACACACACACACACACACACACACACACACACACACACACACACACACACACACACACACACACACACACACACACACACACACACACACACACACACACACACACACACACACAGACAGACAGACACACACCACTGACGTATCCCACAAAGTTAAACAGAACTGCTGTGAGTATCCCAATACAAACTTGGGGGGAGACCAGCACAGTTGAACCGAGAAAAAAGACAGAGGAGTGTGGGGTAGAAAGGAAGATAACTGGTGGAGCCCTTGTGTTTTCACCGTACTTCTACTCACACCGTGTGTCAACAGTAATGCGGAGCATGCTAAAGCTAGAAGGTTGATCGCGATTTGTAATTCATGAAGGGCTGAAACAAGTCATGGATGGGCCACAATCTGCTAGCAGGGAATCCACACCTCTAGGGTAAACGCTGTACTGAAAATGATGTGCCTACCTGAACTTATTTGTCTATCACACCTGGTTTCCACTAAAAGACAACAGCGCAGCTCTGCAGTCTCGATTCTTCAGTTCACGCAAGGAACATGGCATTAACAGTAAACTAAAGGCATTTAAAGGCAACAAAAATAAACATTGTGCTAGTTAATGGACATCCTTCAGATTCTTTTGTTGACTAAATCACAGAAATATATTGCAAATTTGTGTTTTGTTTTCATATGGCAGGTTTTCCAGTGCATTTATCATGATGTTGCTTTTATCTGGACTATGCACGCAACTCTCAGCTTCTGACATCACTGAAACACAGCTCTGTTGGCATTTAAAAAACAAATACAAAAAAACAAATGCAGCACTTTTTCAGATTATTTTTGGTAGAATGTTTTTAAGAGCATTTGCCCGATAAGTTTTTGGCCATTTTTGATTAACAGTGTAACATTTACGGTAAATGCCCACAAGGCTTTTATTTATAATTTTTTACAGAACAATGAAACCTAAAACTGTGGACAGGTGGTCGCCATTTTGTAAGTTTCTCCTCTAAACTGTGGCAGTAAGTTCATTTTATATTTTATCTACAACCCAGAACATTGCTTCCTTTGCAAGAGAACAAAAACTGTGTTAACAGATATAAAGTAAACATTATGAAACACATTCATGTGAGATTCCTTTTTTTTGTTCACATATTTTTGGTGATGATGCAACATCATCATACAACAGTGACAATAACATCGACTGGGTAAAAAACACCATCCTATAAAATGTTTTATCTTGGTTGTATAGCAAATGTTTAGAAGAAGCAACATGCTGTTGCCACACAGAGATGCAACACATGACACATTTAACGCTTGACGTCACAGCTAAGATTACTGAGGCCCGTTCGTTCCTTAATTCTTTTATGGAGGGCTTAAAGGAGAGATTCATGCAGATAAAAAGGAAATATGTGGAAGGGATAAAAGCGGCACGCTGGGAGGAAGTGATGGGGATTTTCTGCAGCCTCCGAACCTGCTTGTTTGTCTCGGACAGATTTCTTTCCTGGAGGCGAGCAGATGCTCCTCACGCCTGGCTTCTGGAGATCAACATGCCCAACCAGCTTACTTCATGTGTTCGCCAGACAGAGGATGACCAGGAGTGGAACTGAAGCCGAAACAATACAGCGATACAGTCGGGGGCAGCGAGGAGAGAGATTATGCTTTTAAATGGCAGGGGAAGAGTGGAGGGAGCCTCTGGACCAGCACCAACCCCGGTTTGGCTGATGCCCACCACCCATATCCCCTCTGCTCCTCATCACACAAGCCCCGCTCTCTAAGCTCGCTGGAAACCAACTCAGCTTTGTTAAGGCGAATTAACCGCCATGCTCGTTAGCTAATTAGGCCCCGGGTCTGCTGCGCTACTGAGAACATTCCAGACAGAGGGAAGTCATTAGGCGGATTTATCTGAGGCGGCTGCTCTCTGGCGTTTGGCCGACTGGGGAAATAGGATGGTCCGGCGCTTAGGTCTGATGGGCGCATCAGCTCCTAATCTTTCCCTCTTCTTTCTTGCTTCCACTCACAAAGACACACACACACCACCTCCCCAAGGGCATCACATCACTTTTCCACACAGCAGGTGCAGTGCGTGTGAGTGTCTGTGTGTGCGGCGCCTTGGCTCGGGTCCGTGCTCAAGAGCCAGGTGGTTGACTCCTGAGACACCTGCTCCACTGGGGGGCATGAGTAAATATCAAAGACACGGTGGAAGATGTCGAGGCACCTGGCACACTCACAAACAAGACTGAAACGCATGTCTGTGTTTTCCTGCAAGTTTGCACTGACACATTAGACTCATCTCTCACTGGAAGATCAAGGGGGAAATGAGGCGCACCGAGCCCGGAGTAATTCCTCGCATCTGCAATGTTTTGCCTTCGAAAAATCACAATCTCGCATACTGTCGAGTCAACAGTCCTACTTTCCAGCACGGGTGGCAACGGAGCGAGCTCCATCCCCACACTGTTCTTCATCCTTACCTCCCTTTGATCTGTCTCTGTGGGACTCCTCCTGCCTGGTTCTGCGCCAGGCACAGGGCCAGCACTCGCAGGAAGATGTGGAAGGAGTTGGCTGAGCGGTAGAGCTGGGTGTGTCCTGGACTGTGGAGGGGAGACGGGGAGCAGCAGCTGCGAGCCAGCTCCAACATGGCCAGGGGGGTCTTGCACAGCGTGCCCAGACCGGAGACCCCGAGCCAGGGAACAGTGAATGAGGAATTCTAGAAAAAAAAAAGCAATATTTCACTTGAGCCCTGCTCGCACATGACAAATACCATGTCATAGTCCTGTTACTGTAATGAAAATATTGCTTCTCCCACTCACCCAATACTGACTCAATCATAAACTCATCTCAGGATTCACCCCCAAGTTTACATCCAAGGCATAATTTAAGATGGCAGTCTGTTCTGCTGCAGCGATCTTAGCTAATCTTTACTCTGCTCTCTCTACTTAATCCACACTGTTCTCAGCCCCCAACTACTGGCATGGCCTCCCAATTGACCTCATCGGTCACACCGTGATAAGAAAACAATGACACCAATGAATATGGATTGTTTACTTTTTTCTTAGCAAATCATAATAATAAAAAAACAGTTTCTATTTGTTGACACTCTGGTTCACCTGAGATTTTCTACTTGTGGGGTTGTGGTGTTATAGGCGTCAAAGGTCAATTTTTCATAGTTGACTCGGATTCTTCTCTTCCACCCCATGAGTCAAACTCTGGGCCTGAGCAAAATCATTTCATGAGGCCCACTACATAGTTCAACAAAGGTTAAATGTAACCTTGATCCATAAAGGGGACGGTCTCGTAGGGTTATCTCTTCATATGTTTGGCAGCATGCACAACTTCAGTTCCGCAAGCAGTGGACTTATGTTATGATGATGATGTTTCTTTGGAGATTTTCAGTTTAAAAACACACCAAAAAACACCATAACATGACCGCCTCCATGATGTGCAATGTTAACCCCCTGTTTCAATGCTTCCACTTCATTTTAATAGAAGTATTCATGTTTCTTCTGAAACTTGTCATAGAGATTAGAGAAGCTTGTTCCTGAGTTTGAGATCCATCGACAACAACGTACAATGTACTTTTTTTTCCCACTTATCTTCACCAGACTTATGGTCATGCTTCTATACTTCTAAAGGGATACAAATATTAAAAAAACGTACTAAAAAAGTACTAAAGTATTTCATTACTGATCTTAGAACAGAGGTGATAACAAAGAGAAGACGTCTAGTGAAGAACATGAACCGAAAGACCAAGGAATCACTTAGGGCAAATTTAATGCAGCACAATTTTGATTGTAAATCCTTTATGCGAATGCAGTAGCTTAAAGAATCTGCTACATTTTCTATAGTTTTTATTGTAGTAGTAGTGAAAAAAAAATCTATTCCCTAAAATCTGACAACTGACATTGTTACAGAGCGAACAGCCAATCAGATACAAGCTTTCTCTCGTCTCTCTGATCAGTTACCTTAATGGCACAATGCAGCAGCTGAGAAGTCCCCTAGTGTGATTAAATATTATTATTAAGAATGGGCACAAACAAGATTCTTGTTCGTTCACTTGGTGAAAACGACATAATTAGCTCAGGTGAAATCTATTTGACAACATTTATTTCATTTAATTGGGAAAGTATTACACAAAACAAACTAGAACAACCAACCTTTTTGTCGTGTTTCTCTGTAAGTTACCAGTTAAAACAATCTGATAAGACTAAGTTCATTTTTACTTTCCATGGCAGCTTTCCTACACTGAGAACCCACTCCCTCAACCCTCCAAGAACCCCCAACTAATCCAGTTCTTAGCTTTTAGAATCCACTGGAACCCATCTGTTGCATGAGTGTTATTCACTGACAGGTAAAATAATGTCCCTGATGTCCATAAAATTGATTCACATTCAAAAACAAACTCAAATAAAACCGCTGCTACACAAAGAAATGATTGTGAATATGGTTGAGTCCGGTGTAATGTGAGAGTGCTTCAACAGGGATTATTCTGTAATCCATTAAGTAATTATATTTGACTTTCTGGCAAGTCTGATGAGCTCACCAGATTCTTGCTGTAGTAGTCCCAGAGTGTGGAGACGGCACTGGTGCTGGGTCTCCACAGCAGACACAGGCTGAGACAGCAGTGCACATGCATCCTGACCTGCTCCTCTGCTAGACCTCCCTGTAATACAGCACACAAATAGGACGCACTTTGTTTTTCACCAATTACAGTGTGAGGTTTTAAATTTAAGACAGGAGCGTCGCTGACCTTTGGATTACATGTCAGCTTGAGCAGCTCCTCCACAAAGGTCCAGTTTTCATCCAGTTGTTTCTGTAAGAGTTGAAGACAAGAGCTAAAGATGAATCATCTTCCGCATGTGCAACGTGGCATTCAATGTACAGGAAGTCTATGTTGTCTAGTGTAAAAACATTGTGTTTCAGTGATATCATGAAATAACACATATCACAAAACGAAATAAAAAGAGAGACATTTACAAGTTGTTGACAAGGGACTGAATAAAACAGTTCATAGCTGTGATGTGTCAGCTCTTACTTCAGCCTGGACTGTGCCATGATGGCCGTACTGGCCCAACATGGCTAAATGAGTGGTGAGCCACCATGTGAATCCCAGCGGGTCCTTGCAGTGGGTTGGGAGACCACTGAACTGCTCAGCAGGGGGCTTTCTCGACGCCAGAGGCCTTAACAACTGGTTCATGTAGCTCCAGAAAGACTGGAGGAATTAAGAAAGTCATTTTTAATAAACAGGACAATGGTTTTAAATAGTCATGTCTACAGACTTGCATTACCTGTGTGTGTTTCTCTTTGCTTCTGCAGTCCAGCAGCTGCATGATGAGAACCCAGAGCTCTTTGGTGCAGGAGCAAAGATGATGATGGCTGTTCAGAGCCTCCGTCGGCCTCACCTTGAAGACAGTTGGACTTTTTTAAACCAATGATTAAAAAGCTTTGAGCATTTAAAGTGCTTCGCAGGTCACACTATACAGGTTAGAGGTGTAACTTGGATATGTTGCTGCATCTGTGACATGTGTTTAAAACACTTTCTTGAGTTATTTTGTTGATTAAGGGAGCTGTTCATTCCGCTGATGGAGTGTAAAATTCAACTGAAAGCGGAAGTCCGAGTTCCTAACTTGTGAACTTGTTTTCATGCACAGAATATTGTACTATTTTTTCCCCTAAAATAATGGCTTTTGTTAACAAACATTACAATATATTATGGAACTTACAGTACCGCATTACATCGCATTGCAACGTATCACCACACCTTTTTCCGGATACGTATGGTATTGGAATATACCTAATACAAGTCAGCTAAATATGCTGGCAGACAGCCACCCACCTTGCTGTATTTGCCCATTGCCAAACCAGTGAGGTCACAAATAAGGTTACACAAGTGCTCTTCAAACAGGCTGGTATCAGTTAGGTTCTCCCCTGTCAGGTTCACAAACTGATGCGCGTACACCACCTGACCTGGAAGAAAAAATATATGCCAAAAGTCATGTCAGTGATTTTTTAAATTTGCAAATCATACATGTTACAGCCCGATCTGAGTGTGTACCATGCATCTTATGTCCGAGCAGATGAAGGATCGCCAAGACAGACCAGTGTATGTCCAGATGAAGGTGCAACAGATGCCAGGAGGGAGGGAAAATCTGTTCCAGATAAAGGCAATTAGCCACAGCACGGTGTTTTCTCATCAATATTTGTGCCATGTTGCCCAACAAGCTGTACCTTTCCATGATTCTGGATGGTAAAGGCACTTTGAATGTTGGCTGGCAAATCCTTCAGTCGTCCAATAAGGAGGGTGATGCCAAACAGCTCCTCCAGCAGAGCAGATGGGAGCTGACCCTCCAAATCCTCATAAGGGTGCGACAGTCCATCATTCATGCTGCTGGAAGTGGTCAGGTATCTTAACAGATAAACCAGAATGATTAACATGGCTCACTGACATTAGGAGAGGTTTTGTTTTTGGGTTACCTGTGCAGGTAGACTTTAACATACTGCAGAAATGACACGCACTGTTGGCGGAGGTCTTCTGCTTCATAGTGAAGGTTGCCGGCTTGACCTGAAACACAGATCATGTTGTGTTAGCGACACGTGCAATGAAATCAAGTACAACACACTACTGAACTGTATTTACATTAAGATGACAAAAAATAATAGGGTTTTTGAAGCACACAACTTTGCTCAACACAATAACATGCTTTGTTGATAGGAGGTCAAATTTCTGGAGCATATTTCTCAAAATATGAAGAAATTGAATGGAATTCATCCCCACTTTGACAATAATAGTTTCTCATATGTAATATTGTGTGTCACTAAATTTCATAATAACTTAAATACAGGCTTGTCACACCAGGTATTTTGACTTTGCAAGGCTTGAGTTTTAAAAAATAATTCACGAACTAGTTTGTGAATGAGGCGGTTGCGGAATACACAAGATGTGCTGCTCTAGTCTAAGTAAAACAGTTGAAACATATTGGACTCATTTTTGAGATGGATGAACTCAGCAATGCATCCCAATGAGCTTCATGCTGATTCAGAAAAAGAAAATACTGACTGTTCAATACGTTGAAAAGTGAAAAAGGCGATGACGGTTCTTTTCCTAAATGCTAGTTATGATCCTTTTAATGCTAATTAAATCAATAGTCACTGCACGTATACGTGTCACGATATAGAAACCTATCGTAAATCAAGACCCTACCATAATGCAGCCAAAGTGTACGTACTGTACTGTAAAGTTGCTTAAATTAACTCCATATAGATGCATATTGAATTGACATAATGGTAATGAAAAAATGGTGACTGTCTGCTGGAGTGACAAACAAGCTTACCAAAGTCATTTGAACTGCTCTGCACCAATGTTTCTAACCTGTAAATCGTTTGTCTGAAATAAAGAAGAGGAGAATGCGATCATGTTTAAGCTTTGATTTTACAATCATAAAGTTGAATTATAAACGTAGATAAGAACTTTACCTGAGAAGACCGAACAGAAGCTTCGTAGACTCAACAAGTGCTGTCTCTGTCACACAGGGAAACCCAAAGATATCAACCGTGTCTGCCTCATATTCAGAAGGGGCAGGATCGAGATGCAACAGCAACCTTGGAATATATGCATTAAAGCAAGGGAGTGGAAGGTTGGCAGCACATAAAGCAGAAAGATTATTGTCCTGTTAAAGCAGCACAGAAGCTGTTGGGGAATGAAATGAATCTTGTTAAACCAATGTTGACACCTTTTTAATGTTCCTCTGGTGGTGTATCCTTCAAGTGAAAGTGCTCCATTCGGGCCATCCTTGATGTCGGTGCAGCAGAAGCAAGGAGGCCTTGCTGTGGTCAGATCACACAGGCTATCAGCAGCAAAAGGTGAAACTGGCGGTGTGAGCGATTGTGAGAAGTCGTCCGCCATGGTTGGGACCACCTTGAAAGTCATGTGATCAGAGAGGGTTAGCACGACAGTCAACGGGAACAGCAACTGTTATGAAACGTAAACTTAGAATGACAGGTTCATATTTTAGTTATTTACCTGGTGGTTTAGAATTTTATAGGATCGCTATATAATTACAAACATTATAATGCTTTTACCATCATCTCGAGCTCATTCATATATATCTATTTTTATACAAACCAATATTATAAACAGGCAATTTATGGGTTGCAATTGTTTATTGCTGCATTTTTTTTGTAATTATGTTGAAACTAAATCTATCAATTCAATTCAATACGCAGATGACAACATACAAAACCCCAAACCAGTGGAGTTGGGACGTTGTGTAAATTGTAAATGAATAAAAACAGAACACAATGATTTGCAAATCCCTTTCAACTTATATTCAATTAAACACACTGCAAATACAAGATATGTCATGTTTGAACTGAGAAACTTTATTTTCTTTTGCAATTAATCATCAATTTAGAATTTAATGGCAGCAGCACATTGCAAAAAAGTTGGCACAGGGGCATTTTTACCACTGTGTTACATCGCCTTTCCTTTTAACAACACTCAGTAAACGTTTGGGAACTGAGGAGAGCAATTTTTGAAGAGTTTCGGGTGGAATTCTTTCCCATTCTTGCTTGATGTGCACCTTAAGATGTTCAACAGCCCGGGGTCTCGCATGTTCTGTTTTTATTTACGATTTACACAACGTCCCAACTCCACTGGTCTTGGGTTTTGTACGTTCCATGTACGATAACTAAATTCGTTTAAAAAGCTTGAGCGGTAATCCTAACACCAACACAAGTTACACCAGTGTATTGCGATTGTAAACATCGAGAGTGAAGCTTTAACCAACCTTATATAAAGCACATCTGTCGGGGAATATGTCACAAATAAAGCCAACTCCGATGTCACGTCTGTTGTTTTGGAGCGCTCCCGCGCTGTCACAGCACGCATGCGCAGTTCCCCTCGCTTGCCTATTGGCAGAAAGTTTCAAAATAGGCGTGGCTATGCTGCTCCAGTCACGGACAAGCAAGATGATTCTCACCCGTCTGTTTCCGTTGTCGTAGTTCAACTAAAGCGTGTTTAATGTCATGTTAAACGATCCATGTAATGTTGTGACACGATCAAAACAAGCATGATTGAATGGCGAATGACTGTTACATTATTACTATTACAATTTAGTATGATGAAATAGACTGAACTGACTTCACCAAAAAACTCGCCGGATCCGCAACTTGTTTTCCTCTGTATTAGTGCGATTGCAAGTGTCCCTGCAAATGCAGCACGTAAAGCCACTCAATGTGTTTTTTTTAACCACGTTGTCTCATTTCCATATGCAGATCCTTGTCTCCCAACAGTCCCCTCTCGCCATCACGCCGTTTCTTGCATTCTAATGCATTCCGACTTCTTAAGAAAATCCCCACCTTCTGCTGCTCATCGTGGATGTGCTCATTTGTCGCCCAAAAGTCCCAATTTCTGTACGTCTGTCTCATTCAGTGAAGAGATGCGCCTTCTGTGTAACGCTCGCTTCATCCGTGCAACGAGGAGTCGGAAGAGAAAACGGACGAAGCTGGGGATTCTTAACCTGCATCACTGCCGTCGCGCCCGCATCTGTCGCCCGCACTGAAAGGTAAGTTACAAGATCTCATCCTTCTTCACAAAAACCGTTCAACACTGGCGATGGTGGCTGAGGGGGGAGTGAGAGTCGAACCTGTCCCTCCCGCCCCCACTCCTTATCACTCTCACCTCTCATTGTCCATATTTTGCAAAACATGCCTTGCGTTCCTATTATCTAGATTACCGTTTAATACGACAGCTGTTGCCAGTACGATTATTTCAGTCTCAACTTCAAATGTTATTTTGTTCTACTTTTATTCATTACACAGTGCGATATATTTGTTATAGATGCAGTTTGTCTTTGTTCTCACCTGGCTACTTCACCGTTACATAAAAGCATGTTACAATACTTGAATAAATACCCAATAAATCACATTCTAGGAACTGCTTATTTTTAATGGGAATGACTGAATGTCATTGAATACCTGTCATGATTGTTTAAAAAAAAAAGCTTGTGCATTGAGAGGTAAATCAATTAAAATATAAAATGAACAAGAACTGATGTAGAAGGTCACATTATATAAATTACACTTAAGCTTGCTGGAGAAAGACAGGCTTGTACATAGTCTGATGGAATAATATATACTGTGGCACTAATATCGAAAGGTTATGTGGTCTATAATTTGAGTCACATGAAAAACTCATAACTTATTCTGCTATTATGTAGTTTACTAATAATGTAACAGTAGGGAGATTTGAACTTGAGTGCTTTCACCCCTTGCATCATCATCGGTCACCATTTAAACATGAAGACAACAGTGACATTTTTTGAGCCAACCATGAGCCACATAAAATGCCTTGATGGGCCGTATTTGGCCCACGGGCCTCACACTTTCACACCTACCTTTTCATTCTCTTCATTCACTAAATTCAGTCCTTAAAGTTATATTTATTCTTTCAGTTATAATGGCTCACTGTTCTCTTTTTTGGCACTCTCTATTTTTTTTTTAAATTTGGACCAAAAATTGTCTACACATCAGTGTTTTCTGATTCAACTGAATGAAGGGATTTTTACACCTTTTCTGTGTTTTAAAAGCCAGATATGGGATAGATTGTTTTCCTGAAGGTGCTGTAAATGGAAGAATAGGGAGTTTATTTATGTGTTGATGTATTGACCTTTAATGAGAAAAGAAAATATATGCAATGTGTTTTTATTTGTATAATGTCTGTATTCCTTTCTTCTCTGATACATAGCTGCAGGCCAAACTGCTCAGGTTGGTTTGGATTGATGCAAATGAGTCAAAGGAAATGCAGGCTTTGGCTTGCAAATACAGAACGTTCCCTGTTTTCTTTGAAATGCAGCTTAAACAATATGTTCACTCAGTTCTCTGCAGCAGATAAAGTGATATTCACCTCTGTCGGTTATCAGCACCAGGATCAGGCTGCAATGACACCTTACAAATGAATCCCTTAAAGCTGTCCTCCCTGACTATGTTGTTTAAAGTGGGCAGAGATGGGACAGTCCATCAACGACACTGTGATATGACTAAGTAACAGACTGACAGCTAAGTACACATCAAGTTGGCCAAAATCATTTTGAGGGGAGACCCTCATATCTTGATGAAGCTGTGCGTTCGCAAGTCTGTTCCCAAACTGAATACATGCACATTGCGTGAACAATGCCGGGAGACGATTACACAAGTTCATGTAAATGAATGAACCAGAAAACTTCCGCTATGATCTCTGCCTGAACACGTGGACCACAGTCGTCCCTGAAAATACTTCATTTACATGTGCTTTGGGTTGCAACTCACTTACCATGAGTGTTTCAGTATGGAACACTAGTCCAACTAAACAGTGTGGTGCACCTCACCCTAATCTTCATTCATCCTTCATCTTCTCCTCACAGATGAGAGGTTGATTTACTGAGAGTGTTGCTCTTGGTAACGCTCTATAACAGCAATGGCCGCCATCGCCTCAGTCCCATCCAAACAGCGGGGACTGCGGTCTTGCAACATGCTACTCTTACCTGGTACCCTTGGTACCTCTAGCAAACCAAATAATGGTCAGGGATGGGTCTGTTATTTCCACTTCTTTTGGCAGTGGGAACACCATCATAGCTACCCAGAGGAAACGATCCAAACTGCTCCTGTGCAAACATGCCATGACTGTTTAAAGCAGCACAGTGGGGTAGTGGTTTGTGCTGAAGACCCCTGGTTTGAGTCCTGCTTTAGCAACTCTTTCTTTAGCAAAGTATTGCGCTTCTCCAAAAACGATTCCTCCTGTGATCCTAGTGTACTGGTGAATCTAAACTGTCACACTGTATGTGAGTGGGGTATTTGTTTTCCATTGGGTGTGATCATGTTCTTCTGCCACCTCTCTTGGGAAGAGGACAAGCTTATGCTTTGATTTGTCGACTGCCATGTTGTTTATAACGTCTATGCCGGTGTTCATGTATGTCTGAGTACTGTTGTCTAGAAATCCAGGATAAAAAAAACGGTGATCAAAACTCTGCCAGAACTTAATCTTTGAGAACGTTTGCCTTGTATCGCTCCACAGGACTTGTCCTTTAAAACTTCCAGCCTGATACAAATTTTTCACACATTAAACATCTTTAAGTTTGACCTCAGAAGCCTTCATCCGTAACTTCCACAGCAATCATCTGGACATTGTGACATAATGTTATCTCACGACTGGTGGTTTGACCTCTGGAAAACCTTATGATACAATTCCACCATTAGTCCCAGCTCTTTACGAAGCCTGTAATGACTTTGCATAATGAGTTACATTCTTCTTTTTCATCAGGTCTGCCTCCTGAAAGATCTCTGTATTGTACAGCAGGGAGTGCTAGTCTCTTTTATCTCCAGAAAAAAAAACCCTTGTGGCTACAGTTTGATCAATTAAACTCCTGAAAGCGCCTCCTCCCTCAGCCTGAGAGGAATATAAAGTTATCAGTCTTCCCAAGCGATATGAGGACGGAAATAAGTAGTTTGTCTATAAAAATGTCCAGGTACTTTATCAGCGTCCCAGTTGGCCCGGAGGCCTTGACACTGTTCAATGTTTCTCTGTAGTGCTCTGCCTCTCTCCGCTCCTGTCTCCTCTGTCTCTGCCTCAGGCCCCCCTCCTCGCTGGGTGGGTATACGCTGCCAGGCCTGCACATCACTGGGACTGACTGGGGCTCGAGCCCCGAGTGAGGTTATCGATTTCAATCAGAGACTTGAGGGAGTGAAGCTGAAAGAATTCGTAGGAATTAAACGACGGTGTCTGGTGTTTGGGGAAAATGCTGCAGGGGGCGGCTACTGATTCTGGCATTGAGTCAGAAACACATCTGCATGTAGTAGCCATTCAAGTCATTTGGGTTGATGCACCACCATAGAAAAATAGGCTTTTGTTAGACGTTAGGAGTCTTCACTATGCCCTGTCCATCATAACAATAAACCATGAGAATCAGGATGAACGATGAATGAAAGCCATTTTTGTTTTAGCAGCCCATAGTTATGTGAATAAAGATCTGAAAATCCTGAGTTGGGCCACTCTCCACATGAGCTGTCCCTCTCATATACTGGTTTCTAATCTTCTCCTTCCTACTCTCTCCCAATGAAAACATGAGCATCTTCAACTCTGACTCTTCTGACTCTGCTTGTCTTTGTGTCAGCGCAACTGTCACAGATCTCCCCAGCTGGCTGTGAGTTGGCAGGAATCTGGTGATACAATACATATCTCCATACAAGAGTAATGATAGGATATGTCAGGATACATTGTGGTACCTCAATATATCGTAATATTTGTTCACCAGAGCCATTATTTAATGAAAAGTCACATTATATGGAAACCTTACCATAGTGAGTTGTTAGGAACTCAGTTCAGTTAGAGGAATGAACAGCTTTGTCAATAAAATAACTTTGGTGTGCAGACGTACAATGTTAATAGTGTTGCCGCAATAGTCTTTGTTGTATCACAAATTCATTCATATCATTATAGTGGACTTTGAATATGAATACCATATTGTGTAATCCAGTATCAATATGTTTGATGGATGGGAAATAATTTTTGTATGATTCCATTTTCAACACTGCCTAGCGATTCAGATCTTTATTGATTCTCTTGCAGATTCTCAGTGGGAAATACAGAAGAGACTAACTTCTTTTAACACCAACTTATTTACTTTAGCATTAAAATGATCTAATATACCCAACAGTGAGGTCTTTAGGTCCATAGTCTAGGGCCAAACACTATAGTCTGTCAGATCTGTGACAACAGCATAAAAAATGTCTAGTAACATGTAAATATGTTTTTAAATGAAATGGAAATTCTCCTTTAGAGTCAGAGTTTCTCAGTGTCACACACAGGACCTGACACAATGATGGAGTGTTCTTAAGTATCTTGAGTTTATCCTTCAGTTGTTTCTCATTATTGTAATAGTTGTAGTTATTTCCCCCACTGTGTTGAAAGAAACCCCTGTAAACATCTCAGCATTTTGGGGTCAAAATGATGAAAGTAGATGATAAAATACAAAGCCATGTTTTTCAATCACTCAAGCGGAAGGCTTTGTGAAAATGTTGCTCATGGCTTTTTTTTGTTATGTGGGCTGGTTGAAAATCCTGGCCCAATTTGTAAGTAATAGCAGGGCGCTAAGTGTCTGGACAAGTAACACTATTTCTGTTGTCTATGTTGCCTTGAGTTTTGTTGTGAAGCCTGTTCATCTTTTCTGGTTCTTGTTGCTACTGTTGCTACGCAATGCACTGCTAAAGGTGACCACGGTAATTTTATTTTTTTCAGCTTTTTTATATGATTCTAAATGCCGAACTCTTTGTACCTTGTATTTCCCGTCAGGTGTTGGCATAGCACGCTGTCTTAACCTGTCTTGATCCTCCTACCTAGTCCCTTTTTTGGCTGGTATCTCCATCTTCTACATTCTTGGTCAAACATTTTCCTGTCTCTGGTCTCCATTGGTCCAAAACCCTTCTGTCAGAAACTTCTCCACCAGCCGTCCCTGTGATAGACTTGTTTCTAATCTTGTCACTACCAGGTCTCACTACTGCCCTATGAAGTCTCCCTCCCACACTTGCCAATGCTGAAAAGAAAAGTCACATGGGAACCAGGCCTTCAGGGTGTTTGACACCATGGACAAAGAGATAGAGGTGGGAAGTTGCATCATTTTGTATGACATCATTCCAACGGTGGAGAGAAACAAGCATCTAGTTACTGTGCAATTTTTAAGAACTGTGCTCCACTTGAGTAAATTATTTTGTAGGTACTTAACCCCACTGCAAATACATTCTGATGTGATGGAGTGACTTGGAGAACTGAGAGTCGCCTCTCTGGCACTGGTGCTTCTAATGTGACAGGTCACCTGGCTTGAAGTGTTTGAATGGAAACTCGGGGAAAAGACTAAACTGCGTGGCACATGACATGAATCAAATTCACTGACTCAATCCTACGAAGCACGAGTACTCTCCGAGTCACCCTTTTAATCTATTTTATGACATTTATAAAAGGACTTAGGGATAATTGATGTGTTAAATAAGAGAATAAGACAAGATGGATGATCTGTCTGAGGAAAGAAAACCGCTGTAAAAAGGGTGAGAGCTCCTTTTCAATCCTGACAAGTGTTGTGACATATTGAGTGGACTGAAGTCAAAGATGACTTGACTGCTTATACTTATGCATTCCACAGGCATGAGTCTGGAGGTACTTCTTTGGGCAGCTGCTTTTTACCATCCCTGAAAATCCCCCTAAAAATCGGGACGTGATTTATTCCATATTTTGAGGTGCCCTGAACCCACCGCGGGGCTGCCAGCTCCATGTCTCTCCAAGTGAGCGCACAGCCAGCATTTCTCACTCTACGGGACTTATTTTATTTATGTCAGGGACGACAGGTAATAAAAGAATGGGAGCCCGGGTTGTTGCGTTTTTGTACGCTGCAAAGAATTGCTGCAGGAGTGCACACGTTGACGATCGAACTCACCAACATATTGCGTTGCTGTATAAGACAAAGGCAAGCGGTTCTTATATAATGTTCAGTTTTGTAGTTGTGGTCTGTTACTTTAGATTGTGTGGTTGATCATTAATATGACGTCAATTGAAGATATCACTGTGTCGCGAACACAGAACAGTATCCTCAAAACAATATGTTTTACTAGCAGCTGGATTTTTTTTATATTTATATTTTTTTATATTTGTTTTGTATTTGTTTATATACATAAAAATAATACATATAAATAACTTGAAGTTTGAAGGAAGGTCTGGGTGGAATAACTAAAGTGATACAAGGATGTTTTTTGGCCAAATAATGCAAAATTAGAAATTCTATCACACTTTTCATGTTACCTGTGATCAAAACCTGAGTTTTTTGTTTTTTGTTTTTTTTTCAACTCGGCTGCTTTTATGAATATTGTTTATTTGTGTATATTTTAATGTCTACTGTGGCATGCTGCTGTAACATGACATGTCCCTATTGTGAGACGAATAAAGGATTCGGCCCTGAGAAATGATGTAATGTGACATTAATACGAAGTCACTGTTTACTACAATACAGTATTGTATAATCAAATACATAATCGTAAATCGATATCAATGTACATCTTAGGCAGCCTCTGAGGTGCTCCTACATTTTGCGGTATGAAAAATTTCAACCCTAAGATGGAGAGACGGAGAGAGACAAATAGATAGATAGATAGATAGATAGAACACAGATAGATAGATAGACAGACAGATAGATAGATAGATAGATAGATAGATAGATAGATAGATAGATAGATAGATAGAACACAGATAGATAGATAGACAGATAGATAGATAGATAGATAGATAGATAGATAGATAGATAGATAGATAGATAGATAGATAGATAGAACACAGATAGATAGACAGACAGAACACAGATAGATAGACAGACAGACAGATAGATAGATAGATGTTCTCTTTTAATCCCAAGAGTGTAATTATAGGTTCTATATTTGTCACATTTCTTCTGTGGATTTTTTTCACCTGGGTGCTTCAGTCAGTATTCTCAAGTTTGCTTTCTTCTTGTCCATCCACTTGATGCTTGTGGGAGTGAATCAACAACTTTTTTTCCCTTCTTCCATCATCACTGAAAAGTTCCGACATTAAGGAGAATAAAGTTGCTGTTTGGCTTCCAAAGAGAACTTGGTTCACACAATGAGAGTGCTGCTGTTATTCTTCCTCTCAGAAGCATTTGCATCAAGGCCAGGAGATTAAACGTGTGGGTTGGGAACTGGAGAGAGTGTGTTGTCTCGCTCAGGGCCCCCGGTGCCAGAGTTCTAGCTTTCATCGCACTGGGTGAAAGATTTCTCCTGGACGCTTCATGCCGTCTCTGGCTACAGGTGGGTGGCGCACACGCTGTAGGTGGCAGCCGCTGTGGATTTCATGCAAAAAGTACAGAGGAGGTGGCTGTGGGCAAATTGTTTCACAAATGCCAATGTTCAATACTCAGTGGTGAGATGCTGAATCCCACACTGCACACACACACATCTGTGGTATTTGGAGTGTTATTGCAATAGATACAGTGTAGGTGTTTGCACTTTACAGATTATTGTAATGTTTTCTTGGTCTAGTATGACTAAGTTATGTGGGCACGAGTGACACATATCTGTCCATTAAATATAAATATGTGTTGAAGAAAGCCTATAGATTGACGGTGGGTGATTAATTATGCCCCGGGGCCAGATCAGAGGCTGTTGTGGTGGGATGCTGCATCTCTCTGTGAGGAATACAGAAAATTAAAATAACCTGCAGTCAAATCTAAAGCGGCATGATGACGTTACTAAGCGTCCTTGTTTGGTTTTGGTATCATGTGTACGCCACTGTCATGGTAACTGAAGTGTCGTATTGCTTCTTGTGCAGCTTGTAACAGCGTCATGTGACCACACCTGCAAAAAAAGGGCCACTGCCCCGCTACTTTTTAAGGGCTTTTAAGGCCATATCGGAACCTGTTTGCTGTACCACGTTTCTTTGAATAAAATACAGTTTAATTACTAAGAAGAGAACATGAAAATCTTCAATTATCAGGTAAAATTTGTTGAGATGGAGGCGTCTGCTTTATTGTGCCGCTAACCGTTAAATAAAACTGAAGCTAACCTGGTTTTGCATTTTTTTCCCACCAAATTTTGTTGAACATTATTATATCTATTTACCTTTTATCCATTGCTAGTTGTTGCGTTTTTAAGCACTAATCTAATCTATTAAAAATAATGTTGATTACAATGGACTCAGTAGGTGGCAATAGAGTCCCAGAACTCACTGACCTGAAGTTCTGACATGTCTGTACACAGAGGAATCCTTCAAAAGGTTCATGGATTTAAATGGTAATCCAGAACACAATGTCCTGTTATCAACAGTACCTGAGCGTTACATTGAATTGTTTTCTTTCATCTTGCATTGTTATCTTCTTAACAGATGCAGGTTATCTATCATATTTCATGTTTTTTTTTAACAAGACTATCAATGCAATTGTTTTTACAGTTGATTTATACTTCTTTACTGGACACTCAAATTATTTCATTGTGGCAAATATTTTCCTTCTAATACTGTATACTGATTAGATTTTAAATCATTTATTTCAGCTCAGTTTTTCCCTTCTTTCTTAAATGTGTGTCTGTTGAAGATGTGTTTTTGTTCTGATTCTGGCTGCAGATCAATCTGGTGACCACACAGGGGCATCGTGGGACCAATGGCAAAGTCCTTTGTACCGTGAAAATGAGCCTGACATGAAAGCAACCGAGATTTTCGCTGGGCTTTACAGACTAGAGTTCATGAGCCAGGTCAGTGCACCGGGTGCCTTCCCACGTTCACAACTGTAACTGTTGAGATCCACATAAAACTGACACACGTTTGCTTAGTTTTTTTTCATTCTGAATAACACATAGTTGCTTAACAGTGACAGAACAAATAAACATTTATTCCTTATATTCTGGTCAGTTTTGTTCATCAGAACAAAGAAGCAAGAGCAAACATTAAACACACAAAGAACAGTGAAGCAGGTGAAACCAAAGCCACCATCTGCATGGGCTTTGACCCTCGGGCTCAGTGTACATCACTGCTTCTATTTCAGTGGAATTCACTTGAATTCAGTGATCAACTAACTGTTGTATGGAGCTAGTAAGATCAGGATGATAATGTTTACCTGGCTATTTTCCACTGAAACTCATTAATATATATAGTTGTATTTCCTTCTCATCATAAACCAATGCCATTCAGCAAATGTTACTGATTACATATTATTTATCATATATATATATATATATATATATATATATATATATATATATATATATATATATATATATATATATATATATATATATATATATATGAATGAATATTTAATAGAATGACACTTTGTAATCAAGATTGTCCAAGTCGTGTTATATGTAATGGAGGAACTGAACTCCATTACTAATATGATGCAAACATGATGAAACTCAGTTGCTTATGATAGTGTTAGTGTTAGATATAGTTTTATATTTTAAGACTAAATTCATCACTTGCTTTCTGTGCTCACATTTATTTCCTCTTTTTTATTATGAATATTACTTTTTGTGACATTTTGTTGTCATTTGATTTTTCCTCTTGTTACGGTTGTCCAGTAGATCTACACTGGTTTCATAACGGACAATAAAAATGTTATACACCAAAGCTGTCAGACTGAAAAACCTAACAGCAATTTAGATGCTATTGTAAAATGAATCTGCCATTTGGAATAAAAGCATGAATCAAAACGTCCTGTAGTGCGTGAATTGATTTGGGTGGATGAGGCACAGTGTAATACCTACTGACAGTTCATTTATAAGGTTTCTCATGTGTTGCCTTCGTGCTAGCATCTGTAGATGTTGCTGCGTTGGCTGGAGGATTGACTTCCTCCTCAACGTTGTTCGAAACACAGTGCTTCAGTGCAGTATGTTCTTTTTCAGAAGAAGTACTTCAAAGACGAAAGCTGGGGTTTAGAGAGATTTGGAAGGTGCTTTTATAGAAGAGTTAAAGTCAGGACAATTTAAAAGGTAATAAGCCTTATCAGGTGACACGGGTCCCTGCTGTGCTCTGTCATGTTGAGGACTTTAAAGACTTCTGGTTTTGGAGCAACTCAGATGAAATGGAAGCTTTGCTCAAGCCATTGTGGTACATTGTTGTTTAATGGCTGTACAATTTATGATTACTTATTACTATGTCATATATTGAGCGACCTTGAGCGAAAACACGCTGAATATAGATTTATGTTTTTAAACATTGCGTGTCGCTTTTTTTGCGCATGTAAATTGTAGAAGATGAAATCTTGTGGATGACAAATTACTTGTCAGCCGCCGTCGGATTCTGCATTTATTTAATGCAGATAACGTAGCGTTTTATTTTATCCCGCATTTTCTTAAATGATTTACTGACCGTCAAGCCATCAGAAAATCCTGATTTGTGGTTATTGATAAATGATGGTGGTGGCGTGCGGTCCTTATTGATAAGTGTGCTGGCCTTGGCGCGTGCGGCGTTGGCTCTGGGGAGAGAGGATGCTCATTTCAACCTTGGCCCTGCTGCTGCTGCCGCTGCCTGGCTCATGAATAAAACATCTCTTTGACCTTTACCAGGAGCGTATTGGACAGTCTGTCCCTCTGTCTCCCCT
Source organism: Synchiropus splendidus (assembly GCF_027744825.2). Lineage (NCBI taxonomy): Eukaryota > Metazoa > Chordata > Actinopteri > Syngnathiformes > Callionymidae > Synchiropus > Synchiropus splendidus. The sequence continues at coordinate 17,835,147 of NC_071345.1, read as the reverse complement.
TTGCATATTGTCCCTAATATTATAACCCAGACTGGATATTTACATTCTTTCTTGAGATGGCAGTTTTTAACCGAAATTATATTTCTGTGTAAAAATATTTAAGTGATGAAATCTCATTTTTTCGGTGTCGGGTGGCACACATTCTGGCATTGTATCTTGTTGCACATTGAATATAAACATGAAAGATGATCTTCAGTCAAGTCAAACTAAAGAGAGTTGTCTACACAGTGTACAGTATATTACTCCCTGTACTACCTTTAGCTTTATCACACATGTGGCATATCGTGACATTGTTAACATTGTGATAAGCTGCTACATCTTCAAAAGATGTAGTTGTTTTGCATGACGGTTTCTTCAAGCTTGTATTGATGATTGGCGTCGCTGACCCAACGTGTTTTCCCTCCCAAGGCGTCAAATGTTTCTCCTTCCACGTGACGTTCAAAAGGAGGTGTTGGGATCAGGTGGGACGGGAGTTAATGCTTTACGGCGGCTGACCGTAACCCCCGAAGGAACAAATTGTAAGAGAAAAACAAGGAAAATTGTAGCTGTTAAAAGAAACAAAAAAAAAACAAAACAATGCAGTGTTTTTATCTGGGAAGGCCAACGCCTGCAACTGCTCCTGGAACAACGGAACCAGCACAAACACTGATAATTCAAAGTGACCGGGTCTGTGTGGCCGCGAGGGATCTACAGCCTGTTTCATTTGTGGAAGACCCGGTAAAGACGCCACATGCTACCTTCTCCCAGCCACCCTGGTCATTCAGTGTATTTAGGCAATTGATGTGTCTTCAGTGCAAACCTTACACAATAGATGGCCCTTACCTGTAGCAATTTGTTTTTTGGCCAGGTGTGCATACAGTATGTTCAAATTGAACGCACTCCCCATGTGCCTATCAACCTCTGCCATGCTCCTCTTCGCTATATCCCATCAAGGAGTTGTGCCGTCCCTCCCTTAGTAGCATCTTTCTCTACTGCTTATGCAGTGCCACACCCCTTAGAAAATGCAGAACATTGACTGGTCATGGGCTTGAGAAGAAATTCACAAGTCTACACAACAGAACTGGAGCGGAAGAGCATCCCTCTTGGATACGAAGTGAGCAAGGCACTACCAAGGCCGTGCTGTTATCGCAAGCAATGGACATGTATCGGTACCTTGATCCTACATGCCAGCCCTTTACTCCACTCATCCTCCATTAAAATGAATACGCCTCTTCACTGTAAAACATTTCCCTTAACTAGTACGTTGAGTCTCATGGTAAAAATGCTCTGAATATTTTCAAAGAAGATGTCCTTGTGTGTGCATGATGATCAGGTCTGATACACGCTGAGAGTGCTGCAAAGGTTGTGGCCCTTTTGTTCCGGATGTGCATTTGGTTTGTTGGATAATAAGGTGCCTGTATCCAGTGCTGAGCCTCGCACAACCCCCACTTTTAGCCCCCTGAAGGGCAATCTGCTGACTGGCTTCTTTTACCTGTCTGTGGCTGGCAGCTGACGCTAAATGTCACCGACACTAAATCGCCTTTGTCAAGTCCAAAGCGTTTTAATTGTGTCACCAGTGATTTGTGTACAGCAAATACCGGGGGTATCAAGGGGAAGTCGGCGCTTCACAATTCCGTCTTCTTGAAAACATTGAAGTGGAATGAAAAGCGAGACAAGCCCAGCGCCAGCTAGGGAGGATTGTGATGTCTGCTGGCGTTCCACTAGTAATGCAGCATGAGTGGAATGGGAATCAAATGTCTCCGTGCTGGCACTCAACATATTGTTGGTGTCTTTGATTTAGTGCACGCCATCCAACAGAGTGTCATCATGTCTTCGCGTCGCAGACACTTGACGTGTTCATTTTGTGGGTGTAAAATACAAAGACTAACGAAAGCAAATAGCCAACATGATGATGTCTTTATGGACATATTCACAGGATTCACACTGATGCAGCGCTCCTTTCCAAGTGTCTCTGACGCCTTTGCGTGTTGTTCTTTTATTGTTTTTTTTTCATTGTGTCTCAGCCATCCAGATGATTCCTTCATGTCGCCTGTGTTTCTACTTTGGGAATATTTAAAGATAGCTGCAATTTTATCAAAGTTCTGACAGCTGGAGGATATTTTCTAGTCACACTATGGCCATGTTTTCACACAGAGATTAGTTGGACTGTGGTGAGCTTGATTCAGCTGCAGACTCTTACAGCAGCAGTTTTGACCCGTTTTCATTGCAGTAGAGAGCGAACCGAATTATCGAGTAGCGTGGCCTCAGTAACAGGGGTGGCACTGATACCTCTATGAAGGAGTCGATGTAGCAAAGAGCTTCAATTCAACTCACTAGTTTTGATGATAAAGTGAAGATGTGGGTTATTCTCTTTCTTTTTTTCTATGCATTTCTAGAAAGATAGCCACAGAGCTAATGTTGTAAAAAGTAAGATTAGAGTTAGATCTTTTTTTGTGGAATATATATTGGCGTATATTGGCGAAATTGGCAATATTGCTTACGGTCCTGTGATGTGATGTGTTTCTTCAGACCAACAAAATACGTTCCCTAAACTTGCCTTTGATAAGTAACAACCTAAAACTGGAACTGAGTGAAAGTGGTGAAGCCCGAATCTACCTATTTGCAGATCGGCGCCAATAATATAAGGTGTTGTCTGTTCGCCTAAGACATCGCCAAAGACCCATGGACCAATGTAGTGTTTCCGTATGCCTCTTCTGTCTCTCTTTTCTCATTGAAATCAGTCAATTAAAATGAGTTTTAGGTGCCAAATGAATAGCAATGACAGTGTGTCGCACGACTGTGTGTGCCAAAACCTAGACGTACAAAATGGACTGAACAACTCCAGAAAGTGTGTTGTCCTGTTCTCCAGCATGAAATATGAAACATCGCAAAGCCTCTGAAATGGTCAGAATGCCGTGTTCCACGGTGGTGTTATATACATGAAGAAAATAAACTATATAAACAACACATCTTCAGGCTGCAGAGCAGACCAACATTGTTCTTTGGTGAGGTACGATTGAGAGCAAAGGAAGCGTAGATGACCCTTATTTGAGGCAACTGAAAAAGATGGTCATCTACAACAAGAGTGTGTGACTTTCAGAAGAGTGCTTATAATACTGTGATGGCTTCAGAAGCTGACAGACTCAGATCACAGCTATGATTTTAAGCCGCCTCACATGAGACCGCATGGTTTATAGGTATTATTTCTTGCTTACTTAAGACTTTGCAAATCCGATTACAGTAAGATTACACTGATATATTGCATTGTATTTATTTAAACCCAGATCGAGTAGAATTTTTGCGAAGTGGCACCAAACTCCAAATATATGTGTATGTGTGTGTCGGTTTTTATTTTTCAACTCTGACATCACCTAGTCCCCGGTCTTGAACCAATAGAAGAAGCCCGTCCAGACTCTCCATCTTTTCACTGAGGAGGAATACTGCCGGCAGATTACCATTTCATTAGCATAACATTACCAGAGCACAGCTTGGCTTGCTGTCTGCCTGCGTGCTATCAGCTCATCATGAGATTCAATCCCCAACCAGCACAGTGGAACACCACCCCACCTTGCTGTGTACACTGGAGGTGTTTTTTCATCCGGCTGAAGCAGATGTAATTGAGGAAGGAACTGGATTTATCAAGGAGAATGAAATCACACCACTGATCTGGAGTCAGTTTCATTGAGCGTCTTCCTTGAAATGTATTTGGTATTCCTTTACAAGTCATTAACAAGTCCAGGATATGATCGAAGCTTGTAAAGTCTAAGGTGTGTGGCATGGTTAAACATCATCCCCCAGATCTAAGGTGGTATAGATTTTGCACAGGTGGTTGTTCAGGGTTGTTGGTTCTAATTCCACTCCAATCTAGTTGCTGTCGTCGGACAGGACACTTAACCCACATTGCCCTGTGTGAATGTGCATCACAGTGGTGGACAGAGAGGTGTTTGGCACACAATGGCAGCCTATGCCAGTCTGTCCCTGCGCAGCACTGGCTACAGACTGAACCTATCATGATCCTATCGAGCAGCTTTGCCTGTGTTGTTTTCTTGAGTTTACTAACATTACATTCTTTATTTATTTGAGGTTGTGGCAAACTAAGTTTGGAGCACAGGGGCTCTATTAGCTATGGCCGACTGTGTTTGAAAAATGAAGAATGTCACTGTAAATCTGTTAAGATAATTCAGTTTTTGAAGGACAACATGAGACTGTGTGGCAACATAATGTGCACCACTACTGTGATGTAACTTGCACTCTTTCACACAACGAGGAAATAGCATGATGCTTGTTGAGCTTGTGCTTCATTTCAACCTTGTTGTGTTACAGACTGTGTTTTGTCTTATTTTGGGGTTGAAACGTGCCTGAGAGAAGAGCGTAACTGAGTTGTTTTGCATTTAGTTCATATGTACAATAAGTTAATATTTACAACAAGCTACGTCGCAGTGATCCAAATTCACATGTACAAAATGCTATAGACTGTATAGTTTGCCTTAATTTCAAGAAGAATTTAAAGCCGCTGATAATGTTTGAACTTCTAAGACAAAATATCATGCTCTTCCTGAAGTGGAACCGTGTGGTATCATGAGCAGGTGTGTGTCTGCACTGAGAAAAAGGCCAACATGTCCTCCTTCGTCTCCTTTTTCCATCGCACAGTGCACCCAGGGGCGCCCAAAGGGACACCAATCCTCTAATGGTTTGCAGCCAGGGCCCATTCCATTAGTCAAGGGGCAGAGGGTTCACCGTTACTTCTCAGCAGAGGCAAGGCGAGTGAGTGAAATGGAGGTTGGTGTTGGACGAGGGCTGCACAAAGGGCAATGCCGCGCCAACTGCATGCTGGGTAATTCACCACCCCTTACACCTCCACTCCTCTACCCATTTCTATTCCCTCATGCAGGCGGAGATGAACACACCTGGACTATGAAGTATTCACAGCACACACTCTCACATACACTGACGCCGCCTTCCTATCACCTACTTTTGTCCCAATTTCATTCATTCCGCTGAGCTTTTCTCCATTTTCCTTATCTCTTTCTTTCTCTCGCTCAGCTTCACACACTCATTCACTCACTCATTCACTCAAGCCTATCTCCATCACTTTCATTTTCGCTCTATCTCTTTGCTTAACGTGTGACGCCCCTCTCCCACCCTACTCCTCTACGCTCATACATAAGGAATGCAGAGAGGGCACCCTGGATGTGGTTTCCCTCGTGGAGCAGGAGAAGGTGTGGAGGAGGACGTCGAAGGAGAGGTGTGGAATTGTTGGACTTTTCTTTTTTTTCCCCCTCTCTCTCTCTCTCTCTCTCTCTCTCTCTCTCACTCTCTCTCTCTGAGCTGAGATGATGTATGGCTCCAAAGGCCACATGTTGGCTGTGTGATGGATTAAAGCACTTTGTAGGAAAATTACCGAGAGCGCCTCAACACACCGGAGTCTAGCCCTTAATAAAACTCTCTTCAATATTGAAATGGAGAGAGTAGGAGGGTGAAAGGGGTAGGGGGTGGGGGGGTAACTGAAGATGGCGGAGGAGAGCAGAGATAGAGTAGATGCTTTCGTTCAGTTGCTCCGTTGGGTTATGGCAAAATATTGTAAAAATTACAACTTGTACTTTTGGCTTTTATTACATTTGGATGAAATGGATTCGTAGTGCAGGCGGCGGAAGATGGTTCGAGGTTATTTAAATGAAGAACGATCAGTTATTGTCCGGATTCAGAGTTGTTGAATGGAGCACACACTTTCTTGGTGGATTTGCACTGGAACTTGTGAGACCCTCGTACAGTTTGGTGAGATGACCATTCCTCACCCATAACAATATGACCTCCTGCCTTGTTAGACGTCGACGCTATAGCCTTCGTTCCTTCGTGTCAGCATCACAATCTCAGTATCAATGCTTAGTCCGTCCACTGCTGAAAGTTAATGGGCATTTGAGCATCATAGCTGGATGATGAGCAGATTATTACCAATGGCTTCAAGGCTGGTCTTCAGCCAGACAATGCTGAACTCACGACGCCACAGAAACCAAGCTGTCATATTATCTTTAGTGTAGATCAGCGATGGGCAATTACATTTCCTAAGGGGCCACATTCTTTCCTATGACTGTGAAGTCAGACAGCAGAAAAAAATGAATCTTGAAGGAAATTTAGATTTTGTTACAAATATTGAGAAACGGTGAAATGTAATTACCTTTTCCATAAATAATGGGATGCCTTTTCATAAGTCGTGAATATCTTGGCAACAGCGCTCGGGGCAAAACATGCAAGTATGATTTTAAAATTACTTTATTACAAGGTATTTTCTTGAATGTTTTTTTTTCATTTTGACGGACAACAAATACTGTTAAATGAGCATTACTTATCATTATTAGAATATAAACTTTAAACTTTAAAATTCAAATCGTAATTGTGCACGAGGGCTGCATGAATATGTGCTTCTGGCGTGAAAGAGAAGCAGAAGGCATGTGAAACCCATATTTTCGGGTCCATTATTGATTCATAGTGTCACATGCCAGCTGCAGTGGTGTTTCTCTTTCCACGGTTTATAGAGAATAACCTTTGTGTTGTTGGCTTAATAAAGTATGACATTTTGATCGTAAGCAAACTTGAGGAATCAATAACTGTATTTCTCACTTTAAGGTGTGCAGTTGGATCTGTGATGCCTCCCTCCGTCCTTTGGACATCCTGCCAACACCGTAACCAACAAGGCTTAACCGCTCACCCCATTTAGCTTCCAGCATCCCTTCCATCTCCCAGTCCTCCCCAGTGCTCCTGCTTAGTTGGGGCTGTGGAGGCCATAGACCCTCCAGGGCTGTTAGTCAACACCAGCTGCTGTTCTCTGCATGGTGAGCTGCCTCACGTGGTTCTGACTGAGCTCTTCAGTGATGCATGATGTCTGTGTTTGTTTAATCTCTTGATGAAAAAAAGAAAAACACAGAAAATGAAACGTAGAGTCGGGATGCACCAAAAATTTGGGGGCTGAATTTTTTTTATCACCCAAACAACATGAACAAAATAGTATGTTGTGATGACACAAGCAACACCACAACCATAGCTTGATGGCCTGATAACAGCGCTATGTGTAAAGTTGAAATTACAAGAGGGTGCGTCTGTTTCTCTACGTCGTACTTATTACAGTATATGCTGGAAATCATCTGCGTGCGACGGCAGGTCTTGGCTGCGTATGGCTGATTCCAAGCTCCCTGTGACAGTCACGTCACAGCAGTGGGTCTTAATAAACATCATCTCTGTTCTTGCCCCCCTTCGAGCCGCTAACTAGAGAGACCAGCTCCCCTGATGCGTCTGCAGCCGACGCTATTCCTTTAATTGCAGTGGACAGTGTAGTGAAGACAGTGACAAGTACACTCTTTTCAGAGTCTGTCGACACTCATTCACTGAGCTCTATTTGGATCCTGACTGGACGGGATTAGATGTGTAATCATGGATCATGTAAAGCGGAATTTTATGATGTTAAGCATTGCTTGGTACAGTTGATACACAAGCGTATTGATGTTTGTGATAATGCAACCCTTCCCCACTCCCATGGCCTAAAGTAGTGACATTAGGAAAGTGTACTTTTGTGTCCTATGCTGGCGGCAAAGGCAGCTTTCCATGTTCCATGTTGGAGCACAGGTGTTTCAATGGAGTTAAAAAACCTTCCAGGCAGGGGGTGTGAATAATGCATCACATCCTGGGATGGGAGATGCATGGAAGCTCACTTCACTGAATTACATTGGATGCCAGTTGCCATTTATAACCCAGTATGTCGCTCTCCTCGCAACTGACTGTGCTGTCAGGAAGTCCTGAACTGCCTTTAAAGAAGAGCCTTTAAATTGGCCGGTAGACATGTAGAACAACACGCTGCCCACAGCTATGATAGTTATGCCGCAGAAGGTGGAACGTGCTTGAATTTAAAGCTTTTTATGTCAAAGTTTAAGGCTACCATCGGATGCAGTAGTCCACTTTGCTAATGTCAAAGTATTACACCAGTGGTCTCCCAACCTTTTTATCACTGCGGTCCGGTCTACACTTGACCATTTGAATGTGGCCGGGGGTTATGAAGTTGCCACTTTGAACCATCAGATAAGGTCTCTCCATGTTTGTGTGCTTGGCAAGTGGGAATCACCAACCGTGATAAATCCATATTTCAACGTACGACTCCTGCTATTGTCTGTTAAAGGCGTTCTTCTTCTTTGAAGTCGTGGGCTCTTGTCCTGTCTCTTCACTGCCTTATGGATTACATTTTGGCCCTCAAGTGACTCAGGCTTAACCAAGACAATCATGCCGTTTTTCAAGTTTTTTTTTCAAAATAAAAGATCATTCAAACTCAGATAATACATAAAACAGAAATAATTAATCATTACTTGTGCGACCAATTGATTCACGGACCAGTACCGGTCCCCGGTGTTGGGAAGGTTCCGATCAAAATGTTATTTGTTAATTATAACTATTTTAGACACTAGTGACACACTAGAGTTACTAGTGAACTATACCACATTTTCATGTAAATTCTATCAGTTATAGGAGGTCACAAGAGGAACCGATGAAATCCCACTCTGTCTGTCCTGCTGGTTTCAAAAGTGCCCCGCACAAAAGGAACCAGTGGCGTCTACACAAATAAAACACTGAAAACGCTGCTGTGCATGTGCCAGGTTTGTAGATGGCATTGTAAGCGACAAATGAAGACCATGACATGGCACGTGCACAGAGGTTGATACTGGTGCAGTCCTAGCTCAGTATCATAGCAGATACGTTTCATCAGATGCTGCATGATTCAACACTGGCTGGAGAGTCATTGAAAAATAAAGGCTTAACATTGCCCTGAACAGAACATTTCTCCCATATTACCATCATATTTGGACTCCTTGCTTGCTGCGTTGTAATTGGTGCTGGGCAAACCCACTTGTGTCAGTCCATGACTGGAGGACTGCAGGTTTGGGCGCCGTCATGAGCTGGAGCGCTGGATCTCTGCTTGACTGATGGAGTTGATTTGTCCGACAGTACTGTGTGTCAGGCAGCGTCAGTGTCGTCCAAGTTGAGTGAAGGAGCAAATAATTGACAGTGACAATGCGCTTCCATCCTTAATTGCTGCTGGTGAATTAGATTACCTTTTCAAAGTGCCTTCATTAGCAGAGGGAGAGCCACAGCAGTGGTCTCTTGATTGGCCTCATATTGTTTTGCTTTGACTCACTCTGGTAGGGCACAGGCATGTGTTTGCACCTTTGTTTTCTCTGGTATGAAGTCAACCACAACTGTACGGTGGAGTACGGAGGAGTTGCTTTTCAAGGACAAACTGTGTAAACATGAATTAGGCCTCTGATCACAGGTCTTTTGTTTCTAAACAGACATTATGACTGTTAAACATTCTCCCATTCATTCTCAATTCATAGTAATCCGAGTCCAAACTTCAAATTCCTTTGTAGCGAAACAGTGCCTTCAACCTCGGTTCCTGACGTTCATATATACGTATCTCAGACCTTGTCATTTCAGCCTGGTCTTGTACATCAGGGCCAGTCAAGAGTCTGTCTTTGTTTGTCTGGCAGTAAGTGCTCTCATTAGTTGACGGTGAAAAAGAAAACAGTACTCTTCATTTGAACAATAGACATTACATGTTGTCTCCCAGTGACTATTATGTCATTTCAGACTCCCACTCACTTCACAGATGACTTTCAGAGCAAATGGAATATAACCACAAAAAACACTGACTTGCTCAAGCTCTTCTAATGGCTCAGGTATTAGAGCTATTCCTTTTCAAGCTAGTGCTTGGGCACTTGTTTCCCCACATGGTCAACTGCTTTTTTTAAAACTTTTTCTTGGTCTTCGATGTCTCATACAAATAGCCATTTGGGCACCTGGAGGTGTTGCATCACTGATCTTAAAGAGGACCACATACAGACCCTGTCGAGAGATTTAAGAGGCCCTCACACTATTATTACCCGCACACATGATCACTTTATTTCACAGTCAAATAGGAATGGAAACTCTATTTAATAGAATGAAAGTACTTGTGTAAAGGCACCACAAATGAAGGTGTTTGAACTGGAGTCATGTCATGTGCTGGGTAAACAGAATGCGTCAAATCCATGCAGTGACAAGAGAATCTCAGAGTGTGATACTTTATTTTAGATGCATGAAAGTCTCTATGTAACTGTGTTAATAGTTTTGAGGTGCTGCTTCAGTTTGTCTATTCGGACTGCGCCACAAATCTGTTCTGGAGCAGGTTGTCAGACCTGTCCTCAGATCTGGATCAACACATGAAACTAAGCTCATGAAATCTTTCTGTGCCATTTGACATTATGTTTGACATTATGTGACTTTGTGCTGTCCTGGAATGATCGCAACTTTGTGTGAACTTGTGAATATTTAATTATTGTATCTCAAAGCAGCTTTATCCACCATTCATCGTGCAGTTCTTCTGTGCCAGTCCTGTGTGGTAACCAAAGACACTGTGCTTAGTTTCAGACCTCAGCCACCATAGGGGACTAATCCTCCACAGATAATGTGGTGTTCCACAAAGTTCATTTTAGGCCTCCTTTCATTCTCCATCTTTCCACTGCTACATTATGTGGACAACCCACAGATTTCCTTATTCCATCAAGGATTCAAGGAAGGTATGGCTGCTTTTCCGGCAAGTCTTCGTGGTGCCACCATTTGGTTGAGATCACTTTTCCTTCTGCCAAACCGATCACAAACACTAGTGTTGGGTTTTCCCTCACACAACTTGTTGTGCTTCCCTCATAGCAGTCTCGGCCCCTTCATGAAAAACAGATCTAGGGCAAAATCTGGGAGTCATATTTGATGCCTCACTTCCTTTTGATCATCACATAAAAACAAAATAAAAGTTAAACCAAAACTCTTACGTGCCGACTTAAAAAAGAAGAACATATTCATGTGTTCATATTGTCCCGTCTCACTTCAGTCTGGCTTCGGAACTCTGCAGAGAGGATACTATTGTAGTCTGACTGGCTAGATGCCTCACATATCACTCAGCTTCATTGCACTGGCCCCATGTGCTCTTTGGAATAATTTTTCTTTTGGACAGACCCCTGAACACACTATAGAAATGCTGACCCTCTACAAACCAACCATGGCCCTCAGATCCTTGGCTGGGTGCTGGCTAGTTGCCCCACAGCAGGGATTCACATTTAAAACTGCCAAGGGCACTCAGAAACAGTCTGCAGAGGAGATCCAAAATGCACCATGTACCTCCACTTTTAGAAGGCTTAATGCTCATTTTTAGTCTCAGGTGTACTTGATATCGCCATTCTATCCTGCTTGCGTCTGTTCACACTGATACGTCATTCAACCACATTCATGTCTCGGTGCACGTATACACTCCGTTTTACACACCTTTGAGGCCAGATGTTGGTAAATTCTGGGTTCCAAATCTCCTGGGAGATTCAGACAAACGTATTGATCCACTTTATTGTCAAACCAGTAATGCCATCATGCCCATCATGAGATACTGATGAAGAGTAGGCCGGTGACTGCGGTGTGATAAAAGTCTGTATCGCCAATTATGAGTTACTGAAATTTGGTTCATTCTATTTGCACAGTGTCAACACAAAATCTTGCTCTGACACGCCCTCCAGCATCAGGATAAACCTCTTGTCATTTCACATATCTGCATACGGTTATGTGACTGCTCTATCCTCCCCTGCGGTACCTCCAACTCTTCAAAGCCTAATGTTATCCTGGTCCTATGTCTCCGTCTGCACTCGGCTTCCTGCTGGGTTAAATGGAGTGTGCTTGTGTTGGAGGAGTCGCGTGTTCCCAGTTAAGCTCAGCCAGGCTTTCAATGTTGTAAACTTTGATAAAGAAAATGTGATTGATTGATCATATTTATGGTTCACCCCTGGTTTACCCTTTAGGTTTGAACTGAAGAGATTTGCTGCTTACTTGTAATTCTATGCTTACATGCTGATGTCCGCATTGCATTTCAGAGGCCCCTTAGTTTCTATATTTAAGCTAATGCTTTTCCCAAAATGCACGCGTCTCCTTACTGGAGGATGGCCTCTCAACATTCTCGGATGGCAGGAATGTGGACTCGCTGTATAAAGGACACCTCTAAGCATCAGTCTCCAGTCAGCCTTCGCTGTTGTAAACCAGCGTTACTTCTGTGAACTCTGACTCCTTCGAAGTAAAATTTCCCTTGATCTCAAGTTCACTGATCTCTCGTCATTTTTTAAAGAACAACAAGCAGAAATATCTAACATTTAATTGGTCCTTCGAGCCGGATCCCAACATCTTCGACTGACAAGAGGACGACGACCAGACGCTGAAAGACTGTGCACAGCAAAGACAAAGACCTCCGTCCCCGTTGGATTACAGAGGAGGCCAGTGACTGCCGTCGAAGTCGAGTCTGTCGGAGTGACGGGATCCAGACCAAGGACGAACATCAGTGAACGGTGAGACAAGTGCACCAGCGTGTGTGTTTGACGTCAGGGCCAGGTATAGGCCGGGTAAGAATAATAACTTCGGATAAGTTAATTATTCAGCACGTACCATAACCGTGGGATAGTAATACTAGGAACTAAATATTGGGGAGTTTTAGCTCTGAGGTAGACGCGTACTTAAGCGTGGGAAGTAATAATCGGAATCAAAAATAGAATAAGAGTCTCATGAAGAGTGAATTCTAGTTCCGTTAGTCATGTACTATAACCATGAGGTGTGAATGTGTCGGAGTGAATGTATAGTCTTTGTACTAAAACATCAGGACTGTCGAAATCTAACAGTGATACTGACTTAAACAACTGAATGACTCTGTAGCTGAAAGCAGTCCAAAAAGTTGGAGTAAGTGCATAACTATAATTGAGTGCATGTAATATATACCTGAGTATAAATAATAAACGCAGCGCTATAATATAATATAATATAATATAATATAATATAATATAATATAATATAATATAATATAATATAATATAATATAATATGATATGATATAAGTATTAATATTATAAATAATACATATATTAAATATAAAATATATATAAGATATAGGATCCTTTATTAATATTTAAAAAGAAAAAAAAAAGAAAAGAAAAGAGAAAAAAAAAAAGAAACAATACTAAAAATAAAAATGGGTACCTTAATTTCAAAAAGAAAACGAACCCCACTACAGGGTGATGTAAAATTAATGGAAAAAAGATGGCCAGGCCAACATAAATATGTGGCTTTATGGAAAGAAAAATATAAGTTTTCTGGAAAACTTGACCCAAAACAATGTGAAGAGTTAAGAAAATCAATAAATGAAAGATCTAAGGGAAATAAGAAAATTCTAGATAAAAATGAATATGAGTGTGCTGTTATGTGGAGTGAGGAAGCAAATAGAAGGCAGAAAGGAAAAATTGAAAAAGAAATGAAAAAACAACTAGAAAAAGATGAAGCAGTTGAAAATTTTTTCTCGCGATACAAAGCAGTATTCGATCTAAATTGCGGTATGGAACCAACCACTATACATGAAATGACCCCTTACACACAGCAACTTAAACACGGGTTTTTGCGTAACTGTAGACCTGAGATCTCCATTTTTGTACGAAAACACATGATTACTGTCAATACCGCGCCACTTCTTGATGTTGTTGCTCATTGTAAATATGCTGAGACCATGATTGCAAACAAAAATGAAAAGAAACGCGCCGCACCGACAAAACTTTTTTTAGTTTCTGAAAACGCCGAAGATGAAATCTTTTATTAGTCTGTTAAAGGTCGCACATACCACCACCCTCGTTACTCATCACCAAACCGTAAAATACAACAGACTTCAACACAAAAATCAGATAGTTATGAGCATGATGCAGAAATGGGAAATTGTTTCTTCTGTCATAAACCGGGACATATTGCTCGTAACTGTCCAAAGAAACAACAGTATCAAGCATGACTACACTACAGTATGTCACCACATTGTGGTGAACAGGAGGGAGGAGTAGATTCCTTCTATTCAGAGTCAGATGAAAATAACTTTCAAACACAATTTTCACAAACAATAGACATTGAAAAGATTTTTCTGTTGATCTGGGACATCACGCTAAAAATGTGCAGTGGTCAGTACCTGATGACAGTGGAATTCAGTACAGTAATAGTTAAAGTAAACTTTCACTGAACTGAGTAACTACTGCAACACCACAAGCTCACCAAAAATGATTAGAAAAGATCAGAAAAGAACTAGCGTTACTCACAAAACCTGTAAAACATAAAAACTTGTTAGAACGACTACTGAAAGCTGTTCTTCTCCCTAAACAAGTGTCAATCTGTAAATGTAAAGCACATACTAACAAACAAGATGCATTACCAAAAGGAAACAACTTTGCAGATTGTACAGCAAAAACACAAATACCTATCGATCCTACAGGACAGAAGATAGCTCCATTGAAGAAAAATCCAATCCCCTTTTAGATTTTTGTGAAGTCACCAAAAAGAAAACATTGGCACAATTCGCGTTGCGAGGGACCATTTAAGGTTGTATTGTCTACACCCACAGCTGTTAAAATTCAGGAAAGGTCAACTTGGATACATAACGCTCACTGTAAAAGAGCTCCCACACAAATTGAACAAGACTAAGGGACAGTTTCCTAGCATCCCCATCTGACAAGACCAGTTAGTCTAAAAGGTCCGGTGTACGAACGGGATAGATCGTGCAGACGGTCCTCTGGCAGAAGAAAACCACGGATGATGGGGTTGGCAGTGTGGCAAAATTGGGCGAGAGCGTGGCTAATCTTAGGGACTGTTATAGGGAGTGGGAGACTCCTAGTTACAGGGAAATTAAAAACACCTATGATCAACAAGAATGCCCAGTAGTGTTCTTGCGCACTTGCGAAAACCAACAAACAACATTCGAACTTGATCTGTTGACTTTACAATTCTATGGTTACTTATATTGCCAACATATTCAACTACCATACACCTACATGCAAGCAGGAGTGTACCTTTGTGATCCTCCATGCAATTGAAACAACATCTTTGCTGCATCATTGGACGCAACACTTGGGTCAACACAAAGCATAAAAAAGCGTGACAGATTTTGGATATCTTGAGTCGATAATAAATTTGGCTGAAATCCAATCTATTTAACTGTCAAACCTACACTTCCTGTTTATGTTCCTGAAACTTATATAGACGCAATTGGTGTACCACGAGGTATTCCATCACAATTCAAAGCTCGTTGTGAGATTGCTGCTGGATGGACTGCAGCCATTCCAGTAGCAGGACCTATTATTGAAATAAATAAAAACGTAGCTTGGATTAACTATGTTTATTACAACCAACAGCGTTTGATAAACCTTACTTATATCGGTATTAAAGGACTTCGAGATCAACTAGCACCAACATCTCTCATGACATGGCAAAATCGAATGGCATTAGACTTCTTAATGGCAGAAAAAGGTGGAGTCTGTTCTATGTTTAAAGGTCATTGTTGCACTTTTATTCCTAACAACACAGCTCCTGGAGGAAGTGTCTCCCGAGCCCTGGCAGACCTCAAGTCTTTATCAGAAGAAGTGGCTAAAAACAGTGGTATCGATGATACATTTTCCAACTGGTTCACCAAAGTGTTTGGAATATGGGGAGGATACATCAAAAACCTCTTTCTATCGATACTGGCCGCTCTTCTTGTATTTGCTCTCATAGGTTGTTGCTGCATTCCATGTCTTCGAAGCCTGATTGAAAGGATCATCGCGAAGTCAGTGGAACGTAACTACCTGTATACCCAACTTCAACAACAACCCAAGAGTGAGGTCGAGCTGGGCGGGAAGGAGATATCCCAGAAGAACCAGGACAGTGAGGAGGAATAAGAACTGCAACCGCTTCAAAGGACCAGGACAGTGAAAAGAAATAAGGACTGTGACCACTTCAACCAATGGCACATCACAACCCTTTCCTACTCCACTACAAACCATAAAAGGACAACGAATTTCAAAGGAACTGCATGTCGTCTCTCCACAAGGATTAACGACTCTGATACAGAAAATCAAATGAAGATGTATACAGATGATGACTTCCTTTGTGTAAAAAATATGATAAACAGGAGGGAAATGATAAAGAAAATGTGATTGATTGATCATATTTATGGTTCACCCCTGGTTTACCCTTTAGGTTTGAACTGAAGAGATTTGCTGCTTACTTGTAATTCTATGCTTACATGCTGATGTCCGCATTGCATTTCAGAGGCCCCTTAGTTTCTATATTTAAGCTAATGCTTTTCCCAAAATGCACGCGTCTCCTTACTGGAGGATGGCCTCTCAACATTCTCGGATGGCAGGAATGTGGACTCGCTGTATAAAGGACACCTCTAAGCATCAGTCTCCAGTCAGCCTTCGCTGTTGTAAACCAGCGTTACTTCTGTGAACTCTGACTCCTTCGAAGTAAAATTTCCCTTGATCTCAAGTTCACTGATCTCTCGTCATTTTTTAAAGAACAACAAGCAGAAATATCTAACAACTTACTGTGTGATTATTGTCAGAGTGAGACTCCACCACCCAGGAGGTCTGAGCTGGTGGATTCTATTTCACCACAGCCGCGGAGGGAGGGTGGGATGAGCAAGCAAAAAAGGGGTTTCTGTCAAAAATAGACTGAGGTGAAAAAAGGACACAGAGGGAGAGAGGGGAGGAAATAAATAGCGCTGTTGTAGTAACTAGGATCAAGGCAGAGTCGAGGAAGAAGAATATCAAGGAGGGGAAAAAAGCAATAGCTCACCAGAAGACTGATTTAAACCTATCGTAGCAGACAAAGACAAGGAGAAACACACAGGTAGAGACATAAAGAGGAAAGAGCAGAGGAATTATGTGCCAGGAGAAGAAAAGGGAGGCAGCGGGGAAATCAGCGGTGAGAAGAAGGGAGAGACAGAGAAAGTGGCTTGACAAGAACGGAGAAATTAGAGAGAATTTTTTTTTTCAAGCAAGTGATGTGAGCTGTGATTGTTTTCTCCCTCTCTATCTCTCTTCCGCTCTCTCCGTCTAGCTCTAAACGGTCGGGATGTGGCCTGTATCTGCCGGCAAGAAGGAACTCAATTTGGGACAATTTACTCGGCAGTCTCAGCCCTGATGCACCTCAGGGACAGAGAATAGAGAGAATGAAAGTGAAGGAAGATAGAATCAGCAAGGCACACAGATACACAGACACACACAAACGGTGTGCGCCTTCCACACAATTGCCGCAGAGTAGATTTCACTTAGTTAGTTCTAACTCTCCCAGGCGGTCAATACGATTGAGTTTATAAGGCTTGGAAATGAAAAGCCCAGGATAAGGTTAGATAAACTGCGCGCTATTTGATTCTTGCCCACCTCTCGCTAAAAAACCCACACAGGACAGATGGCCAGAGGGAATCCTGTGAAGTTGCATTTGGCAAAGGGTCATACAGGTGACTAAGACTGGATGTATATCTTATGAGTGGCACGTACTGTCAACCTTCAAAACCGTCGAGTGAGTTTAGACTTCGCGTTACATCATCAGAGGCTCCTTTCGCCTGTTTCCGTTGAATCATACCAGAAGAACTCCTTTGTCAACAGTCTAAAAATCTTAGTTTAAGGGGCCTTGTCATGGTTTTTCCATGAGCTAAGCATTGTCTGGAGTGAGATGAATGGTCACTTTAACATATGTGTGAAAGAACAATGGTCCATCCTGTTCTGAGTTGGAACTATCACCAAATACTTTGGCTTGCAAGTTCATCAGGTTATTGGTCGTAGCATCATGAAAACTTGTTCTTTTAAATATGAACTTAATGTCGTCCATACACGAAAACAGTGCACCTCAAAGCGGCGTCTCAGTCAAGAGGATGACACGTGGTTTTGCCGTTACGAGAGATGCAGCCATAATATCCTGCCAATATGATGATGGCAGAAGATGAGTCAGTTTAGTTTTTATGAAGAAATGGGTTTGTTTAAGCTGTTTTTAAATGATTCTGTGTCTGACCAGCGGAATGGAGTCACATTCGTCCTTGTCGCTTTAAAATGCTTTTTGTTATGCTAATGTTACAGTCTGACCTAGCTTGACACTATGTGCTTAGGTTTATGTACCAGGTGAAGGTAGAAGTTTGACGTCTTAGTTGCTTCGTTGTTCCGCTCAACTTAATGCTGCATGTGATTAGAATGTGCATTTCAAATGATTGTTGACGGACAACATAGCTGCTGCTCAGAGCTCTTCTTTTCCTCGACTCTGTGCAATATGGAATGGGAGCCCTTGTATTGCCGGTCCAGTAAATGGCAGTTTGCAGTAGATGTCTTGACTGGTGTTGAGAAAAAACTATAAGTCTGGGATGAGACAAAGAACAAATGTGGTCAAGTTCAAGACAAGACTTGAAAATGTGCTCTCAATTACTACAACACCACTTGTGAAAACGGAGCATTGCAAGCAGGCGGCCATTTTGTAAAAATCTCAAACATTAAAAATGTTATTTTTATGCTAAACTACTCCATTAGTATGTGAGGTGTGATGACTGAAGAAGCTACATTGCACAATAGGACCCTTTTATGTCGCTTTAATTGAAAAAGTCAGTGTTACGCTTGACTCAATGATGTTTTTCAATCTGCTGAACATCATCACGATCTCTGGACGCTGATAAATCAAACACCAAATTAATTGAAGACATTTTTTTCCACATCACTGCAAAACTTCTAAATATGATACAACAAAGTAATCATTTCTGCACTACTCAATGAAATAGCTCTACTCAAATAGCACAATTCAAATCAATGCACTCAGAAGAAACAATGCTTTTTATTCGGTTGTGGCAAAAGCTCTGAGTTAGGTATATATTTTTGACTGACCTTGGATGGACTTGCCAATTTAAAAGTGCTTAAGTTCCTCATTGTGTTGGTTGCTAACTACTACAGTACATACTGAGATCAGCAACTCTTCACCAAATGAGCCGCCAAACTGGCTGCAGTCTTGGTCAGGTTGCTATTAAGATGATTGTGTATACAGGAAATAAGACAAAAATGTAAGATATTTCGGCGAAATATTGTTCTAATACTTTTAGCATTTATTTTGGCATTTAACTTAAAGCATAATTTGAAACATAAAATATAAACCTCGCTGCATGTGCTCCAAGCCCCCCAATGCCGAAATGAGTTGTGGTCTTGGACCATGATCAGATCCACGACCCACGTGATTAACATTAGTTAGTTCCACATTTCACTTTGCCATTCCCTAAACGAAACATATGGCATGTGTTTCACCTATTATTCATTGTTGATCGTCGTGAAGTCCGTGTAATTCAGTGGAGTGAAGATGAGATGCTCCAGTCTGCAGCGTCGCTCACATACGTTATTGGTGGCATGAGCCACATAAAAATATATATCTGTAAAATAAATGGTGCACACATTTCTATCTACACCACTTGATATTTTCAGGCGGATGACGGTAAAATGTATGAATTTTAACAATACATGCACTAGAGACATACGCGGGACATGAACCAGCAACCTAGTGACACACAGTGCCGCTAAGTCACGTGACCAGCTGTTCAGGCAAGCAATGTTCCCCCTAAGCTGTGCGCATGCGCAATTGCGCACAGCTGATACGATCCCAGCGCACAAAAATATATACGCTGCGCTACAAAAATTCATCCTGAATTGTAAATAAATCACCGCAATTTCCGGACTACAGGGCTTCTGACACCGCTACATACACAATGGGACGAACAGCAACTAGAAGAGCTGCTATTTGAAGTGAAGTATTGGAGCTGGCTGATATTTAAGAGCTGATTCCTCTTTAGGACGCTTGTGATTGGTCAAAATGTGAGGAGAGAGAATCGTCAGACTACAATACGCAGAGACTACGCTAGCTAAAATAATTAAAAAAACAAAAAAAACAAAAAAAAAATTATATATATATATATATATATATATATATATATATATATATATATATATATATATTATATTACTCACAGTGGTCCAGGTGCCCGCTCAGAGAGTTTGTGTGTTTGCTCCGACGCATGAAGAATTTGAGGGAACATTGCTGGCAAGTTTGCTCACTGTAAGAGACCTGAATGGAATCCTCAGCAGGGTTACTGTTTTTCACCCCTTTCTTCTATGACTGATAAGCAAATGTGAAAAAAAAATGTAATGAGAATCTTGCACTAGACACTTTGTCTTCCCTGATTCCCACTATCTGTGTCACCCAGCAGGGAGTGGATTTGTAAGTACACCAAATCAAAGTGTTGGGCTACTCAGACATGACTCTTTGATACGTCTAACACGACCACGTCAAGGTGAATTCACACCTCGGCTCTGGTGCTGATTTCACACAGCGTGTTTATGCAAATGAAAGTTCATTTGACTGGAGCTGCCGTTTTAATCAGAGCAAGTGTTGATTAGGGAGGAGGGGGGAAGAACACAAACACGGCCGTGTGGTGAGTTACTTGTGGAAGTTGTTTACCTTTCCTGTGTGCCGGCTACACCCCGCATCTCCGCTTGCCCCCTTCTCACTTGCAGAGGTTCCGCATCACACCAGGAGCAATGCAGCCTCCACACCGTGTTTCCAAGGAAACAGTCACCCACGGAGACGTCCCATGACAGCGGAGTAAGGGGGGGGGGTCCCGGAGAAACTGGTCAAGCCTCTAACACCAGCAACTGGGTCGTCCATGTCACCAAAAGGGAATTGAAAAAAGAACTGAAAACTCACTTTCCCACTAACAGCAATGAAGAATCCAAATATTTCTCATGAAGTTATTCCATGTGTGTGATTAATTCAAGTAATTCATGTGCAATCTCCAGTGACTTCCGTCATGATTCCATTAAACGCCTTGGAAATAAATGATTTTTTTGATTGTCATGAAAATGAAATAGCACCTTTAAAATGTTTTCATTAAATGTAATTGATCACACTCGGACTTTCTTGGGAATATTAATCCCGTCACAGACGTTGTGTTGAAGTGCCGCAGACGCACACGAACCCAGCAGACTTTTAGTTTTACCTCAGCGCAATTACAGTGTTGGCCACAATAGCTGGCGTGCTGCCATCCGGCTCCACTTTGTCCACCCACCTTTGACCAGAGCTCCATCTATAGACACGTTGAGTTCCACTTAGCAACACATGTTGTGCTTTTAGCCTCCAGGCAGGTGGGGAGCATAACAAAGTTCACTAATCACTGCATTATGGAACATTTACATGGTTTACGTCGCCAACAGAGGCAGCCGGTCTCTCTGCATCAGCCTGCTGATCTGTACATCTTTCCATGGTCAGTTTCAAGTGTTGATTCTTTCAAATGAGGATGCATTCCATTTCTGCTCATGCTTGTCAATGATGTTTTTTGTGGTTTGTCTTGAAATCTTCGGTACTTTTCTTCATTTTACAGGATTGATTCCTACTCTTGTTTCAGTGGGATTGTATAATACATATTAATATGGAGTGTTTTTGAAAATCTAACTTTTAACCAATACAGTATTTACGCTCATGCAGATCACAACAATACTTTTTAAAGTTAAAAAAAAAAATTGAGAATTCAGTACGAGGTTTCGTGAAACAGTGTCCTAATTTTCAGAGGCCACTAGATGGCACTGTCCGCTTTATAATAGGTGCGTCCGTGTTCCCGATCAGCACCGATCAGTGTGCAATGCATCATGGAAAGTCAAGCTGTCCAGGATTGAGCAGTTCAGCTCTGATGTCATCACCGACGCTGCCGAGCCATTTCTATATGGATTTTCTTTTTAGTTGGGAGTTGAATTAAAGTTGCTCTTATCTTATTATGACTTGAGCTGTAAAGTCCTGTTTAAGTCCTAATACGAAGAAGAACATGGTAACGTTCAACTTCTGAGTTGGAAACTCAGAAGAAGAAATTCTGCTTTCAAGACTCAGAAGTTTGAAACACAGAAGTTAGCATCATGGCTCCCACCCCATTTTTTTTTAATTATAATTTTCATTTTATTTATTTATTTGCATGCCTTTTGTATGCCACAAGCTACTTGTTCTTGTTCTTCTATTTTTTCCCCCACAAACTAATGCACCTTACAGGTAGCTTACAAGGTGTGGCCGCCTACTGTCGTCATCTCGGGACCACCCCAGGCAGTCGCTGCCTGGTATCTCAAACTCTCACCAATCTGTGCTGCACCCTCTGCCTGGACGCACCCAGTCTTTGACTTAGAACAGCTGGTTCAATGAAACTTCTCATCGTTTTTAAAACAAGAGCACCACCCACTGAGCTCTGAAAATTAGGACACTGCTTCATGAGACCTCACCAACTCATCACTATTATATACTGCTGTTTTACAGTGGAGAGGCTCCAACTATATTAACAAAATATATTAACCCTTTAAAGCTGATCATAGGCTCATCTGTCTGTCTATGCATCCATCCATCCATCCATCATCCATCCATCCCATATCCCTTCTAACATTTCCACAGAAAAGCATTATCCACTATCACTTCAATGCTCATCTGTGTCTTCCATTCCACCTAGAAAAAAATGAAAGGAAATTTTAACAGACAGATGATCTTTAGGATATGTGTTTTGTGAAACTCTCCTATGAGACCATTTTAAGTGCTTCATTTTGCAGTCAAATACTGCCAGAGAGCCATAGGTGGTGATGGTTGATAGAGCGTCTGTTCTGTTAGAGAAAAGTCTGTCTTCTGTCTAACAGGTCACGCTCTCAGGATCAGCATCTTTAAAGCTAGAAAATCATTTTGGAATAGTTTATTTAATCCGTGGTTGTTGACATCACCCACTGTCTCTCCTCGACTACAGTCCATCAAACCTTTTGTGCTGCTGCTTTCAAAAACATGGACTTGTCTCTCTGAGGGAACTCTACTTTGACCTTTACTGAAATGTCTCTGACTGTAACCCCCCGCCAGCGTCTGACAAACACACAATCCCTGCTAATGCACCCACAATTAGAACAAAAGCATTGTTCCTGTCCACTTTAATGTTCAGCGAGCACTCCAGGCTTTGTGGCATGCTTAATAGGCAAGACACCAAAATTGAAGGCCAGTTGTAGATGTTTATGAAACCGTGTCATGACTTTACTTGAGTAGCTGTAAACCCCAGATGGAACAATACATATACAGTATACATAGAATTTTTTGGAAGGATTATGACTGTTTTTGGTAAGAATTTCTTTGTGATCGAGTATTTATCGATGTTAGTTTCGACACTTGTCACCGGCACGAGCTCATCCATTCATGTGCTTCCGTTAAGCATGGGGAGATGCACAGTTTGAGGAGCTCAGAAACTCATATCTCAACAACTTTGCATCCCCCTTGGTTCTGTGGTTTAGTGTGCAACATAAAGAGAGGTGACTGAGAAAACTGACATCAACATGAAGCAGGAAACAAATTTGCCTGGTTTTCTTTTGATTTCATGGGTGCAGAATTCTTGTAAAAACCTGCTTTACTCCCTTTTTCAAAGATCAGTTTCAATATCTGGCTGTTCAACTTAAAGTTTTTGACAGCGTAATAACAGCAAAATTGGGAAAAAAATTACCGGAATTCCCTGCTCTCTTCCACAGTAAGATTTTTCTAAAATGACTGTGGACTGTAGAATACATTTCCCGAAGAGAGGCGTGTCTCAATGAGATGTTGTCACTGCCTGGTCCGCAGGAAATTCCGGTGCTGGAACCAGAAATGCGCATGTTTTACCACCTGACGTTTATGAAGCGCATGCATACGTGGTTATATCGCGCAAAGGTGATGACGTTTTTTATGTATTAAAATATTTTTTTTTACTTAAAGTCTACACTTTTTTCAGTTTCTGAAAATCTTATCTTTATATTATATCTATATATGTCGCGAGTGCATGTCTTTCTGCAGATGAGATGTAGCAGAATCTGACCTTGTACATCAGCCATGGATTTAATAAATATTAACTGTGAATTTGAAACTCTCAGACTTGTAAATTGGTTTGCAGAATGGGATTGACAGGATTTATTGTGCTTTTCCTGACATCCTAGTCTTATATTTACTTCAACATGCCTTTCCTAATACACAGTCAACAACAAGGATGATAATGATGTAGCAAAGAGAGCTCTGCACTCCAGTCAGACTGTTAGTGGTACGGGCAGATGTTCAACTTGAGGTACGGTGATCAGAAGTGAAAAAATGTGTTTGGGTGGTCATACTGCAAAAGTACTGGGGCTTCCATGATGACAGTAATTTTAGATACATGTTCTTAAAATGATGTGCTATCTGAGCACAAAGCCAGATTTTAGGAATTTTCTAGACAGGATAAATCGTCACAGAGTTTTGTCATTTGAATTGTGTCTGTCAGTAAGGATAAAAGTCTTTTTTCCCAGAGGCTTTTTAATGCCAGATTGTTAATAATGGGGCTGCCGTTTGTGACCGACTGACCTTGAGTTGCGCATTCCTGTCTTTTAGTGTAAGATTAACTGCATTTTAAAATGTTTTGGCTGTTCAGCACTCTGGTGTACCAAGTCAATCCACTGTAGGAAGTCATGCTTTGTCGATCGGACAGTGGTTTAAACGTGTGATATAGCTTTAAATCTGGAAGGAAAATTGTTTCATGCATTATGTATTGAGCTACTTCATCACACTAGACGTAAAAATGGAAAGCAGAATTTTCTCACTGCAGAAGCTTGTCTTCCTTTTCCCCCTCTTAGATTTATTTTTTCTCCTTGCAATTTTTTTTTAAAGACTCCAGTCACATCCGCAATCCCGTGGCCCTATAAGGAGCTTTCACGCTTTTTGGTTTGCTTTAGATGTTTAATACCCCCTCTCTTTTGTGTCAGGGAGCCGGAGAGGCGTTAAGAAGCGCTGATAAACCCCACTTAGATCCCTTCCTGGCCCGTCACCCCGGCCTGCCGGGCCGCTTTAGCAGGGAACTGATCTGTGACGGCCTGCCACTCAAACTGAGCACTTCTGAAGGCTGACACAATGGAGTGAGCAACACACCAGAGGGCCCTGGGCTGGGCAGGGAAGTGGGGGGCAGCAGCGGGAGCGAGGGAGAGGAGGCCAAGAGGTGCCCTGTGAAAAAGCGAGAGGAGGGGCCAAAGTGTATCTCTCCCTTATCTCAGTCCTCTGCTTCTCTGCTTCTCCCTGTTTCCCCTGGCTGCTTGGTTTTGTACACTTTTTCTACACGGTTTTAGTGTTTGCTGTCATTTTGCTGCTGGATGGTGGCATCACACATGCACGCAACCTTTTCCTCTCAGCGGTTTGGGCTATCAGTCTGACAGTCGGAGATGAGATACTGGGAGCACAGAGACGAGGTGTGGCGGTTGGATGGTGACTGGCTGGGTGGGTGTGGGGTTTGAGGAGCAGATAGGGATCAGCGGTGCACCGTGACTAGGAGCCGTTGGGGCAGGTCAAGCTTCCACTGCTGTGTGGCACAGCGGTTCCAGCCGTGGTCAACAGAGCGTCAGGAAGCACAATGTCGTGATTGACAGGCGGAGAAAACTGTGAGCCGAAGGGGGAGGGGGGCACGTGGCCGCTGCCATCCCGTTCCTCTCCCAGGAGGCCATGGGTGGGTATCGAAGCCCAAAATGTCAGCGCTGATATCTGCGCAGCTCGACTCATATCAGAGGGCTGCAGCTGTTGTCTGTCCACCACATTCACTCATTCATAGACACACACACACATTCACCTTTTTTTTCCTGTTCCCTTGACACTGTTTCACTGTTCACTCCAGCTAGTGATCCAGACGCTCACACTCCTCACTACACCTGTCTCTGCATTCCAATGATTCGTCCTCGGATGAAATATTTAATAGCAAATGATTGTTTTGGCTCATCAGATATCAAGTTATTGCTTTCTGTGATGTTGATAGTTTTAGTCAGCAGTGTAGAGAGTGAACAGGGAGCGCTTAAATCACTTGATATTCAAATTTCTCCATGTCACCTGCCATGTGGCCACATGATCGTCCACAGAGACAGTTCACCCCATCTTAAATTAGAAGCTCAGACTACCTGTTTGTGCCAACCTTGAATGGCAGTGACTGACTTGATTTCAGGTCAACACAACAGCAGACTCTGTCAGCACCTTTGCTGACAACTCTACAGGCTGAATACATGAAGCAGAAGTTCCCCTCTGGTGTTTTCAGACTTGTTGTTGGTTTGGTTTGTCGGGTATGTTGTAGGTGCTGACATTACTGTTTTTAATCGATGACAGCAGTAGATTCATTTCAGTGTCAAATATAAAGTGGGAATAATACATCTATCTATCTATTTCTCTATCTATCTATCTACATCTATCTATCTATCTATCTATCTATCTATGTATATATATATATATATATATATATATATATATATATATATATATATATATATATATATAGAGAGAGAGAGAGAGAGAGAGAGAGAGAGAGAGAATTTGTGATTAAGTTTAATGGTATACAAGAAGCCACATTTTTCAGTATGAATGAATTTGGTATATTACTGAATCAAATGATGGTCCCATACATTTAAACAACAAAATATTGTTTATTTTGCATCACTTTGGCAATAAATCACGATGGTGGCTATACTCAAGTTTTCATATCACCTTATTTAAACTAAAGCTCTTTTAATGTCTTGAAAATATTTGTATAAGAGTTTCAGTTTTATAACAATTTCAAATACATTCAGAGTAGTGGAAACCCTGGCCATTGTGTAGCGAAAAACATCCCTGAACCAAAGCAAACAGAAGCTTCTGTTTACTTTTGTTCAGGGATTCCTCCATGTTTGTTGTTGTTGTTATCATCCTGGTTGCGACGTGTCTTGTGCATCAGTGTGATCAGTGGACCAGGAACTCCTGCGCTGACAAAGGACCAAATTATAACTTTCTTGAAGTTAAATAGATGTAAGTGGCTCGGTCTGCGATATCTATATCTAGATCTATCTATCTATATAGATAGATAGATAGATAGATAGATAGATAGATAGAGATATAGAGATTCTTATATGCTTCAACATGGTTCAACATGGTGAACCACAAAAGTCTCCACTGTCTCAGCAATTGACTTGGGTTTAAAAGATCGGCCCGTCAATAGCGATCGACGGGTTGTTGAACAGTTAGCCCCCAGTGATTCCTCCTCACTGCTCAGCAAGGAAAACAGTTCTTCATTTCCATCACTCTTTATCTACAGATTTCTCATCTTTTCTGCGTGGGTCTTAGCCTTCGCTAGATGTTTCATCTCCTTCAACAGTTATGTTCATTGTCTGATGTGTGTCCGTGTGTGTGTGCACGTTCACTACCCATGTGTCACTGCTGGATGATGAATGTGCTGACAATAGAGGGGTCAGTGTCACAGACAGTGTGGTCAATTGCCCCTCATCCCCTGAGTCTAACCTTGAGCAACACTCCCTAAAGAGTCTCCATTAAGACAGACACACACTCACCCACACTCTCCCTAGTGAGCGTGTGCCATTAGTAGCTGGCAGCGCCGGCTTTGACAGAGAGCGATTAGCTCCCTATCATGTGTATTGATCACTGTGTACTGGTTGCTGATCTGGAGGCAGGGCTGGAGGGAAGTTTGGACAAACACCTACACACACAGTAAACACTTTTTTTCCATTACCCAGCACAAAAAAACACAAAAAATTATATATTCCGTCATAATAGTTTATTTTTAAAACTATTTGCTGGAAATAGCTTCAATAATCCCAGTTGCTGTTCTGCAGTCTATCTACAATGAAGACACTTTCCCCCCCCTTATTTTAAGGTATGTGCTGCTTAGAAACTTGGCACATTGTTATCAGACTTTAAAAAACTCCCTATTGTCTCTCAACTTTGAGAAAAATATAAATAATGAATTATAATATAAAAATGGTCCTTAGTTAGTGGACCCTGAAAGCACAATACCTAACATGTCCTCTAGGGGTCCGTTTGATACGTGTATTAACAAACCTTAAGAAAGAAATATGAAGTCCAATTAAAGCTAGAGGAAGTACTATGTCTAAATATTTTAGTGTTTTTTTTGTTCATACTGAAAGTGAGTGTGCCGCTGCAATGGGTGATGCAGTACTGATGTCCAGATCTACAGTGAAGTCTTTGGACTTCGTACAAAGCAGGATAATGGCCGGAAGAAAGGTGGAATGAAATGATGCAGTGGCACAAAGTTACTTTTAACCAACTTGTTTTTGCTCACTGTATTTTCCACTACTTGGTCTATAGCTGTGTCTGCTTCTCCACTACCCCTCCTCACGTTGTCTCCCTGAATCACAGACCGATTGTCTATTGGAGGATCTTCTGCAACTGGTGTGGAAGCAAAAGGCGCTGGCTCATTTATTATGCAGCTGAGGTGGCACTAAACGTCTTTTATGGCAACATGCTGTGCCTCATTCTGATGCGGAATAAAACAACATACTTAACATTTAAGTCACTTTGCATGGAGGGCTTTACAGAAAGCATTGGATATTACGACACTCGCTGACGTTGAACACCTCTTTATGTTGTGGCTCCATTCCCTGCTTGCGGTCAGTGTTTAACACAGCGGTAGTTTGGACAAGCCCTTTTAATTGAAGCACATGAAAGCGGAATAAATCAAGCTGTTTTTTTACGACTTGGCAGACAAGAATCGCCTCTAAATACTATTTATTTTCAACCTCTTCCAATGTGATTTAAGTGTGAGAGGACAATAGTGGCTCCACACTTGGATGTGTGTTTGCATGTGCGTGTGTGATCTGTGTGTTTGATTCACTGCACCTTCACAAGCGCCGGCCTCTTATCAGATCAAAAGCTGCAAGACGCAGCCCATGAAAGGAAATGTGTGTTCATGCGGGAGAGTGCGGTGTTGGACGGAGGTGTAGGTGAGGCGAGGGAGTTTTCGCTGCTTTTAACCCAGGACAATAGGACAGCGATGGAGAGCGGGAACAAGTACTCTTTGAACTAATGAAGAGGAAACCTTTTACTCTCCACTGGATAGATGTCCAGTGCTCTCACTCTCTCTCACTCGGCCGTTCCTCATCCACGTTGGAGTAAAACTCGTCACATTTGATCCCTGTTTTTCTATCTCACCCCTCCTGTGAAAATTACTGACCACTTTTTTGGTATATTGAGGTCTTGGTCCTGAGTAGTGGACGAGTGGTGGGGAGCAACTGAGGCACAGCTTGGGGTTAACATTTAAAATGAAGTCAGGCCAGATTCATTTTTGTGAGTTGAAGATTACCCTTCTCGACAGCCATACCATCTGTGTGAGGAACAAAGATCATACAGTGAGATCCTATTTCTACTTCGGCCCTAAAACGTCTCATTCCCAGTCAGAGATGTAGCTTTTCTCTCCACCTAGGACGTATGCGATCGTTGGCGTCTATAAGTCTGTTGGCAAAATAACTCAAAATCACATGAAGAGATTTCAACAGAAGGTTCTAGGAAATGCTGATAATGGAATGAGGAATAGATGATCTTTACGATCTATTCATATATAATTCTCATGGTAATAATAATAATAATAATAATTCTGGTGGTTCCAGTAGTATCCTTGCAACAGGTTCAATTTATGTTGACACTTTTTGAACACTTATTCAGTGAATTACATTTTGTTAACCATTTTGTCCAATCACATTTGCCTCTTTTGTTTTCATAAATGTGTTGGTTGATATTTGGTTCATATTTGTCTCAAACAAAACATTTGACTTCTCTCTATATTCATCAAACTTTTGAAAGTCTGGGGCTGAAACTTTCAACATTTAATATGACCTTTAGTCCATGGTGCAGTTTATTATTTTCTCAAGGATATTTCCTATAATTTAGGCATCATGTTCCAAAAAAGTTCTTCTGCACTGAAAACTCCTGCTCTTGTTGTTACAAACTGCTCCATTTATCTCAGCTGCTCATTTTTCCTCATTCGTAAGGCCAGCATTGTGAAAGCCCACCTGCTAACAGGAGCATGCGCTCATAAATTAAAGTGTCTGTCCTGTGAGCAAAGCCAAGACGTTTGTTTAGTCATTAACACCGCCCGTGATAAATATGATATTTTAGGAACACTCAGGATAAATGGCCAAACTTTTATTTTATTGATGAATTACAACTTTTGAGAAGTACTTACTTTCTGTTTACTTGATTTTAATAAGATGTGACTCAGACACTCCATCAAGAATACATTTGACACACTGTAATATACACTCTTTTCCTTTTGGATCATCTTTCTCCATTTCACCCTGTCCTCTGCTCCCTCTTCTCTCAAACCTACAGGCCTCATGTCCTCCTTCACCAGTCCATAAATGTCCTCTTTGGCCTCCCTCTCCACCTTCTGCCTGGCAGTTCCAACCTCAACATCTTCCTACCAATGTACTGGCTCTCTCTCCTCTGCACATGACCAAACCATCTCAGTCTGGCTGAATGTAATATAATATATATAGTAATATATATAATATCTTTATTCAAAATGTTAACATTGGCTCAATTCTATCTATAATCAATGTAATAATACTGCATTAAAAAAAATTGTGATTGAGACAAAAATGTGTTTTATATTTTTTAGAGAAAAAGAACTGTAAAAACACTGCGGCACAATACACCAACTATTCAGTCAAAAGCTCAACTGTGATCTTTATATTATGCAGCTTTATGATCCCCAAGTATTAGGACCTGGTGCCAGGATGCCCAAACCTTTTTCAAAGAGGGTCAGTTTTGATGAGGTGAGAATGTGCCTGGCCCAAGTGCTTTGCCTGACATCCTTTAGTCTGTATAAATTAAATGCAGGTAGTGTAGAAAACAGATGCACATGAATGCAATACAAGTGGTCTTTACAGCAACACTCTGACAGTTAGCAGTAATAGTCACCACTTCCCTTCGCACACCAGTGTCAAACCAGTGACAAACCAGTGACAAACCAGTGCTAATGTTTGGTATGATGACCCATAAAGATGCTATCAGTTTATATATTATCAGTTTCAACCATTCAAACCTGTCTGACAAGCTGAAAAGGTAATGTGGAAAGAAGGGAATTTAGGTGAAAGCCAACACATTCTCACTCTCAAGATGGCAAACAGTGACTATTTTTCTAGTGGACTTTTGTATCCCATTTTTTCCCCTTACAGTTGCAGTTTTAGGGTGAATTCCAGTTCCTCCCTTAATCCTCAATCCTTTACCCTGAACTACAATCATCAGTCGTAACCCTCAACCCTCAAAACCGAATGTCAAGGACGATGTGTGGCTTACAAATGGGACACGATATGTCCACAGACTGTGGGGGGCAGCATTGCGCAAAAGCTGCATTCAAATTAGAGATTCGCCATGACGAAGGTCTGAGCTCGCTGGTCTTGGCACTTGACACCATAGACAAGAAACAAACAATCAATTTAAGAGGGAGCGTGTGAGACATGGGTCAGAAAGTCAAAATAATTTTCCAGTTGTGTTGAACTGCTCCTGTTCTCGATCAGGCAATGAGCTCGGGGGTCAGTGCCGTCGAAGTGCAGAGCTTGTTTTGTTTTGTATTTGAAAAACACATTCTATCACATTGTGTTGACGATTTGAAGATTTGAAAATCATCTTTCATACTTGCTCTCCATGTTATATTGTTGAATGTTGCTTTTTCATCCCTACGGCAGAGTATAGTTGGTGGCCAAATATATTCGATACATCCCTACTAGGCAGTATGGGTCTATCTCGATCTAAAATTGAGGGTCCTTTCCTCAATATTGCGCCTCAGCTTAGCTTCCAAAGAATCGGCACAGTCCTTGCGCTTCAAGGGAGCACACAGTTTTGTCGTTGAGGAATGAGTTTGACGATTGAGAAAGGACTTGAAAACCTTAATGTTGTTTTCATTACACATTACATTCTCTGGTTGACTGTTTGTTGGAGCCACATATAATGCTCTATGAAATTCCATCATCACTGACTTTGGCCATGCCAAATCTATTGCCTTGTATTACATGGCGTCCCTTTTGTGCTCAAACAAGATGTGTGCCAGTTAGTATTATACTGTTTGTCAGTCAGTGGGTCACAGTAGATGTGGGTCAGTGACACTTCTTTTGAAAAGAAAACTTCATTTTGTGTTCCGCTGCATCACCTCCTCCACACAGTCCAACTTGCTTTTCTCACAACATCTCGACTTGCAGCCTAAACATACCTTTCCCTGCACGCCACTCCAAAAAAAACAGAGTGCTGCTGACTATTTGTGTAGAGGGATATTTTAATTTCGGAAAGATGATCTTAAACACACAAGTCAGGAGAGGTGTCCTTCCATTCTGTTGTCAGAATTAATTTGCGTCTTGTTTTTCACGGGCTGCTCAATTTGTGCGCCTCCGTCACCGGTTGCAGTTATTGGTGAAGTTCAGACAGTCTATCTGCGACTGAAACAAACACACTTTTGCAAACAATCCCCGGCTTTTTCAACTTTGCAAATGATTGGCGTGCACCCTAAATCTATATAACAAACTGAAGCAAAGGGGAAGCCCCTGAAGCATAATAAGTCCTTGTTTAATAAGCATTCAGAAAGGGATTGTTTACACGGGCAGAGGAAAAGTGAGGGAAAACATGACAAAAAAAGAAGGCTCGGCTGAATAAATTAGCATTTCTTCACAGCTTTAAAAAATACTTTGTAGTAAATGAATTGGGGTTTCACAGTTTTGGGATAGCCGGGACTCAAGTGTAACATAACAAATTAATTTGCTGTGTTTGAAACGCTCGGCAGAGGTAAACGCAAAAAAAAAAAAGCTTTCCAACAATTCGGCGGATAATATGACTTGCAGTGTTGTTGTTTTCTGACTGTCTAAATATTTAATTATTTCGATGGCCTTGATATTATGTTGCAAAGAAAACACGTTTTTGTTCATTACCTCCCTGTAACGTTTATTTTATTTGCATTGAACTGATAATAATACAAATACCTTTTACACAGCACTTCTGGAGCTGTAAACATACTCGAGCAATGATTAAAATGCACTCTCCTCAGTGGTTGGATAAAATGGTCGCATAAAATGTCTTACAACTTAAAGATGTGAATTTTTTTTATATCAAATTATCGTGCCAAACTCAATGAAATTGTGTTTACTGTTTGAATGCTCGGCTCTTTTTAACGTATAAAACCCATAACATGTTTCAGTCCATGTCAATACGTTACTATTTTAACAATGTAGGTTGTAAAAGAAGAAGAGTGGGAGGGGCTTGTGATGGCCAAGGTGCACATGGGGGAATGATTCCTATAAGAAGTGCTACAAGAAGTGCTGTGAATACTGTATGTGCGGAGCCCTCTAACTGCCTTCACTGTTGGCTAATCCACATCGAGGCCAGTGCCTCGCACATATCCACATATGACGTAGAAGTCAAATAAATGCCCTGTTAGATACTGAAATACATTTGGGCTGAAGTGTAAAGAGTAACTTTTTTTGAGAATTTAAGAAAGAAAAACGGTGCAGTTTTCTCATGCAAGAAAAAGGACAGCCCCACTCTGCCTGTGCAGATCAATATTGTTTACCTCAAATACAATAATCCTTTTTTTTAGAGCAGTGACATGTTGTCAATGAACTAAATATATGATCCATATAGCACAATATTTATCAAATGCTGGCATTCAAATTTCTTTTCGAACACTTTCGGACAAATGAAGTACTATTTTATTTTCTTTACAGTAATCTCATGTCTCCTTCTTCTTCTTTTCCTTTCGGCTTCTCCCTTCAGAGGTGGCCACAGCGGATCACCTTCCTCCATCTCACCCCTGTCCTCTGCTTCCTCTTCTCTCAAACCTACAGACCTCATGTCCTCCTTCACCACCTCCATCAATCTCCTCTTTGACCTTCCTCTCCACCTTCTGCCTGGCAGTTCCAACCTCAACATCTTCCTACCAATGTACTGGCTATCACTCGTCTAGCCAGTAATCACATATATCTACATTCCAAAAATAGTTACTGAGGTTTTTCTGTTTTTAAAAACAATTCTTTGATAGGCCAAACGTTCGGATTTTGAAAAGCTCTGTGCCTCATATGTTTTGATATAAATAAATCTATCTAGAAATCTATAAAAATTATTTATCCTGTGTAATAGACAGTAGCTGCTGGTGAGGTACCACACATGTATGCAAAAAAAAGGTTTTCATTACATCCTGCTTGTGAGTCACTGGAAAAATGCCCCTTCAGCTCAGTTACAGACATTAAAATGGCCACCAACGTTCATCCACTTAGCATCCCTGAATTTGTTGCCTGAGGGGCACTTTCTGCACTGCCCCAAGTGTTGTGAGGAAACTCCCCCAAATTCAATAAATTACCTTCTTTTACCTCTAGAAATTTAAGAAAAAACGTATTTCAGTCTGTCATTTTATGACTTTTACATACATCATGATAGAAACCTACTGTTGAAACCTGAGGTACTGTCAGTATTTTCGTGCTATCTGATGCAACCAAGTTAGAGTTAATCGCAAGCCTCATTGATGGCTGGGCTTTAACAATACACA
Source organism: Synchiropus splendidus (assembly GCF_027744825.2). Classification (NCBI taxonomy): domain Eukaryota; kingdom Metazoa; phylum Chordata; class Actinopteri; order Syngnathiformes; family Callionymidae; genus Synchiropus; species Synchiropus splendidus. The sequence continues at coordinate 17,800,928 of NC_071345.1, read as the reverse complement.
TAAAGATATTAAACTCATTATGCTCTCTTAATGTTTACAGTTTAACAAAGCTATTCTGTCGTTTGTGCTATGCTTGAACGCAAAACTGGCACTGGAAATTAACATGCAACCACTTACACCTACATACAAACAATGTTGGCCCATCAATGAACCACTGAAAGTTTTGGGACTGAGGGAAGAAAGCGTGGCACTCATGACGGACCAGGTCCACTCCAAACCACCCTGTCGTGAGGTCATTGTACGGTCCGCTATCCTGTATCTAACAACTGATTTACGTTTCTTTTTTTTCCTCTTTTATGAAGAGTTGAGCCTTATTGCTTAATGTGTCCAAAATTTGGCACCAAAAACGCATTTTTCTCACTTGAATCCCAATAAGCAGAGTTGTGTAAGTTGAACTGGTTTCTTAGCCGAAGGATAAAAATAAATACGGCAATGTGTGAAAGGCAGTTAGGAAGAGATATTTTAACAAAATCAAGCACAAGGTCAGCGGGCACAGCAGTGTATCAACACTTTTCGTCAAGACCTTGATGAGCTGATAACACAACCTTCGATAGAACCCAAGCTGTGCTCAAGTAAACACATGCTAATGCTATGATAATAATATGCTAAACTACATGCTGTATTCCACCACACTTGAGAGAAAAGAAATCTGAGAGGCCTTCCGCCATTGGCTGGAGACCAGAGACTTCCCGATGTCAGAGTTCATGAAAACTGTAGAAGCAGAAAGCAAAAGAAATACAAGTCTGTGCTCTCGCCGATTCCCAGCGGAGGAAATCCGCCTCTGACGGGCAGCACGGGGAGAATAACAGTGACCAACCCCACACCTTCTCTGACCTGCTCTGGACCGTGGAGGAGGAGCTGGTGGGTGTAATTGTGTGTGTGTTTGTGTGTGTTCACAACATGGAAGTTGTCACTCCTCTCCAAAGGTCTTGCGGGCGCAGTGAAAGATCCTCTGACAGGAGAAATTCAGACAGGTTTTCAACTGTGACTGCTGAGTGAGGTGAAAGAGAATTGAACTGAGACAGATGTCGGCAACTGCGGCTACAAAGACTGACACGCGTATGGGACTGACTCACAACTCTATTAATCAATGTATCATTGCGATTAAAGTAAAATAAAGTCCATGTCAGTGATGAGACAAACCCCATTGTACACTCGCAGTAGAATGACAGGAAATGATAGAGCGCGGTGTGACATCACATTGGGCTTGACCTCTCATAACCTCTTGCTGTTGTTGTTTTTGCTGTCCGACAGGGGAGAACTTTCTAAAGCAATAACTTCAGAACAGAGCGTGATCATGCGGAGGGACCTACTGCGTCATGAAGAGGAGGACTTCAGCATTTGTGCATGAATCCACAGGTGAGGTCCTCCTTACTACATGCAGCTGAACTACATAGCTCAACGGCAATTTGCTGTAACTTGTTTTTAATGAAAATACAGCTGTATTTTGTGCTCCAACAAGCAACGTTATTCTTTATATGAGTTGTTTTTTGTCATTTTATGATTCAAGCTACGAAAACAGACTTACTGTACATGAAATCATTTTGTTCTTACTGGCTTTAAAAGCCCTGTAACATTATGTGTGGTGACTCACGTCATGAAATATATTCCTTAAATCACATTTATTGAAGTTTCCGATCAGTACACGCAAGGAACTCCTCTTCTCTCAGCTACGGTGGCCTCGGGAGGACAAAAGGCAAATCTCTTTTGTCGTACAAATACACAGCAGAGAACAAATTACCAATATTATTTTCCGACATTACGCAGGACTGAAATCAGGTTTACTTTACAACCCGGAACTATATCATTGATCTAAAATTGTGTCAAGCAGTTTTGGGGTTTAGGGTTAGCATGTTTATTCTTTTCAGTCTAAGGGTCATTTCTACTCTGACCAAGGAATTCTGTCACACAAGTCACCAAATTCTGAGATATCAAACTTTTTGGATGCTCGTCAGATGACAGAAGCACTAATTTTGCACTCTATTTTTAAGCAACGTCTTGTTCCTCTCTGCCAACATGTCTCTCTTGACTGGAGAACACACACACACACACACACGCACACACAAACAACGTTACGCATTAAGCCAATGGAGTCAGCGGATGTACTTGAGTGACATGCGAGGGAGTAATCTGACAGAGCCAGGAGGAGAGGAGGCGGGGTCACGATTCACCAACGCAACCAGGCAGCAGATTGATTGACACCTCAGCTCTTGGGGCAGGGAGGAAGGGTGAGTGTTAGCACGGGGGTGGACGGTGGGAGAGAGAAAAGCGCACAGTGATCAGTGAAGTAAAACTTTCAAAATCAGCTCAAACTTTGGATTTGCATGTCGTCCTTAAACAGGCTTGAGTTTGAGGTTAAAATGAGACACTTGTTTTTGCCCCCACTTATCAAATCTGCCAGATTGAACCTGCATCTTTGTGTGTAGTGTGTACTGCCTGTGTATTTGTACACATTTCTCAAACACACTTGTGTTTGAAGTGTCTTTTTAAGTCCCCCTTACTAGGGGTGTATAGATGTCTACTCTAAATAAGTACTGGTTACATGTAATAGATGTGGAGGGTTAAGTTTGTAACTAACTTCTTATAGAGTTCGGCCTGTTTAATACATGACTGTGTGGTCTGTGTACTTAGTCTCTGTGTCATGTGCAAATGTTGCTGTGTGCGAGTGTGCGTCCTCCCCAGGGTCTGTGTTGTGCTGGACGTTTGCTTGCTGGCTGCCTTCATGCTTCCATTCATCTTCTTCATTCGCCTGCACTACAAAGCAGCACTGCTCCCTCGATACACACACGCGTGTGCGCACACACACACGTACACACATGCTCTGGATAGCCTGTACTGTCTATTGTCCTCTTTTTACTCCCTCAGTTTCTTTTCCCTCATCATGATAACAACAACAGAGCTGGGGCCTCTTGAAAAACCCACTTTGAATATTAAATTCAGTGTGTGCTCGCACACGTGTGTGCAGGTGCGTGTCACTTTGAGGTCTGATCATTTTAATTAATTTTTTTTTTCATGTTTGCATGTGACTCCTGTATTGATCTGGTTGCTCTGTGGACTTGTAAGGAAATGTAATGGTAATTTGATATGGAAGTTACCAATAATATGTTTCATGATCAGAGATATGTGTTGTATGTTGTTCATTTAGTAGTAGTTAACTTTTATATTGACCAAAGTACATACATATTTATATACTGCATGTACATAAATAACAAATAAAATTTAAAACACTTGGCCGGCTGCCAAATGGTGCCGAATATCAAATGTGGTTAGATTTTACATTACATTTTTTAAATTAATTTTTTAAATGTATTTTTAAATATTGCATGAATACATTTTTATACTTATAAGATTTGAACGACAACTTCAAAATTCAGCCTTTGCTTTAATAAAATAATAAAAATAAAATAAAAAATAGAAAATCAATTACATTTGTCCTTCAAACCAAACATGCGATCAGAAAATGCATTTAAGGTAGACGAAAAGAATTATTACCGTTTTGGTTACTGGTCACTGGAGTGAAGAGTATTTCCAGCGGATTAGATAAACATGAGTGAAAGTCACAATGGCCGCCACCAAGTCACCTCATTTTACAGATAAGTCAGATGAGTGAATTTACTCCCTGCACAAACTCTTTCTCATTCACCATATGTCCCCTTATGAGCGTTTTTATGGTACAGCCTCCTGAAATAGTGATGTGAAAGTGGAATATTTCATTGAAAAAACTCTTGTGATTGAGTGATTGGTGATGAGGTCCAGAACCCTGATCTAACAGCTGGTCGTCTGAAGGGTTTCTGAGCACAGACCATCAAAGAACCAACAGCGTCCACGTAACACCAGTGCCTCATGAGAATATTTCTTGCACATCGAAGGCCTTTCATTGCGTCTCAGTATGAGAATGCAGTTCTGCATTGGTACCCTGTCTCCCTGTGGCTACACAGTTCTTAATCTGACAAACTGTGATGCGTCGCTCCTCACATCCTTCCGTCAGAACTACATTGTCATGATTCCATAAACATGCCTCTCTCAATAGATTGTGGTCACTGTGGATGAGAGAGACACCCCATAAAAGCCACCCAAAATATTCATAGTATAAGACTAGATTTGTGAGTGGGTGAAAAAAAAGTTTGCTTTTCTGAAGCAGTCACAAAGTCCACATTTATAATCCTACTGTGGTTGTATATGAATTAACTTGATCTCACTGACACATAGATATTAAATGGACTTCATGATATTCTTATATATGAGTTAAATAGTAGTTTAATTCTACTGCACAATGTAAGAATGCAAGCAAAATCAAATTAAATCTCCATGAAATTCTTGATTTCAACCAAGTTGAGTTGCAACACGACTCGATTAAAGTTAGAAATAATTTACTTGGACAATATGTTTGTTGAACTGTCATAATAGTCCTTCACCAGGATCATCAGTTCTCTTCTCTGGAATATTTATTTCTTTAAATAGTTTTGTCTGTGTGTCGTCCGTCCAGAAGGTTAGCGCTGACCAATGCTCTTTGAGCTCATTGCTATCAATGAACGTTTTAAAGCTTAAAAAGGCAGTGAAATAAATGTAAGCCCTTAATATTGGGCAAAAAAACCCAAACATGTTTGGTGGTAATTGAGCTGCTTGGCAGAGGTCTGCACTGTCTCACTGAGTGTTGGAGCATCAGGTCGCAGCGTGCATGGGTGAGTTCTTGTTACCACCTCTTGTTTGGTCGAAGCTGAATCCCAGTCCTCTGCGGAGAAGATGAATGATTTATCTGCCCTCCCTCCTTCACCTTCACCACCACAACCTCCATCATCTTCGTCTCAGTCACGCCACAGCGAGATTTCATCTCTCTGTGATTGCTGGGATATCTAGCAACAAGGGAAATGAGAGAGCAGCATCTTATGGGTTCATTCATCAAGAACTAATTGAAGCCTCACTAGTCTCAAGTGCTGATGGAGTTGGAGCTGTGTGTGTCGGCGTGTGTGTGCGTGCGCTTGCCTCTCTGAGTTCATGCAACGCTCTTTTGTGTTTGACTCCAGCCATTTGAAGTGTCCTCCGAGGCAATGTGCTGTACAAGTGTTCTAATTCAAAACCCAAGTGTGCGAGCCAGTTTGTGCGTCAGAGGATGCTGATATCTATACCTGTGTGGTTGTACTTTCTAAAAGAAGCTGTTTTGGCTGCGACTCCCGATGCTTGACCTGCATTAATGTGCTGTTGTGTCTTTGTTCCTGCGAGTGTGTGTTTGATTCCTGTAGCTCTGTGTGTAGTAGCAAGCGCAAGCGAGAGAGAAATAAATTAAATAGAGAAAGGATATAGAGGGAAATGTCAGGAGAAAGCAAACGCAAAAAGGCTCGTGTGTGTATGTGTGTGTGTGTTAGAGAGACAGCAGTATTAGACTTGCACCACTGACTCTCCTTTCCTCTGAGGCTATTGTACTCTGCTCCACCTCTCTGTATTGATTCCATGGGGCGAGAACTCCCTCATTCTCTCTCTCTTTTTCCCCTCCTGATTTTCATAGTCCGTCCTCACTTTTTTTACCCGGATTCTCTCTTTGTTAAGCAGGAGATGACTTCTCACCCGGCCACCTCTTCTTCCGTTTTTGTGTTGTCTGCCAACCTCTGCTCCCTTTCGGCCTCACAGCTGATGGATCACATACGTACCCTCACCTTTAGTCGCTCACCAATCGATGCATATTGATTTTAATATTGCTTTGAAATGAATACCTTTCTTTAACAAACCTTCTCCTCTCCCCTCTTCCAAAAGAGTCTGTACACCCTCCTCCTTTCCATCCAATCCCTGTGTTTTCAGGGTAATGTAATTGGCATCAGAGCCCAGTCTTCTGATCGCTCCATATCCAATTCATCCTGCCTCTTGTAGTTTACCATTTTGATTTTAATTTCCCCTCACACAAGCTATTTAATTCTCCTGTCTGCTTCCTTTAGTTTTGCTAGATTTGTCTACATTTTCGACACACCTGAGTCCATGATACTGCACATAAATGCTTCCTGTTTTTACTGCTCTTTTTATTCATTAATAAAAAAAATGAGGAATTGGCCATTCAGAGTAACTGTAACTCTAAAAGTTTTTTTTGGGGGTGGGAGAGCAGGTGCGATGAAAAGAGGGCACCTTTCTTCTTGTTCAGTATTCTTCCTCATTTTACTGTTATTGTTGATGGATCAGTTTGTTTGGATTTACAAATGATCTTTCCCTATTCATTTCTATTACTTCCGGTGACATGGGCAGTTGTTTTACGCCTTTATTGGCTTCCTTATTTTTGTATAGATATCTAACTGCATGAGGAGGGGTGGGAGCAACCATGATGGTTGCTTGCGAGTGCTTTGTTTCAGGTCGGGGAATGATTCTCGCAAGAACAAAAATAAAACGCTATCTGACACCATGGTATATTTGGGCAGAATTGATGGAGAAAGACAGAAAAACTTTTTTTTTCTTGAAGCAGGAAGAAAAAAAAATCTAAAAAGAATCCAGCAAAAGGGGCACTTTTTTCATGCAGGGAAAAAAGGATGCTGGTTGAGCACCACTTGGGTGCACTATCTCTGCACGTGCCTGCTGAAAGGAGACCTTTCTTCACACCTCAACCCAGAGGTGAGACACACATCACAGAGCGACGCAAGGCATAGCACAAGTGAATGAATCCCTTAACAGTCACAATTGTGAGCCCGTTGGAACCTAAAATACTGGAATCATTTGACTACAATCAAATAAAGCTGCTCCACAGCCTGCCTTCAGAAATCGGTCTTTCAACTCCAAAATAGACTTTGATGGTTTCATATTCCTCAAGCATGCTGTGGGCCCAATAAAAAAATCCAACCCAAAACCCATCAAAAAAGTAAGTTTTACATTCTGTATGTAATATTAATACCACAGCAGGTATTAAACTGATGGTAAAAACAAAACACACAAACAAAAAAGGATCAGATTTTTCTACTGGATCACGTTTCATAAGCTTGTCTTTTGGTTGCTATCAATGGTTCCTGCGCAGTATGTGGTGAAAAAACAACCCTCAGAAGTCATGCAACTTGTACCTAACTGATCACTCCAGAGTGGCCTGCTGTCTCTAGTGCAATCATTTAGATAAACACCATCCAGCTCCATCGACCTACATACTCTTTCAGGCCCACATGGCTTAGCTTTAGATTTGGCTGAACTGGGACTTGATCTGAGCCTCCATTTTTCAGAGAACCTACACTAACATAACGCACCAGAAACCGCCAGAGAAAGCCAAATCCCCCAGACTTCACACATGTGACTTGAGCAAAAGTACTGGTGTAAAAGATTCCACACATGACTGCGACAGTGTTGAAGCTGTGGTTAACCTTGTACAAAGTTAGCAGGTTGAAGGCTTTATGTGTGTTGCCTGTCCACCATTCATCAAGCCCCAAAGACTGTGGAAGACTGAGAAAGCGCAAGTTCTGTCTAATAGACTCCTTGTGTTTCATGTTCCTGGGGATGGAATCCAATTATTTTCATACACGTGGAGGCAGAATTTTCTCCGCTAACACCACATGTTGTCTCTGTTTTTTGCGGAATTTTACACCGTACAATTCAATATTTTATCGGCAGATAAGCCATGCAGACTATCCTTCACTATCCGACACTATCCAACAGTCAGTTGACTCAGAGCGCTAGTGAGTCTTCAGAGATAAAACATGTCCGAAAGGAGGACTATCAAAGGGTGATTTGAAACGCCTCATAGAATTACGGTCCCACATTAATCAGGGGAAAAGCAAATTCCTCTTCACCTTGTCCTGCTGCGGCCCACAGCGTCCCCGTCACCCTGCAATCATCGCTGGCCTTCGTCCGCACTGGCCAGATGCCACCAAGTGCACTCTGGTATTGATCTGTGCTTACGCTGTTATCATTTGCTGTCATCAGTGTGCAGAGAGACACAGGACAAACATGGAAAGAGAGGGATGAATGGACGTACCGAGAAGCCGAGGGAGACAGTATCGATGCGAGGAGTGAAGCAGGGTTCTGGGTTTAACGTTGCATTTATGACCATGTGGTTCCACTGATATCTCGTCTATTTAGTGGCCGGTAGCTTCTGTGGCTGTGGTTGATGAGAACGGACAACTTTTGATCCAAGAATAACATCACTTTGATGCAGTTTGTCATTATTCACATTGACTCTATCATCTCTGATCTTCCTCCTCACATATTTCTAACATATTTCAAATGATCTTAACCTTAAATGCTCACTGTGTTTGTGAACATACTATGGAGTCTGTCTTTGATTGTCAACATTAAAGAAAAAGTCTTACTGAATAAATCAGAGAAAAATACTGCAGCTTTTAAGTTGTGTAATCTCACATTAATGAATCAAATGAAAATAGACGTGTGGCTTTATTTATCCCTACATTATACTTTATTATTTATTCTTTAAGAATTGCAACATTTCTGTAAGTCATCAACTGTTTTTTTCCTCACCGTTGAATTAAGACCACCTGTTTTTTATGCATGTGATGGAAGATGAATGTTTTTGCACAGTAAGATGTGGTAAAATGAGGAAATATTTTATAGATATGAATATGAAATGAGGTGACCTTCAAAGAAAACCTTGAAACACTGAAAATATTGCGCTTTTGTTTCATCACTCTTGAGGTTAAGTCATTGACTGATGAGAACTGAGTTCCTCGACAGTCTGTTTTTTTTTTTTTTTTTTTTTTGCTGTCTTGGCGAACAAGCCCTGACTCATTGCATGAACTTTGAAAGACCTTCTGCTCAACATGGTGGACAGCAGAGTGTCATCTGAATGAAGGGCAATCACTGTCATTTTCACCGGTCTTGTCAGAGGCACTTCATTGCCGTTTTCTGCCCGGTCATGGACAGACGACCAGTTTATAACCTCAGAGGGAAACTCAGAGGAGTTGCCACTACCTATTCACGACATTCATTTATTTTCACTGGCCTGTTGGGGTTACTCCTGCAGCATTACAGCCCAATATAACCACATTTCCAGCAGCCAAGGTTCCAGTTTGTCTCTGTCAAAGTTTTTCACTGACTTTGTCAATGACCTTAAGGAGAACATTTGTAGGATATTCTGCCAAAAACAACCAGTATATTTGATCCTAGGCCAGAATGAAGTTCCCAAGGGCCAGGCTGGAACACAGTCCGAGAGCAGGCTGGTGACAGTAGACCGCAGAAGCCGATTTTATTGTTGCTGAATTCAAAACTTTGGCTCATCGTGCTGAAACATGAATACTCAATTTCATCGCACGTATTTGTGATGCTCCACAATGAATATGTATTGTCACTGTACTGTAGGAATAAGCGATGGCTTACTGTCAGCAAATCGTCCACAGAAATCATAACATTTATATTTGAGGGCAAAATCATTCTTGGCTGATGTTGGCGACAGACCTCAGTAATGCAGAGAATAAATAATCACCTGTTAGCAAGGACATCACTTTGTTTTGGGAAGTGTGGTGGTTGGGGCTTGTGGGGTCGGGGGTTACTTTAGATTAGGCTTCTATGAAAGCATCTGTGACACACACATATTACAGTTTTAAGTGAAATCTAACTTTTCTTTTATATTATTTTACATCTATATATATATTTATCCTTTGTCATGAATCTCTCCTCAGGAATACTTTTTGTCCACTTCAGGCTACCATAGATGAAACTACTTGTACTGCCTGCTTGAACTGATCAAGCTGAAATAAATAAAGAATATGTTTTTTTTTTTACACGTGATACACGCTCACACTTCATAGCAGCTTTTAATTTCATTCCGTCTTTCAGGTAAAGAGGTGATCAACATATCCCGGCTGCATGCGGATGGTATGCTCAGGAGTATCGGAATTTTCCATACTACTGTAAATAACTGGGCTTATGATGGATTTAATGACTGGATTTGTGTGTGACGCGTCCTTCCATAAGTTGATGCTGATATCATTTTAAACAGAAGGACTCAAGACAAATTGCAGTGAGTAAAACATGTAATAGAATTATATTTTTTCTCTTGCGTTTCGTAATCGCTGGAGTGGTAAAATATAGCAGCATCATATTTTTATATCACTATATCAGAATCAGTATATCAATATTTCAGGCACATAACTGATAATGTGCAGAGTACACAGCAGATGAAGTACCCGATCACATGTTCACCAAAAGAGTTCAAACCCATACTGTATTTTATTTAATGATAAAATAGCCTGTTTTTCCTTGGAATAGCTAAGAGCTGCACTACACTGAAAGTGAGGCCTTGTGATTGGTGGTAAACACGAACTTCTCCTTCTTGACCACCAGAAGTCACCGTTCTGAATATGACTGATGACGGTGAAGACATACAGGCCAGTTCTGTCGTTGCGGGAGTGAGCGCTCATCGAATGTTTGATACTAAAATTGAGTGCATTTATTGAACTAATCGATGAGACTGGTTGTGTCTATGTTTGTGGCAACTCTCGCTGAGGATCGTAGAGTCTATTTCCATCATTAGCCACAAAGCTAACCAGCTCCGGATGATCAGTGTGCTTAGTGGACATTGCTCTTATGACATTATATTTACTATATTTGATTTGCTTTGTTGTTTAAGAGTGTAGTTCATTCATATGTCTTTTTTTAAGTATTGCTTCTGCAATTTTTAAAATTTACTCTGCTTTCTTGTTTGACAAATGTCAACCTTTTTAAAGGTCCACTAATCTCCAGACTTCTGCTTCAAATGTTGAAGTCCTCCTCTCATGATGCAGCAAGTTCCTCCTCATGAAGATACTCCGTCTTGAAGTCATTGTCTTATAGTTTTCCCTGTCTGAAATCTCCGCGAACGAGTGGCTTTTGTTTTGTTTTTGAAAGAGTATTTTGTTCCAAGAGACACTCATTGATGTGTTCAATTGGGGTGCAATACTCTATCTTTTAAAAAGACAATCAAATAAGTACATTCATTGCTCTTTAAATAATTAAAGTAGTTTATTTAGTTTTTGGTTCAATATACTTACATTACAGGCATTTTGAAAAAAACATAAAAAATGCCAGTAATCCTGATGGAATTATTTGAAATTTTGAAATGACTTTTAAAATGTATTCTTCTTCTTCTTGTTATTATAATTATTAATATTATTACTACTACCACTACAACCACTACTACTACTACTACTACTACTACTACTAATAATAATAATAATAATAATAATAATTAAAAAGTTATTATTATTATTACTTTTTTCAGGTTTTACTGTGTGTTTGAGTGACTTCCAGAACACATTTCAAATGGAAAACAAGATAATTTTATGGCTAAAATGTGGGACAATAATATCATAAATCACTTGATGACAGGAAGGAGTTGAATTGTGTGAATGAAAATGATTCAAGCTTGACATTTGTGAGCTGCCTTCACTTTACATGCACATATCCAATGATGTATTTGAATCTAAAACGTTTGGAGGCAAAGTTGGGGAGATGGTTTGGACATGTGGAGAAGAGAGACAGTGGACATGTTGGAGGAAGCATATTGGTGAAGCAACCAATGAGGATGTCTTCCTCCTCTTGATGAGGATCGGTGTGGCGACGGAGGTCAGACTGAGGTGGTGCAGGATGACTTGGTGTTGCATCACCAATACCTTTCACTTCCATCCCAATTGCTATTTTTAAACCTTGTTTTGTTTGTTTTCTGTGAATCTCTATATTTATTTAGTAGTCAATACCCCATTTTTGTATGTTCCAGACACATTTGGCACTAGTCCAAAGAGAGTCAGAAGTCATGTATGTGTGTGTGTGTGTGTGTGTGCCACCGCATGGTAGAAATGACACTGGCCGGCGATGTAAAAGTGTGTCTGACAGGGCGAGCGACAGAGTCAGCGCTTTTCTTCCTCCCTCCTTGCCCCCCGCTGTTCAATCCATCCAGCTGCTGTCACCACAGGGGAGCAGACAATCTATCAAGGCATCGGGATGCATTCTCCTCACCTGCGCCGCGCTTTTAATGAACAGCCAACATGATCCCGGCTGACAAGCAGGAAATGGATGTAATAAAGATTGTTTCTGCATGCTCTTTGCATCCCTGATAAATCACCTCGCTGTGCAACAGATTCAGGAGCCACATGGAAATTTGATTTCACATGGTTAGGGGGAGGAGGAAGAAAGCAGTGGGGGAAAAAAGAAGAGTTGCCTGTGGCAGGGTCACTCCATTTTATTTCCTTTTTTTCGCCAGTGTGAGGGAGAGAGATTTGCCGTTTTCTTTGCTTGGGTTCCCGCTTATCCCGCGCTGGCTCTGTTGAGCGTGGACCATGACTTTGTCATGTTTGTCAGCTCACTTTTATCCCTGAAATGCGGTCATGGCACATTTGAAGGTGAAGCAGAACTTGGCAAGAGCCAAAATCATGACAAAATAAACTCTTCTCAGGCAGGGCACGCGATCATGCACATTATAGAACATTTCAACCGGTGCCAGTTTTAATATTTGATCGATGCAGGGTCTGTGTATTTGTGAATCTGTAGGTATCTGCTGGTGAGTGAATGAACAATTGTACATCAGATATGTGTGTGTGTGCGTGAACAGGACAGGTGGATGAATTTAAGACAGTAAACTCTGTTTTCCTCCCACAGTCAAAGCAAAAACATTTTAGTTTTAATCGTCTGTCGATGTGTTTGTATCTGTGTGTCCTATGATAGGCTTGGGTTCAGTTCAGGGTGTCGCCTGCCTCTTGCCCAAACTAGCTGGGATAGAGTCCGGCCACCTCCACAACTCCTATAATATTAAGTGGTATATGATGAATGATCTACACTTCAGGGAGGGGCATGTATGCAGTACAAAATCTTTGTTCACTTAATATTGCGGTTGACTTTGACATGTTGTGGTTTACATGAAGTTGCTTGGCACATCAGACTTGGCTTGTGTTCACACCTACTCAGTAAATCCATACTCAAAACATTTTGAACAGAAACCTTAGAAAAGATGTATGCGGTACTAAATACAGCCACAATAATGGTGTCATTAATAGTACTAGTTCAATACATTTACTTTATACTTTATGACATAACCTGTCAATCAGACTATTGTAAATGGAACCAGAGTGGGAGGGCTCGAAAAGGTGTCACTCAGGTAAACAAAATGACACTCTATATTCTGCAGGGCTGCCAACTCTCACCCAATTGGCGTGAGACACACGCAAATGAGTATTGTCACACACTCACACTTCCCATGTCTCCCACGTTTCTGGCCGATTGACTGTATATGTGTGATAAATGTACAGCAATGCGGAATGTGTTGTCTGAGTTCATGGAGCTTCCTCGCGCCAGAACGAACAAAGCATTCCCACCACTTTGTCTACTTCTTTCTTGTTTTGTCAAGAGAGAACACACTCACCGATGATGGTCACGGTTTGCAAACCTGAGCCATCCTTTTTGGGTTCCAGCTGCGAACCAACTTTTCAGGTTCTGAGCCACTTCTTTCTTTGCTGCTTGTGAACTCAGCGGCCAGTTCAACATTGCGCACGGGAACCGGAACCGGCAAGGCCCAGAGAGCTTCACAGCGTAGAATAGCAATGCAACAACATGATAAAAAAAACAATAAAATAAATCATAAAACTAGATAAAACAAGAAACAGTACATATGAGTGTGTATGACCTGAGTAGCTCACTAACTAAAGGGCTAAAAGAACTTTTGTCCAAAAACTTTCTTTTTAAAATATGCATTTTTAACTGCGTCTCAAAAATCTCTGCATAGGCCGCAGCTCTGAGCTCACAAGGAATGGTGTTCCACAGCCTCAAAGGCTGCATCACCCCTTGTTTTGGGTCTGGTGCGGGGGACAACCAATAGACCGCTGATCTCAGTGGTCTCCACTGACTATAAAGAGACAGCATCATTAGGCAGATGCCTGTCCATGCAAGGCTGTATATGATGACCAGAAATTTTAACTGTATTCTGAAATGAACTGGGAGCCAGTCCAAGAAGAAGAAAGGAGGCTTGGATGGGCAGGAGTAGATTCTTAGAGACAAGAATTTGTGTACCCGTCTGTGGACAGGCTTAACCATGTGCAATGTTTAGACTATTTGGTACACTTGATATTTAACTGACGGCAACTGGGCTGTTGGAGTTGCTGAATTTTTGTGAGGCATGGACACACTAAGCTGCATTTTTGGCTAAAGTGGTGAGCTGGAAGAGCCAGCAGAGAAAAGGGCAAGTCCACTGTGAAACTGGACCATGCCCAAAGACAGCCGGACAGAAATGTGCACCCGCGTGACCTGACCTCTGCAAAATGTTAAATCCATTACAAAATTGAATGCTTGAGGTATTTATTTCAACTAACCAAATAAAACATCCTTCATTCTTCCCATTACAGTGCTGTGTAGTTGGTATATAGGATTCATTTCCTCATGGTTCAAATGACAGGATGTAGCGCTGAGTTCATCTGCTGTAATCTACAGGATACTGTTTTAATCTTCTTCTGGTCCACCACAGGTGCTTTGACGGCAAACTGAGTGCGACGGCGTTGCATGCTGAAGTGCATCATTGTGTACCGTCTTAAGACACACACCCACACATATGTGCCAGCTACATATCGCACTGGCAGCTATTCACACGTACGTCCCGCTGCCCAAAACCACTGTCGCCAGGCTTTATTGTGGAGTACAGGGAGAGAAGTAAGGGAGGCCAAGAAAGGAGAATAATGATTAGAGTTGGAGGGAAATAATAGTGGGGGGGAGCTGGGGGAAATACACAGGGAATGGAATATAGCAGAAGAAAGGGGGAGCCAGATTGAGATAGGAAGAGGACAGGAGAGGGAAGGATTGAGATAGGGAGGGATGTGGTGGGGGGATGCAGATACAGGGTTGGGTGTGTAATTTATGATTTAATCTAATACAGTCTGGACCTGCTGTAAGTCACACAGACCTCAGCTGGGAAAGTGAGGGAGGGAGAGATGGTGAAGTGGAGCAAGAGACATTAACCTTTCCTTGAAGTGAGCGTGGAGCTGTTTTATCTGACCAGCATCCACACTGTTAAGCCTTCTCTAACCCCTTCAGCTCTTCTTCACAGAACAGCAGCTCGAGTGCGGCGTTCTTCTGCGACATAATCAGCCGTTTGTTTCTCAGGGTTTTGTTGTTTCGTATCACTGATTAAAAGTGCAGTGTAGAGACCGCACTCAACATGTGATGCCGATTTCTGAACAAAGAGATGTCGGGATTTCTGCCTACGGTTCTTAAGGGCTTTTTTCCTGGAGAGGCAATAGAGTCAGATGGAAAGAAACTCAAACTTTGTGAAGCTCAAGGAAGGAGCTGTCAGAAACTCGCCCACACAGTTGACTGACGAAAGATTGCTGGCAAATACAGCGAAGAAATGGGCAGGAAAATCTTCATAACAAACGGCTAAATCTGAGTTTCACCACTTGAAAAGATGCATTAAATCATTTTACATGACTGGGTGATTACGTAAAGGCGGCTTTTTTTTTAATAGAATTTGAAATCATAAAGATGAATCCTTTTAAACCAGCCCACTCACGTTCATTATTACTGTATAGCTGTTTGTGTCTAGTGTGTACCTTGTTTGAGATGTTTAATTTTAAATTAGCACTCAACTTCACTTTTCTTTCCCCTGGTTTTATTATTAGTTTTTCAGGAAGTTTTATTGCGATTAAATGTTTTGTTTGGAACCACTTCATTACATTGTTTATCACATGTAATTGATCTGTCACCTGGCTTCGTACTTCAAAAGAAATCGAATGTGTGGGACTGCACTACCTGAAAATCAAGCCAACAGTATTCACTGTAGTTTTTCTGGAGATAAAGCCTCATGTGCTGTAAATCGCGGTTTGGAAGGTTTGGAATTTGACTTAAGGTTGCATGAACTCCTGGCGAGCCAACACTGGGCTTCACTGGGTTTAACTGAAGCAGCTTCTTGGTAAATACAGCTACAGCTGCACTTGCTTTTCACATTCAGTTACTGGGGAACATACCTGAGAGCACTACATGCACTACAGTGTAGAGCACTACTAACTTCATGGTCCCCCTCTTTATGTAGATATAATGTAAAGGAATGCTGATTGTTGTTGTAAGATAAGTTCTCATCCTGCCTGTGTTTTACACATTCTTTAGCTTCTTATATTATAACTGGCTGGAGAGAAAACATCCACCAGCACAGAACTCCATACTTTTCAAACAAACCTGATTCTGAAAACCAAGTCAGAGTTGAAGTGGCTGAGAAAGGAAACCTTATTATGGATCCGCAGCGGCACCAATCAAACAATTATTCAGAAGTAAAGATAGAATTGTTGCCCTGTGTTGATAAAAAAGGCACATCATATTTCAGTATTTTTGAGGGGTGAGTCTGATTTCTGTAGGGACGAGTTTTGTAGTGTGGTAAATCATTCCAACTGTTTTACTACCCACTGTTAGTTTTCACATCACATTTGTCTTCTTGTAGTTAAGCTCAAGCTTCCACAAGTGTGAATGCTGTGCTGTGAGAGTCATTCACATGGGTGTATATCTTGTGATGAACATGTGAAACATGTGAAATGTCCATACTCTGTGAAAGAGCGAAGTCTGAGCTAACCTGGACTTTCCACTGAACTCGGAAGCTCTGTGAAGGAGTGGCCCAGTGCTGCTGGGGGTCACTCTGGGCACCAGTTTGGGTTGCTATGTCACACAGTAGTTGATGCATTTAAAGAGACTGATAACCTGCAAATGATTATTTTGACTTTTGCCTGTCCTGCTTGCCCCCTGTCTGGTTACTACATTATGCATTTGGTGGGAATTCGGGTTAAGCATACGAGCCAGAGCGAAGCGTAGATGATAAATACAAAACCAGGGCATCTTTGTGAATTAACAGCTTAGTCCAACCCAATTTGGACAAGTTGGACTTTTGCATCTGATACTGACACCAAAGGCAGCCTTTCGTGTTGGGGCGAGACCATGGGGTGCAGAGGTACATTTGGAAGCTCTTCACTGAATTACATTGAATGTCAACCTTATGTGGCTGTCCTCCTTGAAGAAGTCACGGCGACTGAACATTACATTGTGACGGACTTGTAATGGCAATTGGCATGTTCTTCCAGGAAGAAGAGCCTTTATTAGGTCATTTTTTATTTTATTTTATTTTTTTTACATGACGCACTGCCTATTATGTCAAGATATGCCGCAAGAGTCCATATATTACGCAAGGAGAGTGAGTGAGGATGCCTTGCGTTAGTCAGTACACAACTGCTACATAACACTTCATGAGTTCTGAAGGTGTGTTTGGTACAAATATAATAAGTAAGTACAAGAAAAAAGAAATGAGGCAGGAAAAGTCACCTCAGTCTCACCTCTCTTTTCTGCGCCAAAACAAGAATCCCATAATCAGCTGCACCATTACCCAGCAGGTCATATGAATGGGCGTCTCCGCCATATTTACACAAAAGGATACTAGTTTTTCCTCAGAATCCTATTACCAACTCGAATAACAGCGGGGTAAAGCCACCGCAATGGGCTGCATCAGCGCCGCCTACCGAGGTTCGACTCTTCTATCTGCAATTATAATCTCTCTCCAGAGGACCATTTGGTTGGATAAATATTGGTTTTGCGTCGCCCCCTGTAATGGCACCCTGTGCTGGTGCCTGGGCCCAGCGAGTGACGTTGTCTATCACCGTTGGCAGGCCGGCGTGGGAGTCATCGACGCATTGTGGGGTCTCTCCAACACTCATTTGAATTTCGCTCGTCCCCAATCATGCCACTACACTCGGCGACTACACACTTCCACACTCCACTCGCACAGTACTCCCACTACCTGTTTGGGCTCCGGCGCCCTCATTTGCATGAAATAAGATGGAAATGGAGCCCTTATTTATGCCAACAGAAATGGAGTGTGTTATTAAGGGCACTATTGTGCAAAAGAGACGGTGGCGGTAAGAATACATTACAGAGGCTATTTCTGGAGTGGCTCGAGTCACACACGGGGTAATGCTTTACAGGTCCCTGATGACTATAGTCTCGGCGCCAACACACTGGAGGGGCGGCGTCTCAGTGGCTTATGAACAGTTTATATGTAGATGTGTGTGTTTGTTTATGCGTCGGAGTCAGTGTGTTAAGCTTCAGTGTGATTGCTGATCCGCCTGTGTGCGTTTATCTGCACTTATATCGTGTGGGTGTACATGCACGCAGGTGTATTTTCTCCTGTCGTAAATGTGATATTCTGAGATCATCTTTTGTTTATTAGTGGATAATGAATAGGTAACCAATGATTGACAGGTCAGCAGGAGGGAACGCGCGTCTGTCAGTCAGACATGGATACAGATGTTACGCGTGCTCTTGAGGTCACTTTTACTGCGGGGAAAAAAAATACAAACAGTGTTGTTACATACAGTTGCACAGTCTTTTCTTATCTCATCATTCACTCTCATAAGACACAAATGTTTCCCACACATGACCAAAATAACAGCGATTACTTTTGGGAACAACGATTTTCCCAATAAACGTTTGATCATTATTTTATTTCTCTTCTCAGAATTTCTTCAAAATGGCCACTTTATCAGGATGCACTTATTCCCGGTGTGTCTTGTGGCCACACACACCCACTCAGTCCGACTCTTGCACATCTTTTATACAATACACGCATTGTTTTCTCTCCATATAAAGGAATTTGCAACTTAATCTTTGGTAAATTGGCTGGAGGCAGGAATAAAATTTAGAGGCAGAAGATGTGGGTCCACGTTCTCTCGCAGGCTGTAGACTGGAGGTTGGCTCTCTATCAGCGCTGTGGCCAAAATCACATATTAGAATGTGGACTCATCTTGTTCTCACAGGGCTTGTTGAATGAAGAATATTAAAAAAAAATACATCCTGGTTGGATCTTATGTATAGACACTATACTACTAAGCACCTAGGAATGCAGACTGTTTTGACAAACATTTGTGAAAGAATGGGCTGCTCTCAGGAGCTCAGTGAATTCCAGCGTGGAACTATCATAGGATGCCACCTGTGCGACAAATCCAGTCGGAAAATTTCCTAAATACTCTACAGTCAAATGTCCACTTTATTATAAGAAAAAATAGAAGAGTTTTTTCTTATTTTTTTTATATATATATATATATATATATATATATATATATATATATATATATATATATATATATATATATATATATATATATATATATATATATATATATATATATATATATATATATATATATAGTAATTATTTATGTGTTTCCGCTCCCTCAGACAGTGTGACAGCCGTGTCTCTCAGATCAATTGCTCATCCTCCTCACAACCCACAGGGGACTTCTCCTTGGTGTGATCTAACCCCGCGTCAACAATGGCCTCCTGACCAAACCTGAACCTGTGCTGCCAATAACCCTTGGCTGGACTCTGTGTGACCCCTGACCTTCTAACCCCCCTGTGTTGCTGCTGCAGCGAGAGCTTGCTGGGTAAATATTGTGAGCTGATTAATTCTGTTTCCTGCAGCTTCAGCAGCAGCAGCAGCTTGAACAAGCTGGGAGACTGTGATGTTGAACTTATTGGAAAATCTGTCTTTGAGCGTCTATGGAGGAGTAAGCCTTTTTCCTGTATGTTTTTAGCGTTTCTAGTCATTTTGGTGGTCAGTGGTGCTAGTGACTCACTCTGGAATGGCACCGTGATCAGTCCATGAGGCTGTAGATCACCACATTTCCCAGGCTCACAAATATAAACAAGACAGCAATAGAAACATATGGTCTTTCATAATGCCGCAGTGACTCTGAATCAAGAATTTGAAAAAGTATATAAAAATAACTGGCAGCTTTGGATACCAGAATGATTTCAGTTTCAGTAATAATACTTTCCATTTTAGCAATATATTTTATATATTACATTCTATTATTTATTTAAGTTGTACAAAATCACGGATCCTCATCCACAAGGCACAGAATACACAAGAATGCAGGACGCTGTTTGCAGTTTCCCTAAACTGAATTCATCTTAGCAAATGCACTGTATTGTACTGCCAATGTACCTTGTGGCATCACTGAGCCCAGTCAACCAAACTCAGATAGATCCCTACAATAGAGCTTACACAATACAGTGAGAGAGTTTATGGTTGAGGGTGAGGCCAACTCACGTGCAATATAGTTTTTGAATCCACTACTGCAATTTTGCTGGTATTCTGGGTTAAAACAACAGCAGATCAGATTTGGTTGAAAAAAAGGTTATATATCTTTGGACAAGTGGTATTTCTGAAAAAATCTTCCCACGTTTTACAGTTTATTATTAAAATTGTAATAATCATATAAAACAAAAAAAAAAAACATTCCAAAGTTGCATTTGCTATTGCATTACAGGTATTTTCAGTTGAAGTCGCAGAAAATTGTAAATGATATATTACTACATACATATATATATAATATACTTTTCACATTATATATCTTTTAATATAACAATTTTGCTGTAGTATTGTACAAAAACAACAAAACAACAACAACTATAACATCAACAGGATTTTCTTGTCTTATTATGTTCATCACTGTGCAGCATTTTATTGGGGCATGGATGTCCATCTTAGACACCCAGGGGTCAAATGCTAGACACAGTCCAAAACATGGGCCAGACAAAATTGGATCAGAAACTAATATTGTAGATTTTGCAATATTATTATCTTGTTCATATCTTGTTTAGATTTGATAAGGAAGTATCCTACAGATCTATTGCTGGGTCCTTCTTTGGCCCCCTGGTCTCGACTTTGACATGTCACTTTGACATGTACACGTGAGATTGTTGGTTTTCAGTGTTGTATGTCACAGATATCTCACAACAGAAAATGAGATGTTTATACACACCAACTTCTTTCTCTGATTAAATGTGGCCATCAGAACAAAAGGATGCTACGACAGCACTGTATTAAGAACAGCCCCCCCGCAACCCTTCTGCTCTAAATTGGTGTAAATAGTATTGTTCCTTCTCCATCAAAGATGTATGGGATGTCGTTTCACTGATGGCTTCAGTAAACGCTCCATCCAGGCAGCGTGCAGATAGAACTGATCTGCTCCAACACTGAATCTAACCACTGAGCTGTGTAACTGCCCTTCCACTGCATTTGTCATGTGCTGCGTGTGTGTG
Organism: Synchiropus splendidus; assembly: GCF_027744825.2. Classification (NCBI taxonomy): domain Eukaryota; kingdom Metazoa; phylum Chordata; class Actinopteri; order Syngnathiformes; family Callionymidae; genus Synchiropus; species Synchiropus splendidus. The sequence goes on along the minus strand of NC_071345.1, from coordinate 17,779,928 downwards.
TCTGCCTGCGTGTCCATGTGTGCATGTGTGGATTTATAAGCTTTTACCAATGCTAAGAACAAAAAACGCTGCTATTGAGACTGAAAGAGAAGAAGAAGGAAAAGAAAACACACAACACCGTTGCTGGAAAATATACATCAAATACAGTAATGTCAAGTCCAGTGTGGTCCCATAACTTCTCCGTTCAACGAGAGGCCAAACCGAGGTCAAGCTCTATTGATTTCCTTCCAGCCTCAGCGGCTGTATATTTCTCTCTAGAAATAGCATGTGGATTGTATAAATCTGACTCAAGTACAAGGAATATTCCGAGTAGCGCACACACTCACACACACACGCTGTGATAACAGATACAAATTACAGCATATGATTAAAACTGCATCTGTTTATCTCTATACGTTTGTCAGCGGTGTGCAGAGGATTGTGTTTTATTGTATATTTATAAAGGCTTATCATTTTCTGTGTGTGTGTGTGTGTGTGTCGGTGGCAACATCAGGCTATGATGGAGTGCTTTGCAGAGCCAAACACCCATTCAGCCAGCACCGTGCTCATTAATCCTGCCAAACTCCACTTGTTACATGCACGCACAGGAAATCATGAGGCTAGGTAAACAGGGAACTGCTGCGATCCATCACCGCATGCCAGCGGACACAACAACACACCGATACATAACACACAGCGTTGTGCAACTCTCCACTTACCCCTGCTCTTAATTACACATGCTTAGCCAAGAGCCATTAGGCAGCCCCCTCATGCTAAATAACGTTAAGCATCCACATTCCTCATAGGGTGCGGTGTTTAAATTTACTCTCCTCACTGCAACGTGCAGGAGGTAAATTGTTCTAATATGTTTGCTCCTGACAGGAATAGAGCAGGAGAAGAGGTCTGACTCAACAACAATTATATCTTCATTATTGCTGATTTTTCTTGGATTCCACGGTTCGGCACCCAAATAACTTGGTTGTTTAGTGATGGACGTTGTTGTTTAATACAGTCTTAGCGTTTGAGTGAATGTATTTTTGCAAATCACATGGATATCTGCTTTCCACTTTGGTTCATATGGCCATTCGTCTGAAGTTGTTCCTCTTCATCTATTGTCCTCTGCTTATTGGCCTTTTATTTTTCTGCCATTTTGGCGCTCAACAGAAAGCGCTCCGTGGTGGTGTATGCACACACACACACACACGAGGAGTAAACTTGACGGAGATATAACTAAAAAGTGAGACTTAAATAACAGCTCACACGTGGACTGAATGGAACGATGGACGAACGTTACGACTGAATAGGAATTCGAACGCGGAAGGAAATTTGGAATTTCAGGGACAAGAGCGAGATCATGGAAGTCTGGAGAGAGTTCTACCTGAGTGGAACTAGAAGCTACCATCTGGCAAACGTAGCTGGCGTCGGAGGGAAGACATCCATGGAAGGATGATGAGACGATGAGCACCAGCTGCATTTACATGTGAAGTTGGAGAGGAGACAGGAAACGGAAACAACCGGGAGTCACAAAATAAAAGCACAGGAAGGGACGCGGATTGAATACAACAAACAGAAAGGAATGAAGAGCGGACATGACACTTCTATTTTGACTCCTCATTGTCTCCCCTCCATCCTTTATGACCTTTGCGTCGCTACCTGTTTTAACTCTCCTCACTGTTCCTCTGCCAGATTGAACTGTTTTTACTTGGTTTTTGACTCCTCATTCCCAGTGTCCTTCCCTTTAGGTTACTCTATATCCCACGCTACATGGCCTCGCCCATGTGTTCGACCTGAATCTTCCTTTTTGTCTTGTTTATTCAGTAAAGTGTCAAATGTGACATGCAAATCTGCACAATGCAACCAAAGTGTTTTAACATTCTTGTTTAAGAAAAAAAAAATCAACAAATTCACTGATTTATTTTTATTCTCTTTAAATTAGGGCGGGATGGATTAACCACATTTTAATATTTGATACCAGATGATCAAATATATGTTGAATCTGTTCACATTCATCTTGTCGTCTGTGACAATCCTTTCAGCAGGATCAAAACATTTTTATTACTGTATTACTATTATTATATTTAACTCAGCAGTTGAACTGCCGTGTCGTGCCAGTAAAAGTAAGTAGTAAAGTAACAGCAATATATAAGGATAAAAGTACTCTTTCCTGTCAACAAGATCAGTCAAAACACAGAAAAACACAAATAAAAACTCATTATAGCTAATTCCAGTGAGTAGCAGCTGCCACAGAAGAGGCCTGATCCCCTCTAAGCTTTTGGGGAGCTTCTTATTTTGTGGCAATTGTTCATTTTAAATAAACATAATCAATAGAGGAGTGAGGGTGACATAATGTATGCCATCATTTTTAATAAAACAAAGCACATAACAGCGTCCATGTTAAATTTTTTCCTTATAACAAAGGGTATGAACGTTTGTCATTCTGAAGTCGCTCTTCCTGCCACAGCCATGGTTCAGTTTCCCTCAGCAGGGAAAACAATCAGACACAGAGTCAGACTCTTGTCAACAAGCTGCTGGTGTGTGGCTTGACAGTATATAACACAGTAATGGCTGTGTGTTCTGTGATCCACACCATTTAGCACACTGACCATTACTTTGCCTTCAAAGTATTTTTTAAACTTTTTTCTTTTTAACTCAACTTATCCCAGAAAAGAAGACGGACATGCTTTTTCACCAGGAGGCAGAGTGGCTCTCTGGCTGGCTATTGATCACACCCTGGTCTGTCTATCTCTTAATCCTATCAATCCTGTCCTCTCTTGTCATTTCTCAAGATGACAAGTGAGCGGTGCCCTTGAGATACCTGTGCCACTTGTGATCACTGAACACTCTTAGAGATATTGACCTGTATTCTTGCATCAATTCCTGGAAATCCCTTGCATTTTTTCTTCTTTTCTCATCATGTTGTAGCATTTCACTTTTGCACTGCTTCCAGTTAAAGTTTTGTCCATTCAGATTTTAGCCTCTCTTTTCCTTTTAACAGCCTTGATGATAGTATCAGTCCAATTTGTTTGGACTCAGATTCCAGTGTGATCTATAGCGTGTGATGCTAGTTCTGGTAGATGCATGCTATGCATGGTTTCTGCTGAAACTTCTGTGTCACCTCATGTGCCCCGTCCATGAAAGCGGGAGGTTAGAAATTCAACCGTGTATGGCTTGACTTTAATTGTGTAAGTGTCCGGCAGGTTGATTTCAGTCTCTCACCAGGGCAACATTTGGCTGCGTTGCTCGCTATTTCCTTTCATAATTTTCATACGCAGAAGCTAAAAAAATGTCATCTGTGGCACGTACAACACTTATACAACACCATGATGAAACATTGCGATATGTCTATCAAGGTCATCTGCCATTTGCCCCGCCCCTCCCACCTCCCTGCTAAGCCCACACTGCCGTGATCCATGAGTAGAAGTCAGCGACTCAATTCTGCGCTGCTATGGGGCCGTGGCTTTGGGATCTACTTGACGAACGGCATGGGACTTTTGAATTCAAATTACCGCTTGCAGATCGCACACCGTATCTTTAAGCTAGCACCACTGTTTAAAAGCTTGTATTGTAAGATTGCACTTCTCAACTGTTGCAGGGCTGCCACCTTCAAACAGTCGTGATGTGTGAGACATAATATCCGACAGTGGTAAGGGGTGTTGTCTGTCATCTGTGGGGGGTGGGGGGGTTTGATCAGACGTCAGAGGAGCTGCACTGCGTTTCAACGGCCACATTGCCGCGGAGGCATTGCAGAGTGTATTTATCAAATGTAGTAACTCGACGGCAAATGCGTGAAACATGGCAAGTGTGGCGTGAGAGCGTTTGAGAATCCTTTCGAGACTCACGCCTGATGCGCAAGAGTTGGCAGCTCTTTATGTACAGTATATAATGCTGCGCTCCAATTACCTCACAACTGGAAAGTAGGAGCCGGGAATGTTGCCACAGCCAAGCTCCTGTTAACAAAGTCAGAAAACAAGACAATGATGTCCACAAAAGCTATTTGCATGCGTGCCGTGTTCGGACATAAGCAACTTCTTGGTAAATATGCTACTTTTGCGACAAGGAAGGATATAGAAGAAATTTGCCTTCAGTGATTTTGCTGTATTTCATTGACTCAAAACTTTGTTCTGTTTACGTTCTAGAATCCATCCTGGATTGGGTGGTGGTGGGGATTCTCTCACTTTCCCACTTGGAAGTCGGGTGACCTCAGTTCCGAGGACAACTGGAATGCAGCATTCTCCAAGCAAATGTACATAAAAAGTGAATACAACAAACCCTGAAACTGCACGCTTGTGTCTGCTGGCACGTGTGAGCCAGTAACATACAAATCGATGTCCGCATAAAAGCTACTGGCTTGAACAAAATTTTTGGCGAAGAAAAACGCAGGAATTTATCTATATCGGAGCAATAAAGTTTGTCAGTTTGAATGAGTTGCAGCAGAGTACATAGTTTCAGACTCTTTTCATCCCCTTAAACACATGTATGAGTGTGTTCCCATGTGTGTGCGTGAGTTTATATGTGTACCTACGCGCGCGGGTGGCCTGGAACTGCGCTCTTAAGGATGGAGGACAGGAGGGTAGAGTAGAAATCAAATCACTTAATTGCTGCATTTTTCATCTCCATCTTTTGTTTTATGCCAGCTGAGGGCCAAGCGAGCGGCTCTGGCTGTGATTCATGAATGTCATGGAAGCCCGTGAGCAGCGCCATCCCTCATCGGCACCCGGCTGCACACGCACCCAAAGCACCCACACAATTACCATGATGAATATGATTTCTTTTTGTGGTTTATTTGTTTGTTCCCTTCTTTTGCTTCACTCCCTTCATCTGGCTTTAGTGGCTGCTGCTGCAGTTGTCAGAAATAAACAATTTGCCATTCCGGGATTCCTCCCCGCAGACCCTCCCCCCGAGAGACTTCAGACGCAGGCAGAGAAGATGCAGACTGATACCATGCATGGAGAGAGGAAGAGGAAGACGGAGATAAAGAGGAGATAAATATAGAGGGAGGTGAGGGATGTGTTCATAGATGGTGTTTGGATTGAAGGATATCAAACTAGAAAACGAGAGGGGCGACGTGGAAGCAGGAGGAGCAGAAAGGTAGAGAAAGTAAGGCAGATAGGGAAAGAGATTAGACGCCAGAGAGACGCTGGATAAGGAAAAGCAGGGTAGATAGTGGGAAAGAGCTTATAAGAGAATGTAGGACGGAGCGGAAGGAAGCCGGATGCTAAACCGTGTTATTGTCTGACCTCGCTGTGATGTCAGAGTTTGGCACGTTTTACACGGAAATGAGGATGTGTAGCGGTTCCCCAGTGTCATGGTTCAGTGTTAATACTGTAAACTGATTTCATGGTTCGATGTACTGAGCCATTTTGGTAAAAGCTATGGTTTTTGTGTCTTTCCTCCACGAGGTTCAAGACGTTGTCACCTGGAATGCTTGGCTGGAGTGTCTTGTCAGGGTTCATTTGGGGAATTTCTTGCTCTTTTAATTGGACATGACCCGTCAGTTGTGTGTGCAGAAGTCAGCTTGGTACACAACTGACAGCCCTATCTGACATCTGTTAGAATCCATATTATGTCAAGAACCAATCAGCTAAGTAAAGAGAAATGACGCTTTCTCATTGCTTCAACAACTGAAGGTCAGTCAGTCTGGAAAATGGCCAAAAGTTTCAACGTGTCCCTGAGTGCAGTCGCAAAAAACATCCAGTGCTACGACAGAGCTCGTTCACATGAACCTCACCCTGTGTGATGAGAGTCACCTCGATACTTTTTACCATGTATTCGTCTAAATACTTTGTTGATACTAAGTCCAGGATAATAAGACTTGGTTTGCTCATGTTGAGTCCCTTCAAATCAAGTGTTATGAACAAACCTTTCAGGGAGTCCTAATGGTGTTTTTTTTACAGTTTTATCCACCAAATCAAGCTGTGAATCTTCTTCAGAACTTGAAACAACCCACTGGCTGTGAACGGCAGACAGACTGAGGAAGCAATTACAGTTTGCCAACATCTTCCCGTGATGTGATTCACACAGTCTTCATTAAGATTAGATTTTAGTTTCCATGGTGTGTTTTGGGTGCTACTGATCACAAAACACAGAAGCTACATTCAACAATACTTTATTCACTCTGAATGCTGAAAACTGCCCCGTGGTGAACACTAAACCACAAATTCATGAGGCCTCAGTGAGTGACATACGTGGCATCTACCATGTATAGTTTAGAGCGGGGATGCCCTCCGTCATCCAGTTCACCTCCTGATTCAAAATGTCTGTCAATCATGTATTTGTGATGCACTCGCCAAACTAATTCAGCCACATGTATGACTACTAGTGGTGTGACTTTAATGAGTTAATAAGGATCAATTAATTACAACATTATTACCATTAATTAATTACAACAACAAAAAAATACTTAATTTCATTTCATTTAATAGTTTGCTCTCCAGACAACAGGGAACCTTTGTAAGTGCAGGAGTTCCTGCTCCACTGATCACACTGATGCACAAGACACGTGGCAGCTAGGATGATAACAACAACAACAAACATAGAGGAATCCCTGAACAAAAGCAAATAAAAGCATCTGTTTGCTTTTGTTCAGGGATGTTTTTCACAGGGTTTCCACTACTGTGAATGTACTTGAAATTCTAATACTGTACAATTGAAATTCTTATACAAATATTTTCAAGAAAATATAAACAAGGTGATATAAAAACTTATAAATATATAAATATTATAAATATAGCCACTATTCTGATTTATTGTGCCATTGTCAAAGTGATGCAAAATAAACAATATTTTGTTGTTTAAATGTATGTATCATTTGATTCACTAATATACCAAATTCATTCAAGTTGAAAATGTGGCTTCTTGTGGCAAATATTCTTTTCCCTTTAAACTGCGATTCATTGAGATTAATTAATCACAAATTCTCTAATTAACCAGATAATTTTTTTAATCGAATCCCACCCCTAATGACTACTTATGGCCTGAGTACTGAGTACGTGAGGGGTGAGGGGTTCTTGAGTGTTGATGTCTCGATGAAGTTAAGAACGCAGCTTCCAGTATAGTGCTTTATAAACCTGGTCATAACTGACCTGATTATATATTCATAATACAAGGGCTTATAAACACATTATGATGTACTAAAAATGCGTTAGAGGTGAGTGCTTAAAGTAAAGTGCAGCCAAAAATGTTTTTAACAAAACTGAAGTTGTTATATTGTTAAATATGTTATTGATAAATTGAGCAATGTTGAGGATTTTGTGAACCTTTACTTAGCCATCAGTTTTACGAAGAAGAAAACACTTGGCAGCTTCAGTATCTGGACTTTTGACAGGATTATGACCGGGGTTGGCTTGGAGGAAATCATGTCTGTGGAAGAGGACCTGGCTCCTAGTGGTCTGTTGCATCTTTTGAGTTTTCAGGCGTCCAATGCTTTTTGAAGCTGGGTCCCAGAGAGTCGCCCAGTCCGTGTCTCCTCCCTGTCTGTCAAGGCTCTCCTCCTGAAAGTCATGATTTCACAACAATAACAACTGGCTGCAGAGTCGTGCTCATTCGGCACTATAAATATTGACACACCAGCTTCAGCTACTCTTTCATTATAATGAGCAGCAAACAATCGTTCTGAGCACAGATGAGCAGCAGGCCGAGTTCACAGATAAATTTAAATCTGAGTTGTGAGCAGAATTCAACTCAGGAAAATATCCCAGTGGTGACAGATAATAAAATCATTTGTGTCATAGTAGCATCACAAGCAGTGAGGTGCCCATTCGCCTGCCTGTCTAACTGCAGTAGTCTGTGACTCACTGAGTTCTAGGCTTTACCTACGTTAACTTGAATGTATATTATATTTATTTCATCTCTAGCTGCAACACAGCTTAATCAAAGATCAAATGTGTTGTTTTATAAATGAATATTTCTGCCAGAGTGTGGTTTTCTTTTTCCCTTTTATGACTGTCAAAATGTAAACTAGAGGACTGACCTACGTTGCAATGAAAACAAAACTGAAGTGTTCGTGTCTAAATGGAATGTTTTTAAAAGAACATCCTGGAAGGAATCCTCCTGTGCTGCGCTGGCATCTCAATAATAATAAACATGTCGCGCTGAAATTGGAAAAATTGATGATAAGATGATGTGCCTGCACTCTGTCTATTGTTCGCTGGAAAAACATTATAATTTCTTTCTCCTGTCGCCGCAGATGGGAGAGCATTTGATTTGTGTGGTGACGGATGGAGACATGCTAATGTTAGGTGTAAATGAATGTGATTGAAGGTGTTCAAGGAAATATTTTATTCTTACTTTTAAAAAGGCACAAGGTGTTGAAATATATATAAAAAAAAGATACTGAAGCAAGTGGAATACAGCTGCAGCGGATCATGCTGTTGTTAAGATGGTGTTGAATATTCCTCATAAAGGATGTACTGTTTTACCAACATGTCCTCACTCCCGTAATATATTAACGTTTGGTAAAGTAGAACTCATACAAGGTTAGGTTGAACCCCAACCTTCGTCTTCGTCGGCAATCCAGTAGAATTCATCCATTCATTCTACTTGTAACAACATGTCAGTTGCTATGTAAAGCCTGTCAAACGGAGTTTCAGTCATGGACTTGGACTTGGTACCACCAAGAGGAAGAGCCACGTAAGGGGTTATAAATTGCAATATGATTCAGTGAAGAGCTTCCGTAGGTCTCCCCGTCCTTTCACAATGCCTCCATAGGTGTTGGTGCATAGGTGTGTCGCAATAAAATAAAAAGGTTCTTACCAATCATGTTGTTTAGTTCCATTTTGTCGTAGAAAAAATGAAAAATCTCTCCATTGTAGTCGGCTTTTTTGTACTCCACGATCATTGTAGTTTGGGCAAACCATATTAGTCTTTTTTTTGGTTTATATTCTTTGTCGTACAACATTTATTTTCACCTGTTTTTTGAGTCCGCCTTTCTCTCTTCACCTCTGTCCAAAGTTATACTGAAATATGTAATGAAATCGTACTTGTCACGTGAGGACAAGCAGGACTCAGAAGAGCCCAAATAAAGCTTCAAAGTTTGGACATTTAAAAATCACTTAAGTCAAAAATGGGGAAATCCAAAACAAAAACTCAGCTTTCACCGTCTGCTCTAAAATTATTGAACAATCCAGTCAGCGTAAACAACATTCCTCACACGGAGAAATCCGGGGAAAAGGTTCAATAGTGAAAGGCTGCAGGCGATCTTTCCAGAGAGCAAACTGACCAAATACCCTTTGACACAGGTAAATCTCAAACTGTAACTTAGCAGTGGCCTTTCCTTGCAGGGGCTTCTAAGATGATTTTCATAACCACCACAAATCTCAGGCCATTTGCAGTGCAATTTCTCAGCTCTCATTCCAAACAGATGCTTGTGGATAACTAGGCTTACTGAGTTGGTCAGGGACCAGATCAAGCGTGTCTGTGTCTGCAGCAGCAGAGAAGAGAACAGAGACTAGGTTTGCTTGTCAAACAAATTCAGGGCAGAGACCCACATTGGTTCTATGTTATTGAATGTTATGTAGGTGGACGGGTGATTTGTACAACATGATGTTATTACTGAAAACTGAAAAAAACTAGTTTACCCCAGTTTAGTTCAGATTACTGTTCCTGCCTTAACTTGATCAAATTGTGTTGATCATTGACATGATCGAAGTCTTAAAGCTCACTTTCACTCTCCTATTACTCAGTTCACACCTTTGTTGTTTGGGGCTAGAATCAGGTTCAAATCTGTTCACTTTGCCAGAGATTCCTAACAGAGATGCTGCTAATTTATTTAAAAAAAAACCTCACCACTATACAACATAATTACAGTGAGTTTGTTGTATTAAAAATATATTTGGAAATATTGTATTGAAGCAAAGTTTCTCAGAATCTCGACTCACTGTTGAAGAAATTAAGGCACTTGCCAAGTTGCCAGACAAACATACTGAAATACCATTGCCAGGAATTCACTGGATAGCTGAGGGAAGTTCTCACACCTGGTCGGTCACATGATGTCTGCTCACAATAAAGAAAGAGGACATAGACATAACAGAGGAGATTAGGAAGTGTTGGGCAGGTCTGGAGTCAGGCACAGAAATGACGGTGGACAGATGATGGTATTTCTTGCCAAGAGGGTGGAGATGGTGGTGGTGAACGTGTATTTCCAGAACTGAGAGGAACACAGGAGTGGAAGGAGGGGTCAGAGGTTGCTTACAGGTTGTTCAGAGGGATGAAACTGACCGCGATAGTTGACTGTAACGTGGTGCCAGGCAGCATAAGCCAGTTCACAGAATGAGAACACTGACTAGGAGGAGGAAGACAGTGGAAGACAGGACTAAAAGGTGGAAGTTGAGGCCTAGAGGATGTTGTACAGAGTTCAGGGAGGAGTTATTACAGCCAGGCAGAACCACCAGTGGTGAGGGAAACTGCAACGTGTTAGATCCATCATAAGGTACTGATTTAATCAAGACCATGTCGAGAACTGAACATCGAGACCAAGATCACTGGAGACCAAGACTGAGACCAAACTCAATGCAGAATGCAGAAGTCTGTTAGTCATACAGATCCACATTTATTTCTTACTGCAAAGGAAACAGTTGGCATTTTTTCCAAAATAAATCAAGAACTGATGCTTTCATTGGGAAAACCTAGTATTTCTGTGGTCTGGGTCTTGGTCCTGGTCTCGCCCTCTTTAGTCTTGGTCTAAGCCTATGTGCGCTCTGCTCCCGACATGATCTTGACTATTTTTTTCAAGGGCCCGTCCTATTTGATCCAAAACCCAAATATCTTCCATTTCGATTCACGTTATCTGTCGTAATGCTTTTGATTTTACAGTGGTGCTTCAAGCAAGACGTGTAGCCTTGTGTTTTTAATTTGTTTGCTCAATAAAGTCACTCGTTTTGTCGTATTGCACTTTTATTCATGCTGTTGAAAGCTTTACATTTTAATAACATCTGCGGTGTGGTGTTCGTAGGTATCAGGAAGCAGTTAACACCCATAAACATCATGAACAACTTTTTTGAGAAGTCGAAGGTTTAGGATCGGATCAGTATCCACCGATCCTCCAGGCTGCCATTGGTATCAGATGTGAATGTGGTGTTGACCTATTCCTAGTCTTGACGCGGTCTTGACTACAACATGATCAGGGAAGGGAGAGTATCAGAAAAAGAAGGAAGCAGGGAGACTAAGAGAGCAGATGAGAGTGCTGGGAGTGGAGGATGCTAAGGCTAAGGTGGTGGCTTATAGGGTGTGAGGTGTGAGGAATGGATAGCAAGAAAGTAGAGGAGGATGTATTTAGGATAGTAAGGCAGAGGCAGAAAGACAAGCAAAGGATGTGAAGCAGATAAGGTTGTTCAAGGACAGAAAAGTGGAGAGTGTGAGAGAAAAAACTAATGAACGAGGGGAATGAGTAAGAGGAGAACAGATGAAGGCGAGATAGTGGGTCAGGTAGTTTAGGGATTTAGCAAGGTGGAAGTGAGGGCAGCTCTTTATAGGATGAATAGGGGGAAGACTGTTGGCCCCGACAACATCTCGGTGGACGTGTGCAAGTCTTCAGGCGAGTGAGCAGAGAACTTTCTGACCAGACTGTTCACGGCAATCCTGAAGGCTGAGAGGATCCCAAAGGGGATTCTCAGAACTGTAGCAACTACAGAGGGTTCAAGTTGATGAGTCACACTATAAAAGTGTTAGAAGGAAGTGCCTAGTTTAGACTAAGAGGAGAGGTCGATATCACTGAGCAGCAGTCTTGTTTTATGCTGAGAAAGAACAAATCAGAGCTGTTGTTCGCTCTGAGGATGTTGACAGGGAAGTACTGAGAAGGTCAGAAGTTGCAATGTGGCTCTGTGGATCTAGAGGAAGCCTCATTCGGAGAGAGAAAAAATTCTCCTTTCTTGTTTGCCTTGGATGTGGACAAACAGAAATGGAGGTACCAGGTGAAAGAAGAAAAGCAAGGCAACCAAGGAGGTTCCTAGGTTGTTGTTGAAGTATAAATAGTACGAATAAAATGCATGACTATACAATTTTAAGAACTGTATGTTGGAGTGGATAATTGGTTTATATTCACACCGCTGTGATAGTGAACGCAGAAAGGATGCAAAGCAGCCAGGTATTCCCAATGTGCTGCCTATAAAAGGGTCTTTGCAAGTTCTGCCAAATAGCAGCAGCTACACACACACACGCTGACTTTGTTCACTCTCTTGACAAACTGGTGATGCTGCCCCCCCATGGTTGTGCCAGGTCCCCTCACACTGTGCTAAACATGCAGGAAAAGACAGGAAAGCTAAGATGAATCAGACGAAAAACCTCAGATGTCACGTCTCTCCATCAGCACTTTTTTCTTCCCCGTGTTTGTGTTTCTCTCTGTGGTGAAGAGATCAGAGTTTGAGCATACTGGGCACAAGAAAGGCGTTTGCCCATGCAGAGAGAGTGCATGTGTGCAAAGTGTGTTATTAGTCTGAGCAACGTCCACCTCATGCTAAAAGACAGAGACACAGGAGTTTGGACTTCGCTCCAGTTTAAAAAAAGTTGATACAATATCCTGAGAAACTTGTCCAACTGCAGTAATTAAAATATGTTGGTTTTGAACTGTTACCAGGTGTGTGTGAGCGTGATTGTACTGTGCAATGGACTGGCGGAACATGTGCGTTGCTTGAAAGCCTAAATGCATTTCCTTCAGTGTCAGCACCAAAGTCCACTTTCCTCATCCATTCCCATCAATATATGACACAATATATTATATTACTCCATGGGAGTTGACGTCACCAGTTCATGAACGGGATCGTGCAGTTTGTTTCTGGATTCAAGCAGCAATAAACACAACGGAGCTTACCTGTTTGAAATGCATACGTAATGTAGGAATCGTTTTAGTTAGTTTAGGACCATCCTTCTGACAGCATCGACGCTACACAACAAGAGTCAGAGAGACACACACAAAAAACTTCAATCATCACCATAGAGACAGCAGTGCTTATGTTCTAGCGGTGACTGATATTACTTGAATCAACGATGAAATATTTTCCATTCTGTTTATCCCCAACAGTGGGTTTTAATATCCATTTCTCTTCTCTTCTTGCCTCTTTTAACTGGAGAGAGCAGCTCCCCTAATGCGTGAGATCCAGATGTTATTCCTTCAGTTTCAGCGGACCACGGAGTGAAAACAAAGCCAAGTGCGCTCTCTTTAGTCTGTCAACGCTGGTTTCAATGAGATGCTCTGAACATCATCGTGACACTGCTTGACCTGCATTAGAACAATCATATTTCGATGTAGAAATAAAGCAACATGCTGGCAGAGAATGGCAGAAAAATTGACTCGTCTCTCTGCATCCTTGTGGTCTACTATGCCCACAGTTCACATATGAGCCGAGGCAAGCTTTGTTTTGATAAGCTGCTGTTGACATGGCTAAGTAGGCAGATCCAAACGCAGTGGTTGCTGGCCGACAGATGACTCGGAGGACGAGGTTAAATTAACAATTTAATGACAGACGAACAATATATATTACACAGACGAACTGAAGAGAACAAAAGGCGCCGGAACCCAAAAAGTGGACCGGGAACTACACGTAGGGACTGGGAAAAAATCTGAAACGAAAGAGAGGCGAATTAGAATCGAGCCTATTAAAGAGGAGAACACAAAAACGCTCGGAGATCAACTCACGAGACTGACTAAACAAAAAGCGCTCGGTGGTGGCCAAAACACACACTCACACGAGGATATAACGATCTCTACGATAAATGAGAAATGAGCTTAGCAGAAAACGCTCACACGCGGGTAGGTATAGCGGAGGAGAGAGAGAGGAGTGAACAGAAAGCGGAGCGAGGAGGAACGCGGAACAAAGGAAGCGGCTGAGACGGAACTCGAGCGCGCACAGGAATTTAGAAGGTTCAGAGAGTCAACGAGAGAATTGAGTCTTGAGAGAATTTACCATTGGTACGAGACGAAACGAAACCACCTGGTAACTCGAGCTGGCGTTGACGGGAAGATATCCATGAGAGCGCTGATGAGACGATGAGCGCCAGCTGAGTTGCCAGTGAAGCTGGGGAAATACAGGGAAACGGAAACAAGACACAACCGGGAATCACCAAAATAAAAGTGTGACGAATGTGCGCATGACAGTACCCCCCCTTTAAGGAGGGCCTCGAGGCACTCTACCAGGTCTATCAGGGTGACTAGTGTGGAACTCAGAAATGAGGGTAGGGTCTAAAATGAGTGACCGAGAAACCCATGAACGCTCTTCAGGGCCATAGCCCTCCCAGTCTACCAAATACTGGACCCCCCGGCCACGACGTCTGCTATCCAGAATCTTGTGGACCGTGTAAGCAGGGTGATTATCAATGGTGAAAGGAGGGGGAGGAGGAGTTTCAGAGGCTGCATGGAGTGGGGATGAGGAGACTGGCTTAAGCAAGGAAACATGGAAGGTTGGGTGGATGCGAAGAGAGTCTGGAAGTTTCAACTTGACTGCAGAGTTGTTGATTGTCTTCTCGATCTTGAAAGGGCCAATGTATCTGGGAGAGAGTTTTCGTGACTCACCCGGAAGCTGTAGATCACGCGTAGAAAGCCAGACCTTGTCGCCGGGTTGGTATGAGGGCGCAGGGATTCGGCTCCGGTCTGCTAGTCTTTTATTGCGTTCCGAGGTGAGAGATAGAGCTGCTCTGGCGCGGGACCAGGTCTCTCGGCAGCGTTGTAGGTGGTGGGTCACTGACGGAACAGTGGTCGCAGCTTCTTGGGAGGGAAACAAAGGAGGCTGATAACCAAAAGCGACCATGAAGGGAGACATGCCCGTAGCAGATGAGATGAGGGTGTTATGGGCGTATTCTACCCATGGAAGGTGAGATGACCAGGAGGAAGGGTCTTGAGCAGAGACGCATCTCAGTGCAGACTCAAGATCCTGGTTAGTCCTTTCCGTTTGTCCATTGGTCTGAGGATGATGGCCGGAGGAAAGGCTTGGTGATGCTCCCAGAGCCTTTAGGAAGGAGCGCCAGACCTGGGAGGAGAATTGTGGTCCCCTGTCTGAGACCACGTCACTGGGGATCCCGTGAAGGCGGAAGACGTGTAGAACCAGCAGATCAGCAGTCTCAAGAGCGGATGGCAGTTTCGGCAGGGGGATGAAGTGTGCCATCTTAGAGAAGCGGTCCACCACTGTCATGATAGTGGTCATGCCTGCTGAAGGAGGAAGACCAGTTACAAAGTCCACGGCTATGTGGGACCAAGGACGACCAGGAAGTGGTAGTGGTTGAAGGAGACCAGCTGGAGGACGGTGGGAGGACTTGGCTCTGTTGCAGGTGGTACAAGCCCTGCAAAAGTCCTTGATGTCCCGAGTCATGCCTGGCCACCAGAAACGTTGGCTGATGAGATTCAGTGTGCGGAACATACCAGGATGGCAGGCGAGTTTGGAAGAATGACCCCACTGGAGGATCTGTGGTCTTGTCGGTTCGGGGACGAACAAGCGATTAGGGGGACCAGAGCTGGGAGCTGGGTGATGTTTCTGGGCTTCCAGGACAGCCCTCTCCACGTCCCAGCTGGCGGCTCGGATGAAACAGGACGCTGGAAGAATGGTCTCCGTCTTCTCAACAGGATCAGCGGGATCATGTAGGCGAGAGAGAGAGTCGGGCTTGAGGTTTTGGCTCCCTGGACGGTAAGTGATGGAAAAATTGAATCTTCCCAGGAAAAGAGCCCACCGGGCCTGACGAGAGTTAAGGCGTTTAGCGTTCTGCAGATAGGTCAGGTTCTTGTGGTCGGTAAGTACCATGAAGGGGGTTTCGGTGCCCTCTAGCCAGTGCCTCCACTCTTGTAGGGCAGCCACCATCGCCAGTAACTCACGATTGCCAATGTCATAGTTCCGTTCAGCAGGAGTCAGTCTTCTAGAGAAGAATGCGCAGGGATGTACCTTTTGGTCGTTGGGGTCCCGCTGGGAAAGCACCGCACCCACCCCAGAGTTTGAAGCGTCCACTTCCACGATGAATTGGAGTCTTGGGTCTGGATGACGAAGGATGGGGGCGGAGGAGAATAGAGTTCGTAGGTTAGTGAAGGCTTGTTCAGCTTCAGGAGTCCAGGAAAATTCCTTCTTGGTCGAAGTAAGTGAGGTCAGTGGGGCGGCAACCTTGCTATAGTTCCGAATGAATCGGCGGTAAAAGTTAGCAAATCCAAGGAACTGCTGGAGCTGTTTGCGGTTGGTGGGAGTTTTCCAGTTTGAGATTGCTTCAGTCTTAGCTGGATCTGGAATAAGACGTCCCTCTCCCAGAATAAAACCCAGGAAACTGACCTGTTTGGCGTGGAATTCACACTTCTCAGCTTTGCAGAATAACTTATTCTCCAGCAACCTCTGAAGTACGAGGCGGACATGTTCCTGATGTTCCTCCTCCCCTCTCGAGAAAATCAGGATGTCATCCAAGTACACATACACAAAGTGATTAATCATGTCCCTGAGAACATCATTAACTAAAGCTTGAAAAACAGCTGGGGCGTTGGTTAAACCAAAAGGCATGACTCGATATTCAAAGTGTCCCAGGGGGGTCTTAAAAGCAGTCTTCCACTCGTCTCCCTCTCGTATGCGAACCAAGTGATAGGCGTTACGGAGATCGAGTTTGGAGAAGATTGTGGCCTGATTCAGAGGTTCAAAAGCGGGGTCGATGAGAGGAAGGGGATACTGATTTCTGATGGTGATTGAATTTAGGCCACGATAGTCAACGCAAGGGCGTAAGGTCTTGTCTCTTTTACTCACGAAGAAGAATCCCGCCCCCAGGGGGGAGGAGGAGGGACGGATCAGGCCTGCCGCAAGAGATTCGTTGATATAGTTTTCGAGTGCTTCTCTCTCAGGTCGAGAGACATTATAGAGTCTGCTAGCGGGAAAAGGGGCCCCAGGAACCAGATCAATGGCGCAATCGTAGGGACGATGCGGGGGGAGAGACAGGGCCTGATCTTTGCTAAAAACCTGCCCCAGATCGTGGTAGCAAGAGGGAACACGTGAGAGGTCGGGAGGGGAGGGAGGAAGTGGATGAGGGAGAGCGGAGTGCGCAGAACGGAGGCAGTGAGAGTGACAAAAAGTGCTCCAACCTGAAACCTTGGATGTAGACCAATCGATGTGAGGATTGTGAAGAGAGAGCCAGGGAAAACCAAGGACCAATGGGGATGAGGAGGCCGGAAGAACCAGGAAGGAGATCACCTCAGTGTGGTTGCCAGACAGGGTGAGAGTCAAAGGTGAGGTGCGGTGCGTGACACACGGAAGAGGACTGCCGTCAATTGCTGAGAGGGAACGAGGAGTGTCCAGCCTGATGAGAGAGAGGGACATAGAATCAGCAAAGGCGGCGTCTATAAAATTGTCATCAGCACCGGAGTCAATAAAGGCTTCAACGGAGGTGCATGAATCATTTTCACGTAGTGAAGCGGAGAAGATGATTCTACCTACTCTGGTGGTTAAAGGAATACTGACCTCTTTATCGGAGACGAGAGGAAGACGGGGGCCCCTGGGACGGGTTGGACAGGCACGGATTATGTGGCCAGGTCGACCACAGTACAAACAAAGTCCGCGAGAAATTCAAAGCTGGCGTTCTTCTGGTGTAAGTCTCGTTCTCCCCACCTGCATAGGCTCAGATTGATCTACTGGGGAATCTGACTGGGAACAAGGTTCTGGTGGTGAGAACGGGACTGAAGGCACCAGGTGAGGGATGGACCGTCTCCGCCGGGCATGCTCTCTTATGCGGTTGTCGATTCGAATAGCGAGGAGAATTAGCTCCTCCAGGGAGTTAGGCTCATCGCGTAAGGACAACTGGTCCTGGACATTACTGGATAGGCCGTTAGAAAAAGCGGACATGAGAGCCGACTCGTTCCAGTCAGCCTCTGCAGCTGCTATGCGGAAGCGAACAGAGTATTCGGACACAGACTCGCTCGGCGTGTTCTGAGCCATGGAGATGAGACGCTGAGAGGCACTGGGTCCACTCTTAAATGGGGCGTCAAAAACCCTTCGCATCTCCAAAGAAAAGCTCTTAAAGCTGTAGAGAATGGGAGAGTCTGATTCCCATAAGGAGACAGCCCACTGACTGGCCTTGTCACGCAGGAGGTTCATGCAGTAAGCTACTCTGGCTCGGTCCGTCTTAAAGTAGGATGGTTGTAAATCAAAAACTAGTGAACATTGGATTAAAAAATTTTTACAAAAGCCTGGCTTACCTGCATAAACCTCCGGCGTGGGAATGATCGGTTCACGTCCGCTGGTAACAGGTCGTTCTGGATCAGCTGCAGAGGCTGTTGCTGAGACCGGCGCGGAGGCGCCTGATTCAGCAGAAGAGGCAGACATGCGCTGCAGCTGGTCCAGGACGCTCTGGGTCGCTCTCTCAAGAGTCGTGAGTCTCGAGTCCTGAATGCCTATAGCCCTCTGTAGGTCAGCAACAACTGCTGGATCTGGGGACTGACCAGGTGGTTCTGACATGGCTAAGTAGGCAGATCCAAACGCAGTGGTTGCTGGCCGACAGATGACTCGGAGGACGAGGTTAAATTAACAATTTAATGACAGACGAACAATATATATTACACAGACGAACTGAAGAGAACAAAAGGCGCCGGAACCCAAAAAGTGGACCGGGAACTACACGTAGGGACTGGGAAAAAATCTGAAACGAAAGAGAGGCGAATTAGAATCGAGCCTATTAAAGAGGAGAACACAAAAACGCTCGGAGATCAACTCACGAGACTGACTAAACAAAAAGCGCTCGGTGGTGGCCAAAACACACACTCACACGAGGATATAACGATCTCTACGATAAATGAGAAATGAGCTTAGCAGAAAACGCTCACACGCGGGTAGGTATAGCGGAGGAGAGAGAGAGGAGTGAACAGAAAGCGGAGCGAGGAGGAACGCGGAACAAAGGAAGCGGCTGAGACGGAACTCGAGCGCGCACAGGAATTTAGAAGGTTCAGAGAGTCAACGAGAGAATTGAGTCTTGAGAGAATTTACCATTGGTACGAGACGAAACGAAACCACCTGGTAACTCGAGCTGGCGTTGACGGGAAGATATCCATGAGAGCGCTGATGAGACGATGAGCGCCAGCTGAGTTGCCAGTGAAGCTGGGGAAATACAGGGAAACGGAAACAAGACACAACCGGGAATCACCAAAATAAAAGTGTGACGAATGTGCGCATGACAGCTGTGCTTTTGACCTACAGAGAAATTGCTGTTATCTTTCAGCAGTTGTACTTTATCTGAATGCAAGTAAATATAAAAATGCACCAGACTTAAGGACATTTTTAGTCAGTTAGAACCCTGTTTATGACAGAATTGAAGTGTGACGACAAAATGTTTTGAAATTTATTTAATTTTATATTGCAAATTATTGAAGTGTTAGTGGGACATCAATATTTTCATAATTTTGTTTTATTGTTTGATGCTTGACTACTACTTCATGTGACAACAATGCCATTTTTTGTGAGTCTGGCTCACAGTCATTGCCATAACTACAATGCTACCAATAATTATTATAGTTATAGTTATTTTAGTTATTTCGGTTTTCGCGCATCCCTGCTTAGAATATTGAAAAAAAGAGAGAGACCCGTTGATGCTGCACTGAAGGCAGTGCTTCTCAATTATATTCTGTTGCACCCACCCAGGAAGAAGTCAACATTTCGCACCCGCCAGTACAGTGGTACCTCTGTTCTCGACCACAATCCGTTCCAGACGGCCGTACGAGAAGTGAATTGTTCGAAATCTGAATCGATTTTTCCCATTACAATAAATGGAGAAAGAAATAATGTGTTCCAAGCCTTAAAATAGTCTTTTGTAGGAGTGAATGTAGAGTGTCTGCTGCAGGTGCGCTGTTCCTCTATGTGTGTGGCCGCTGCATGTGGGAGGGGCTGCCGAGTGAGTGACGTCTCTCCAGAAGTGAAGAGGTGCCCGGTGCGTGTCCAGCTCTGAATGTGCGCTTCTGTGCAGTTTGGCTGTGACAAAGTCATAAACCAAGTCACGCTCTGTCCCAGACTCGCCTCATCCCTGTCCCAGCTCCAGCCCACAACAGGACATCAAACCCTGGAGTGAGCGCTCCAGCCTCAAGGTGTGGAGAGTGAGCACCTCCCCTGTGACACTCTACCACGGTCCAGTGCGGAGACAGGAAAGGTTTTACACCTCAATATGAAGGGGCGTTTTGAGTTCTGAATTTTCGTTCGAAATCCGAAGCAAATAAAACCGAAAACCGAGGCACCACTGTAGTATCATTTGTCTATAGAATGATTATAAGTACACCTCTGCATAACCTTGTATCATTGTTAACATTAAATAAAAGAAAAAACAAAGTAGCATTGATCAACTTCCAACATAGAATAACTTTATTAACATTGTTTTTGTCTGTAACAGAAAAGACTTAAATGGATGTACAAATTCCTCGAGGTCACATGGGCCCCCGGGGCCCGTCAAACTATTTGAGAAGCACTGACTTAAGCCAAAGGTTAAGAAATTCTATAGGCATTTTTACAATGTTGCACTTGTGTCCCTTGCTGTTGCGAAAATGTGTCGAACCAAATATTTAAAGCTGAGAACTGTACCATTACACCAGAATTGAGACACATACCACTGCGCCTAGAGGATCAACATGCAGTGAATCATGTAGAGCCTTGAAGAATAGCACCAGGCAAATACGAGGGCAACTCACATTTTCAGTGGACTCAATCAGACCAGCAATAGACAGACAATAATCTGTTCTTATTTAACCAAGCCACTGTTTATTCTTCTCAAATGAGTATTGTGTTGGATCTTGCTTAATTTTTCATAATTAAAAACAAGGAACTGTGTTCTGACATATTTTGATGGACGTACTGATCCCTTTAGTTTTCTCAATGTCACTGGCTGAATGGCATTTATCTTCATTTTTGTACGACTGCTGTATGTTTAGTTTAATCTACATGTTTCAGCCAATTAAAATTTGTGAAAAACGTGAACAGGGTACATGGAAAGTACACAGCAAATCGCTGGGTAATTACTTCCTGTGTGAAGTACCCATTTTTTGGCTTCAAGTTTTTAATTTCCTCACCTCCTACTCACTTAAAACTTGAAAACAGCAGCTCAGAAGCCCGACTAGTACGGAGCCAGGATCGGCGCACTGAAGTATATTTTTGCAAACGTGTCAAGTCCATGTCAACACACGTCGACCTGTGTGCTCCTTTATTTACTTCATGCACATTCTCATTCTTTTTGAATCATACATGATCCTCCTCTTCTTTTATTCAGTATTTATAGAAAGTAGAATCAGAAGAGAACAGTCAGCTAATGAGGAAGACTTTAGTGCACCGATGGCCTCGGGGCACACACTGATCAGGGTGTGTGAGTGTGTGGGTCTGTGTGTGTGCGCGCATGTAGTCTGTAGCCAGATTTTAAATATTAATCTAAAGGTCAAAGGGACGGTGCTTTTTGATATTCATGCAGGGTTTGTGTACGCGGTGCCTGGCTGGTGCTCAGGTTCTACCCACGCTGCTGCTTTTCTCTCTGGGTCATTATGTCTGCTACAGTCTTCCCTGCTCGCACTGGTGTGTCAACACATTATTGAACCTGGCTGTGCGTGCACACACGCACGTGCGCACACACACATGCGCCGAACATACGAAGCCATTTAAAGGTGAAACATGAGAGGAGTGGTGTAAATTTTACTGCTTGATAATCATTATCGCTTTCCAGATCTGGTTTCACAGTTCTTGACTTAAGTGATCTTCAGTTGGATGAATTGGTGACTTTCTCATATGAAAAATCAAATGTTGAGTACATTTTTTTTTAATGCAGAAGAAACTCACTTACTGGAGACTTCAGTTTCTTTGGGAGCACATCATAGAAAAGGCTCCATGCAGCAGGCATCTTATAAACCTCTCTAACATTCACAAGTCTTTTAGCTTCTGCACTGGTGTTACATGCAAAAAAAAAAAAAAAACGTTTTTTGGACATAATGTCAGCAGGAGCGTTTGTTAGAACAGTCATCTGCTTTCCGTTATCTGACTCCGTACGCAATGCTGAGCATAAATGGATCTTAAATCAGTGATCCTCTGAGTTGCCTCGCCAAAACTCGGCATAAACATTTGACACGTTTCTCTGCAAATTATGCCTCAGATTCAGTGGCATGCAGGCAGGGACATTTTTCATTATGGCATCAACCACTTGGCAGGACGCTAATAAAATGCTGAAATTATGAGATGTTATACTTTTTTCAGACTTAAGTCATGGTCCAGTTTAAACTTTGTCAATATGAATGATCAATGGGTCAATAAACAATATACAGGAGTCGCATTTGCTGCTATGAGATGCAAAGAAAAGTTACAAGTCCGTAACAAGGCCTGTTGTTTTTTGACACCTAGTATTGTTGCAAATGTAACTCACGCCACGGAAATATAGCATAGTGTCTTAACATGGTCACGTGGCTGTGTTGTAGACACCCTCAACAGACTTGACTGAGGTCAGATTTTCCAGCTGACTTGTGTTGTACCTCAGAATCGCCTCAGAATTGACGTAAACTCTCGTCTTCAATTCTGCATTTGAATTGGGTTGCATGGCATCCAGATCGCAGAAGCGAAGGTATTATGTTTGTAAATTCAATTATTCACATCCAAGTGCAGTTCAACAACATACATTATATAATGACAAATAGTCCAATGAGTGTGATTTGGAATGTGGGCTCTCTATTTTGAGCTTTTTCCTCCAACTTCTTCCTCCTCCTCCTACCCTTCTATCGCTTTGTTCCATCTCTCATCTTTATAATCACAACAATGCATCACCACGCCACAAATAATCTCAGTTTTATCGAGAAACAAAAGCATTTCCTCTCACCTTTTTTGTTTTTCTAGCCTATTTTTACACAAGTTTACATCATTCCATCTACTGTTAGAACTACAGCTGACGGTTGCGTTGATATGAGTGAGCTAATAGAAACATTTGAAGCAGGTGATAGCGGAATGCGTGTGTCTCTGTGTGTCAGTGTCGGAAGCAGAGCCGTCCTACACTGTAGTTAAGTTAAGAGCTCATGAGACTCCTCATTATTTAAGCCATTTGTCGAGCCATCCCGTCTGTCCCTTGTCATGAAACATGCTCACACACTCTGCAGTACATTACACAGAACAGTTCCGTCTTGCTGCAACATTTGAATCTGGTCTGAATTGAACAAAGAGCCTCAAACGAACATTCCCCTGCACCGTAATGAAAGACAGTGTAGAGTTTGGCTCTCTGCCGTGGCCTTCAGTACAGTTGCCTCGTGTCATGTCGACGTTGATGTGGTTCAGTGTGAACATGACAGACTGTGGACTTAATGAGCTTCACGCCTGGTTCTCTGGGAGATAAACTGCTGATACATCATGTTCTCGTCGACCCACATACCTCCGCATGCATGGTGATTTTCAGCGGGCGTGAAGCTTTAATCTGTAGGTCACCTGGATTCTCTTATCCACAGTACAGTTTAGCAACAACGCACAGCAGGGGTGAGAAACTCAATGCAAGCGGCCAAACTTTCTAGTGGCTCAAGTAGCCTGCTATACAGACTTCACATTTATTGAAGGCTTAAGTCTGTAAATAGCGTTGTTTGCTTGGAAAAAGTAGTTACTCATAACACAACACTGCTCTTTTGTTATTGATTCATAGCTCAGGAGTCAATTTGGTTTTCTTCTTGAAGCACAAACGTTCTCCAGCTTTCCCCTTTTACCAGTGTCAATCTTTCAACTGATTCTTGTCATTTTTGTTCTCCTTGGACACTTGTAGGTCTCCATATTAACATGCTTTGTTGGTGACCTCTTAAATGAAATATATATTTAAGGCTCTCGTGGGCCACATAAAATGACTTGATAGGTTCTGTTTGACCCCCAAGCCTTGGGTTTGACACACATTTTACAGTGTTGGCTCTCACTGCCTTTACAGCTGGCCTCCCAGCAGTCACATTTTCACATTCACGCTTTCACATTTGAAGTACAGTTTTGAAGACATGTACATTTTTTGGGGGGGATTTTTTTTTGTCCTTCCAAAAATCCAGTTATTCTTCATGCTAAATTTACACCGGCAGCTTTATCGTGTGGTGCTCCTTCTTTATTCAAATCACTAATCAACCGATCTCATGGCAGCAGTTCAGAGCGCTTAGACACATAGACGGGGTCATGACCTTCTGAAAACCGAACTGCATGTGGAGGAAATGTGATACGAGGGACTTTGAACATTTTTCGATCATTTTAGAAACCCATCTTCTGGGACTTTCATACACATTGGTCTGCGGAGGGTTTGAAAGATAGCTGCTCTCAAGGCAAAAACAAAAAAAAAACAAACTTTTGTTGTGGTCAGAGGTCAGAGGAGACTGACCGGTCTGGCTGCAGATGATAGACCAATAACAGAACTTCTTGCAGTACGGCCCTCTAAGAACAACGTGTCTGATATAGTGGACTCAAAAGTTGGAGCAGAAAACTGAAGATACATGTTTAGAGCCACAGCCCCAAATTAGACAGCTGAATGGAGAACATTTTTGTGTGAATAGGATAAAAGCATGGAGCCTTCCAGATCAGGCAGCAGGGCCAGTATAGTATAGTGGCGATTTTTGCGATTTCATGCTCATGCAAATGCTTTTTAAGGATTGTTAGGTCTACACTCAGAAAACCTTCTTGGATGTCTCGTGTCTCGTCCTCATTTCGTTGCCACTTTTTTATTATTTGTAGACGCTTTAGGCTTTTCTGAACACCTCTTTCCTCAGGTTTTCGAACCATCGTGTCATTATATAGCATGTGCAGGCTCAGGTCAGTTCCTCACTAAAATCCAGCTAACATGTATTTACACATTTTCGACAAATGTAAAATCAATTTGAGGCTTTTTCCAAGTCATTTCATTTGTCTGTAGAATCCACCTCTGCGACATGTATTGTTTTAACTGCTCTCTCAGCAGCATAGCAAAATAGCAATTTAAAAATAAGACAACATATAAAATAAAAAAGATCACACCAAATAGTAAAAGTAATATACAATGTAACACAGAGAGCATTTTTGAAATAAATGACGTGTCCTAATGTCCAATGAGTAATGAGACAGTTCTTGTTTAATTCCTGTGGCATTAATGCACTTTTTCCTGTACATTCTGTATTTAACAATATTAGATTTTATTTTGAAAGGATGGAGCTTGAAAGATCTCAAGAGGTTATTCAGTGTACTGACTGATTACTTCTGATCATGAGTTACTAATTCATTTTGAAAACATGTTATTTATCTTCTTGGCAGCCACTGAGCAGCTTGATGATGGGGGGAAAAGGGAATGTTCTCCATGTGTATTATTTTAATATTATTTATCTAAGTAAAATAGAGCCAAGTAAATAGATGTAAGCAGTTGAACGTGTGTACTTTGGCTTGCGTGACTCAGTATTTGAGATCAGCGTGTGCTTCTGGCAGGATCACCCTATGAGCCTCCTGACTTGGTCTTCGGCTGCTGTTTTCCGGGTTGGTGTTGGTGTACCCCTGAGAGAAGACCATCAGCTGTGTTTTATGCTCACTGAGAGGAGTTTAGAAAGTATTTACATTTCACTGCATTCCATTTTATAAAGATCATGTTCAGTGACGTCCAGACTTGACCAGCCATGGCTCATTTCAAAGGACGACCCTCCTTTCAGAAGAACATGTTGCCACTGCAAGACCCAGTGGCCTAATGGATAAGGCATCAGCCTCCGGAGCTGGGGATTGTGGGTTCGAGTCCCACCTGGGTTGTGTCTTCTTATACAACTACGCGTCTATATTTCATACCTCTAAGTGTGGCCCTCAAAGATCAGACCATCAGCAAAGTGACTCACAATTTTGTCTAAGAAATCCTAGTCCACCTTCTTGTCCTTGCCAGGCTGCACTACTTATAACTTCAACGCTGGTAACCATGTCCCTCTCAACACTAATATTTGTTCTGTCAATCCACAGATGAGAGTAGCAGCTGTCTGTCTTTGAACACACTGACTTTTATTTAATTTTATTTTTTTTTGCATCCCCTCCTTACCCCCTGCCAGGGCCAGGGTTACATCCCAGTTCTAATCCGAGCTGCACTCAGGTGTGTAACTGACTGCTCTGTTTGCCCGTAATTACACTGACTGTGATGCGGTCTCCTGCGTGTGTGTGTGCGTGTGTGTGTGTGTGTGCGTGCGTATCTTTCCACCCCGGGCGGAAACATGTCATTTCCTCTGCTCCTGTCCTTCAGTTAGACAGATACAATATTAAGAGCCACAAATCTGAGTGCGAGTTGAGAGAAGACATGGGTGTAGGTGTGAGGGAGAGAGTGGGGGAGATGACAGTAATAACAGCCTTAGACAATAGTCAGCGAGAGAGACAACGACGGAGTGCAGTCATGTCAACAGACGAGATGTGGAGACAAAAAGGATATCACAGTTTCAATCGAGGTTTGAGACGAGGAGAGTTGAATTCGGCGGAGCCACAACGTCTTATCTCCGTGGCAGCGTGAATAGCTGAAGATCTGACTGAATGCTCAATTATCTGTCGTGCAAACTGAGTTACTGTATATTCCTGCGGATATTCCATTCAAGTCCCACAGTTAAGTGTTTAAGGTTTGTTATTCAGCTCTGCAAATATATGCTCTCAAGCACAGGGCTTCGCAACATGCTGAAAAAGACCTTTACCAGAGTTTCAGTCATCTTGAATTACTTTTTAATATTTACAGAGACACCATTACTAGAAACACAGCACCTGCACAGTGATTTCCCTTTCCTTCAAATTATGAGAATAAAGGATACCTGTTCTTCTTTACCCTCTCATTTATTTTATACTCAACACCCACAGATCATTTCGTGAACCTGCGTCAATTAAGGAGAACCTAATAAAAAATGCAAACGCTCCTCTTTACATCCCTCTTTAGGCACTTTCCACTTGCATTCATTCGAAGTAAAAGTCTTGGTTGAAATCCAGATTCCTGCACTACAAATCCAGCTTGGGGCAACCGTGAGTTTGGAACTAACCTGGGTTCTTGCTGTGTGGTGATTATATGGTCTCCCTGCAAGGGTTTCCTCGGGGTACTGTGGTTTCACCTGACATACAAAGCTTTATTGAGGGGTGGTGAGGGTGGTCCACACCACCACGCCTGATTCAATCACCTTGACTGGTTGATCATCATTCTCCAGTCAAGCCAATCGATCATTGATCATTGATAGATTTGTTGATACATTGCTCGAGGACAACCCTTACGTCGGTGACATGCTTGCTTGTGATGCTGTGGGTCAGGGAAGCAAAGCACCGCACTTGGCCAATGTATAGTAATAGTGGCACTGCAGCGCAATAGCAGCTATTTCCAAGTGGACTTTTGCGTTAAATGTTGGCGTCGTGTGACAAGGGAGGACACGGAAGAAGCTAAAGGTTGAAGAAACTCACTTGCTGCAACGACCCCTTAAAAGAGTAGTTATTGCTAAACACAGTCTTCCATCATGACGCGTAGTAAAAAATGGTAGTAAAGTTGATGTCAGTGTCACATGGTATATGTAGTACCACATGGTTGCTAACAGTGGAGCAGCAGTTAGCTAGGGCTGGGGTACTCGCTAAAGTAGTGGTCCACTCAATGGCGAAGGTGACAAACAGACCATACTAAGGCTGTTCTTCAAGTCATGCCATGGTAGTTTGTTCAGTTATTATTTCCAGGTAAAACAGACATTGTCTGAAACATGATTCAAGTCTAGTCTTCTAGTCTTCACAGTCTAGAGTACTGAATACTGACTCAGATTTTGTTAGTACACACTACTAAAGTACACACTACTACTAAAAGTCATTGGCAAGCCACAAATTGAACAACAACATTGATATTATAAATTATTGAAAGGGGAAATTCCATCATTAGCCTCACAGGTGAGAAGTTGTCATCACTTTTGATAAAGTGCTTCTCCCATCCAACTGTGCCTCAATCTGATTCATAAATACATGAAATAAAGAAATGAAGTCAAGTCACCACTATCTTTTTTATCGCATTTTAATTATCTAATATCACCAGACAGAGCACAGGTTTGTCTCAAGTCACTTTAATTTCCTGCCTCTGCCAATTCTGACATGGTAAACCTCCACACGAAAAGCCCTTAGATGAACCCTACGATGCAATCACAATGCTGTTGGGTCTGCTGACATTGCAACAATTCAAGCGACAGAAAATCACGATTTGAATCAGAGAGAATTTACACTCACAACGGAGGCACTGCAGGTTCTCAGCACATACGCTCAATAAGGTGGTTACTTGTGTGTTAAAGCTGCCAAGTCACTTCATGTGGTGGCAGTTGGAGAGAAGAGGAATAAAGGTCAGAAGAACCTAGACAGAATACACGTGTTTAAATGTGAGAGCGGAAGGAGGGCCAGTCATGTTGCAAGGAGTTGAGGTGGTGAAGACAGATGAGTTCAAGCATTTCGGGTCAGCCATACAGTCTAAAGGACAGAGTTTTAAAGAAGGGATGAGGAGGGTGCAGACAGGTGGAATAGGGACGACTGTCAGGTGTGATCTGTGACAGAGGAGTAGCAGCTAGAGTGAATGGGAAGCTCTATAGGACAGTAGTGAGACCTGCCATGATGTATGGGTTAGAGACAACAGCTCTGGAACAAGGACAGGAAGCAGAATTACAAGAGTCAGAGTTCAAGATGCTCATGTTTTCATCAACAGGAAGAAGAAGGTTAGAAACCAGCATATCAGAGAGGCAGTTCATGTGGAGAAGTTTGGAGACAAAGTCAGGGCCGAGGCCAGACTGAGAGATCAAGAAGCTTGTCCTGTTAGCCACAAAACATCCATGATCACACTTGTTAAAACGAAGAGGAAGCACAAGAAAAACACAACACCCGACTCAGATGTGGACAGGTGGGTGATGCTCTGAAAGATGACAAGTAAGGTTAGTGCATGCTGCTTGGACTCCTGAAGGAATAGATCGAGTGACGTCTCAGTCAGCACCATTCCATTCTACATCACAGTGCAAGGAACGGTCATCTCTCCCCACAGACATAAAGATTATTGAACGTTTAACTTTTACAATCATTTTAGGAGACCATTATCAGGACAAATTCATTCTTAAGACACCGCAGACCACACAATTTTTTGAAACAATCGACTTATTGGAGAAAGCGTTTGGCATCCTTGGTTGGAAAGGTGCAAGATCGGGACAGAAACAGCCCAGTTATTGCAATGTGCGCCTCCTTAAAAGGTCCCTGGTGGGAAATAGTGAAAGAAGAAGAAGGCAACAAGTTCAAACAATGTCAGATTATAAATGTCAAACAAACTAACAAGGAAGAAATAATACAGATGGTAAAGAAGTTGATGAAAATGTTTGATATTTGATAACGTGTAGTTGCTCACAAAGTGAACGGGACTCTTTTTTTCAGCGATGTCATTGGCTCCAAGACACATATCAACATGCTTACGCGGTATTCCCTGACCACTCCCTTGCTGAGCTCAGAACCCCCCAGCACAGGCAGAATGTTGTTCCATAGGTCACATCTGATAGCTGGCACACTTGAGCTCTGCTGACAGCTTGTTGTTTACAGTATGTGCAGCCAGCATGGGGCGACTACTGCAGATCGGGAGCCTGGTGGGAGGTGGATACTGCCGTGTGTGTTTGTGTTACATGTGGTTTCAGGGCCCAGGTTGGAGGCAGTCAAGGTAGAGCTTGTCTTTCGGGGGGCGATGCTGGCAGGGGGTCCGGGGCAGGTTGCTTAGCAGGGAGTCCCTGGCGTGAGGCCCGGCAGCCTTTGATGCTCCCCGGTTCAGAGGGAAACAGAGGGAGAGAGAGGGAGAGAGGGGGTGGAGGGGTACAGAGATGAGGAATGAAAGAGGAAAAAGGTTACCTGTGGATCAGCCAACCTTCAGCTCAGAAGGGTGTGGGGTGGTGGCGCAGGGATGTCGGGGGGCTTTGATGTGAGTCCAGGTTGGAGGAGAGCATTGATCACAGGGGGGTGGGTGGGTGGGTGCAGAGAGGAGGGCGGCGAGATGTGGATGAGCTGAGGATCGCTAGTGCTCAACCCTGGCTCCACTCGCAGCTATCCTGAGGGGGAGGCAGCTGAGGATGCTGCAGTGTGGACGAGCTCAGGGAAGTCTGCTAACTGCGTTCTGACTGAGTCGCTGGTAGTCGGCGGATAAAGTTTTCGAGATTCTTCTGCGGCTACCGCTCGCTGTGGATGAGAAAGTCTTTCATCTCTCTCCCATGTGTTTGCAGCAAGCAAGGGGAGTTTTACTCCCTCTGTGAGAGTGAGCGCTTGTAAATCTGTCTCCTCTGTGTGTATCAGGATGCGAGTCCACGCATGCACACATTTTCCAGCATGATCTCTCTGTGTGTATTCCAAACCAACAAAGGAAGAAACCTGCTGTGCTGCGGTGTATCCATAGATCAGAGGTGTGTGTCTCTGCGAGTGTGCGTCACTCCCTCAGACACAATCATCAGGACAATACACAACATCTGCTGGGCTTACGGCTCCCCACCCCACATCCCAGAATGCATCAGTATTTCAAAGCTTCACGTCCCAGGAGGCTTTGCTCGAACACTGAGGTCTTTTCTACCAGGAAGTGACATGCCCCCCAAAGAGATGTGATTCCCAAAATGCATTGTGATGCCTCCTACAGAGATTTCTACTGTGTTTGCATTTGTTGGAGGCTGCTGTCATGAATCCGTCTGCAGTGTACGTCAGTTATTTCCTGCTTCTGCCAGCCATTTTGGTGTAGAATATAGAGTATATCCGAGTTACTTCACTCTTATGTTTCGTTATTCAAGACAGTGCTTCATTTTCCTGTCTGACATTTTTGTTATGATGCTCCAAACAAATCATACCCCTTATTCCTGTTATGTATAGCCACCGTACTATAACAGAGATGATTGAATTATTTAACTTATTAGTGAAAAACACATGAATTTGTTGACATATAGTTGACATTTCAAAGATTGTCATTCCGATATCAACCAATAGGGACACATGCAGTTCTGCGATATAGTCATCCCACAGCCTCCTTGTATTGTGATGCTCCATTAATCATCATTATCTGTATAAAATAAGAACAACGCTTCAATGGCGTTATGGAAAAGTTGCAAACAACCTAATGTATCATGGCACGTGGGAAAGACTGTGTCTTGGTCCCCTATCGCAACTTTCTGTTACATCAGAAATGGTTGCTGAAGACCCCGACACGTCTGATTGTGGTGTTGTAAATAGTAGTTTAAAGTAAATTTTAAGCTTTTTTTGAAGACTAATAGTATCAATTTTGTTTTCACGATTCAAATTTTAGTTGCACGAAATGAGTGTTGATCAGAATGTTTGGCAAATGTTGCATCTCACTTTCGTCTTTCACGTCATGCATAGTACCATATTTTTGCTATTTTGTCTCGCGATGGTAACAGTGCCTCTCTCATCTCTCCTCTAACAGCCAAATGGGTGAACTTGCACTCGTATGGAAAAGACAACAATGAGGTCATGACTCTATGAAGCATAACCGCTGATGCTCAACGTTCCATACGGATACAGGTACAGACTGAGCCTTCGATGCTGTGTTCATTTCGTTACATATTTCCACATGCTTTCAAATACCGGCCGAATGGAGCAGTACCACCAGAAACCATGCGGGCAGTGTTGCTGCTACTGCTTGTCATGTAGGACACAAAGTCAACAATGGCAGAAATTTTCCGTCCTCCAGTATCTTTAATGGACTATCGCACTATCAATATTTCATCCACTGTCACCATCTTTCTTTTGGAGTTTGTTTTGTCATCATAAACGTTTGGGCTGCTCAACAGCAATACCAACATAAAGAACGCATCAAAGCATGTGATCAGTGACGGAAACATTGTTTGAGGACAGGTGCGTTTTCCTATGTAGATGGAGAATAAATGGGCCCCAAAGTTGTCTTTACCTAATGTAATGGTTGACCATGCTGTCTTATCATTGTAACACCAGCCACCACTAACCACACAGTTGCTGCTGCTCTTTTGCTTACTCTCATGACTCCACAAGCATTTGACGAAACCCAGACAATCGTTTTTTCATTACCGGAGGAACGAAGATGCGTACAGATATTAGAAAAAATGTGCTAAAATGGGGCAAAAATATAAGAAGTGGTGGTATTAGTCAACTTAAAATGTATATGTCGCTTCAGGTGAAAATGTTTTCAAGCCGCTGCAGTGAGTTTAAGCATTTGGGATCAGGCGCAGCTCTTCTAAATTAAATTTTCTTTTTTTTTCTTTTCAAGTTTGAGTCTTTTTAAAGTGATATTTTTAAGTAAAGTCTCTGAATGTATTTTCATCTTCTCTTCCTTTGGTGGTTGAAATAAGTAAATACATGAAATTCATGTGCAGAGTCTGTGGTTGATGTGGAAATGGCTTTGCCATCGCTGTGCGCACTGTTGCGGGAGAGAGGGCCGCAGAGGGTGACAAGCTTTGCTCTTTGTTTCATAAAAGGACGTAGTTGTACTTGGACAGCATTAAGACATTTAGTGAGGGGAATGATGAGAAATGAAGGAGGTGCATTGGCTTCCGGGAGCTTAGAAAATAGAAGTATAAAGCTACAAGGCCAGTCATGGTGAGTGGGAGTGCACACTCAATTAGATTTAGATTTAAAAAGGCTGCACTGCTGAGCATCTCACTGCTTATTTTCTGCCATTGAGACAGTGAAGCACAGAAACTTTGAATAATAACTAGAGGGGTAAAGACATTTAGAGATTTTAATGAGAAGTAATTTATCCCCAGTCTCCGTTGGATATGTTTGGAGCAGTCATCATTGTCTGGCCATTGAATAGAGAAGTCCGGACAGTGAAATGTCTAAAGGATCTTTTTCTCACTCCATGTTTAATGAGCGGGAATTTGTCAGTGATGTGGGAGAAAAATTCTCAAAGAGAACACAATCTTGATCTATTCAAGTCTTTCGACACATTCCTTTAATAATGTTGCTTTTAAAGACGGAAAAAAATCACGTTTAAAATCAAACTCAGGTGGAACATCAGAGTCCCTTCACCAAAGCAAGTTTTCAACCACATTTTCAGGAACCGTTGATACTGGGACAGGGAGCCAGTGTTCTGCATTATTATCTGGACCCACTAGTCTTGTTGTTGATAGTCTTACAACATTGTTTCAGGGTCGCTTAAGAAGAGTGGCACCACTCAAAGTCTTCAGTAATGCTGGAGCAAGTTTACACTCTACAAACTGTTAAAATGAAAGATTAAACAGCCAAACATGTCCAAGTCACTGACACCACAGCCATGAACAGTTAGCTAACACTTGATATGTTACTGATGAATAGAAAAAAAAAAAATCTGGAAATATAGTTTTATTTTATTTTACTACGGAACGCCCTCCAAATCCATTTGAATTCTTCCTTTGAAATGAGATGCTCCTCAAGATCCGGATCCCATGAGTGAACCAGCACCTGGAAGTGCAGACTCCTCATCTGACTAGAGTTAAGTGATGGAACTTTAGAGAATTTTATTCATCATTTCATTTTAAAATCTTGAGAACAGCACTGACAGCACTCCACTGGGGTCCAGTATCCCGTAACAGGCCACAGAAATGAGCCAGGTTTGGGTCCCTTACCAGTTGTTCTCTTCTAACTCCCCTCAAAGCGCCATGCGCCCTGTAGTTGCATTGTGGACACAATAAAATGATGCAGGTAATTTGAGTGTGACTCGGTGGCGCATGAATCAGGAAGTGGGATGTTTTCCTCAGGGGCAGGGGGAGCTGACCTGCTGGGGCTGGAACACAGCACCGTTATCCTGCCTCATTACCGAAGCCACTGCTCTCACATTTAGCCTCGTTAGCCGCTCCGGATGAACATCCAGGGGCCCAAGAGGGATCTGAGGGTTAATTGTGGATTGTGTCAGAACTTGGACCTGGCTGGTTCAATAATGGGCTGCAGTTATTGGCTCGCCGACGGCGTGTCCGTGTGGGTGTTTGCATGCGTGTGTTGGCTGTCTGCAGGTATTGGCTTTGGAGTTGACCTGGGGCCACATCTGCCTCTCCCTGCTGTCTGTATTGACACATGCCGGACTCCAGGGAGAGGTTGGGGGTCCACAGGCCCCTGAACGCACCCGGACACCTAAATCACCCCCTAACCTCCGGATCAAATGCTACTCTTTTACAATCGGTATTGGTCACCATCTGCCCCCCGTGTGCCCATCTCATCCTCTTTGCATTCACTTATTGACTGAGGATTTGACCTCTGCGGCCCCTAATGAGGCTGGTGACAGCGGTGCTCCGTGTTAAACCCAGCCCCCACTCACATCACCAACAACCTACCTCTGTCCTCACAGAAAAATACATAAATAGCTCAACACCAGATCTTGTCTTAAACTCACCAGGCTGATTCCTGTGACCACATGAAATGTCGGCTCATGATACTAAACACTATAAGTGGCTCTCACCAACACACAGCCACCTTATTTCTGCCATCATGGCTGAGAAGCAACAGCAATGTCTACCTCTGCGTCTTTACCTGGTACCTCCATGTCTCAGTGATGTTAGGTATGTATTGTATAGAGTAGTTGCTATGGCTTTAAACAAACAGTTTTCCATTTCAGTTCTTTGACAGTGTGAATCTGCAATGTTCACTGTGCTCTTCAGGGAGAGCAGAGTAGAAAGGGGAAATAGGGAGCACTGAAGGGCAGAGGTTTAAGTTTCCCCTGATGAGTGATTTGGTGACGCATTTGTGAACACAATAGGAGGATTGGGCTCCAATACACCGTCCAACAGGTTCTTTACGCCAGTGTCTTTTCAGAGACGTTGCTCCGGATTTACTTCCAGAGTGTATCAGCTGCTTTTGCATCTTTCTTACAGTCTTGATTGCTGAAATCATTTGTCTCCTAGAAATGTAAATTGCTGTTGAATATCGAGGTACTTATTTATTTATGTCAGATGTCTAAGTACCACATTCCCAGCAAGTATATCATTATCAGAGGCAGCTCATGTAAAAAAACAAAACAAAGTTATATTAGATGTAAAGAGTCACCATGGATGATGATGTTTGCCAATGACACAGTGATTTTTAGTGAGGGGTGATTGAGGGGACGCTGGAGAGTCGGGGGTATAATGCAAAAATACACAGGCAGGTGTGTATATAAGAGGGAGGCAGGAGGGCGATTGAAGGTGAGAGGCAGACGTAGATCAAAGGAGGAGAAGACGAGAGTGCAGGCGGGGCGGAACTGGTGGAGTTGTAGGGAAGAGTGGCAGCAAACTTTAAAGGACAGTAGCGAGCCATATGTATGAGTTAGGGACGGTAGCTCTGACACAAAGACAGGAAGCAGAGTTTTAGGGACAGGATTAAAGGGTTTATCAGAGGGCCAGCTCACAGGGAAAGCTTTGGAGACTCTGTGATTTGGACACATGAAGAGGAGAGACAGGTTGGATGAAGAAGGTTGGATATGGATGTACTGGAGGTAAAAGAAACAGAAGAAAACCAGATGTACTGTAGCAGTATTGTAGTAGAAGATGGTGACGATTGGTGTGACCAGAGACGATGCTCAGGACTGGTTTATCCAGAGCTGGCTGATCTGCTGTGGCAACCCCTGACAGTAAGACAAAGTAGTAGTCCGTCTTACTAGCACAATTTCAGTAGACTCATTTGCAGTCTGGACTGGAACACATTTCTCAGCACAACTATGGTCGAGAGCATCTTTGGTTTGGTGACCTCCAGACCTCATCACTGCTCCCTCCGCGCTAGCATTCTGTGGTGCTGAAGAGGGTCTTCTCACCCGAGCTTCGGTCAGTACTGCGCTATCCATCAGGAAAACACAATAAAGCATAAATATATTGAGCCAAAGCTGCACCCATTAATTTAGTTGCCACTATTAATGAGGATTATGTGAGCGAATACTTCAGATCTTCTGCGTTGCCACTTCCCAACGGAGTCCTCTACTGTACGGTGACTCTCACAGCTGTGCGTCTGTAACAAAAGGTCTGCGTTCTGTTGTGGAGCTGATGAGCGTTTCCTGTATTTATCACTTTTTTCCCAGCCACCATGCTGCTTCAACCACTCGGCAGGCTTTTTACTTTAATGAGGACCGGGCTTCACGGCGGCTCCCCACTGCAGTCAACTACACAGAGAGAGCTGTGTGTTTTAAATACATTGTCATGTCTGCGGACAAGTGCGCGTTCAGATGAGCGCGCAAAGCAAAGCGTGTGTGTGCACGTTGGTCTCCTGCGGAGCATTCTTAAAAATGTAGAAGTTGAGGCGATGAAGACTTTGGTTTGATTATACGTAGTTGCGTAGGTGCTTCACCAGTTCACTTTCTTCCAGTAGCTCAGACAACCTACACACGCACACACACACACACACACACACACTCACCAACATATCTGTTGACAGGCTAAATTGTATGAAAAGCTTTTAAGGCAATTACTGGATTGAGCTCAAGCCTTTCTTCCCATTCTTAGTGTTCATTAGCAGCTCCTCCGGTCTCTGATACCACCATCACTCCAAGCTGGCATCAACACTTCTCACTATTTTGCATGTGTGTGTGCGTGCATGAGCAGATGTGATTCCACGTACCTCTTTTTTTTGGTGTGTATTTTGCACTACTTTCCGTTAACCACAATATCAAAGCACACAATTGTCAGGAAATAAATCTCTGCAGCCTCTTCATCCTGACTCACTTTCAAAAAGGAGGAAATCCTCTGAGACACACACACACATACACAAAATCATTAGCATTATGCGCTTTTAGAAAAATCTTGATAACAAAACACGTGTTCATGATCGATCTGATGGATGTTAGTTCCACTTCACTTCTACTGCAGTCATCTATCTATTTATCTGTCCGTCTGTGCCTTCTTTGTTGAGAATGTTCTCCACGATTTCTCAGCAGTCCATCAAAGTATTGTTTGGAATGTGTTTGCTACTCAGTGTAATGAAAGAGTAGCCGACAGCTCAACAGCTGTTGCGGAACGAACACAACTGTATTGTTCACCATTGTCATTTAATGAAGTGTTTTCAACTCTTCCATCGCAGAAGCATCACAGAAGTACAGTATGTGAGGACATCTACAGGGACCAGGACACAGTGGTGAAGTGTAGGAGTGATGGACGGGTACAAGATGATAGTCGGTGTCCATCAGGGATCAGCTCTCAGCCCAATCTTGTTCACTACTGTTATGGACAGACTGACAGACGAAACTAGGGAGGAGCCTCCGTGGCCTGTGATGTTTGCTGATGATATAGTGATCTGCGGTGTGAGTCAGGAGGAAGTGAATTAGGAGGAACAGGAAAGATAAGGCAGTAGAGGTTATGAAAAAAGATGTATTCAAGCATTCAGGATTAGAGCGATAGATGAGAGATGCAGAGGAGATCAATCGCTGATTCATCCACTTCACCACGTTTCATAACAAGCAAGTTGCACCAGGCAAACTTCGAAGTGTCGACTTTCAGTGTAACACTAATCTTGAAATTAGATGGTTTGAAACTCCTATTTATGACACAGATTTTGGCAACAGATGATGAAATATGGTGACCTCTATAGTAACCTTCATTTTGGTCAATGATTACATTCTGTAACAAAGAATATAGAATTCATGTCCTTTAGTAATAAATGGATTATTACTATTTATTATTATCAAATGGATTATTACTAAGATATCAACACTGGGAGTTGAGATACTTTCATCTTAGGAAAAAAAGACAATTTTAAAATAAATAAATACATACATAAATATACTACTACTACTACTAATAATAATAATAATAATAATAACAATAATAATGATAATAATACTGCTACTAGTACTAATAATAATAGTAGAAATGCCAAATACAATGACAATAAAATACAGATTTCATATCACACAACATTAATGAATAGTGCAGTGAGTGCAAAACACTAAAAAACAAAAACCAACAATCCAAAAAAAAAAAACAATTATGAGACAAAATGAAACACACGAGATAGGATCAGAAAATGTTTTCAGATGAAACCCAGAGTTCCCTGCATCAATCAGATCCTATAAATACTAAGTCTGACTTACACCAAAACTCACTCTTTTTTTTTCTCTGGGTGTTTCCACTTGGAGTAATGTCCTTCAGTGTGGACCCCTCAACCGCGTCGCCTGTCTGTTTCATGGAGAGTTAATTATGTGGAACACTGGAGCTTTGAAGAGCAGAGAACCAGGAGCGTTACATTATTGATGAGTGACACACATTGCTGACATCGTCCCAAACATAAACAATCACATGCACACTCTGCCTCCTCCACACACACACACACACACACACACACACACACACACACACACACACACACACACACACACACAGTTGTGAACATAAATACTGTAGATATTTGCCAGCGATCCTTCCTCGTGCCCTGGAGGAT
The DNA here is from genome assembly GCF_027744825.2 of Synchiropus splendidus. Lineage (NCBI taxonomy): Eukaryota > Metazoa > Chordata > Actinopteri > Syngnathiformes > Callionymidae > Synchiropus > Synchiropus splendidus. The sequence continues at coordinate 17,741,721 of NC_071345.1, read as the reverse complement.
TGCAGAGCACTTGCTGACACACTTGCGGTACCTGCTGCACACCAGTCCTCCAACGCTCCTCTCTTGCGATCCATATGGGACTGTCATCGGCTCCATTTGCTACATTATTAACCAGACTTATTATTTGATCCCTGCAGTAAGAGCTGATTTGGGGCCATCATGAAGCGCAGATTTTTGGGCTGGAATCAGACCATGCTTGATCATCACTGTAGCACACAAACACATATGTATTCTTCTCTTCAGACCTTGAATTAATCATGGCACGTTTATTTATTCAGTCGCACTGTGCTGGTTTACTTATGCAAACACACACTAGCTCATTTCTTTGTCCCTTTATTTCGATAAAATCCACTTTTCATGGCATTGTTGAATATAATACTATGCAGATATTTGTAGATGTCTAAAGCTGAACGGTGTCTAATTCATCACACATCACTTTTTTTTTTTTTACTTCTTAGTTATACCAAGATATTACAGCCGAGTTAAGATGTGGCACTTCAATTTTAGTTTCCAATATTGAAATTTCTTTAAAGTGGGGTGCATTTGAAAACAATGTGAGTATTTTTCCTGAAAGGATGAGTATCTAGCAAACAAGCTCATGCTAAATAATGCAGAAATAAAACAACAGTTTAGCTTTATTCAACACCCCGGGTTTTATAATGAATCTTTTAAAGGTCTCGTGCAGAACTTTTTCTTTGGTGCATCAAAAAATTAAAAACAAAATTTAAATAAAAACGTTTTGATACAGAATTCTGGAGACGCAGGTCAGAGTTCAAATCTGGTGCTGCCTTCTACGTCATTTGCCGTCACATTTAGATCCATCTCTCTGGTTACAATGGAGTAGATGAGGTCAAAGAGAAATCCAGGCGTTTGTAAAAGCTAAATCTCCGCTGTACATTGCAGATATATGGAGTGACTTGTTAATTGAAACTTAAAATCGTCCCAGATTAACTTGCAGGCCCAGGAATTAGGCTAATATGGGACCCTTAAGTGTGTCCAAACTCCAGTTATGGTTGTTATTTGGTGGGCGCTTCAGCTCTTGTGGAGGGTTTCCATGGCATTTCCAACATTTTAATAGTCTATCGTTTGAGCGAGCGAAAACTATTTTATCAGGCTCCTTGTGCTCTGAATGCTGTTGCACATTCACTCTGGTAAAATGTCTTGTTTGTTAGAATAGAGTCCAACTGCAGACATTGAAGACTGAGGTCACCGCTCGTGGAGAAAATGGATTTCAAATTTATGACTTTGACTGGTTTTGCTTTTTCACTCGCAATTCATTACCTGCTTGCTCGGCCAGTTCAGTTGGGGGACACGTTGTTTTTATTGTCATATTACGATTTTATGAGGGTCAAGTGTCAAGAGGGTTGCTCCTGCACGCTAGCTACTGATCAATACGGGAGAGAGACGCTAGCGGAGCACAAATATCGATCAATGAACAGGCGTAAATCTCCTCACTACATACTTGCAAGAGCATCAAAGTGAATCGCTTATTTTTCAATTTTACAAATACACTGACAGAAAGATACGTTTTTATTTTTTGAAGAATTAGACCCCTGTTTCTTTTTTTTTTTGCGTCTAGGTGACTGTCCATTTCACAGTTGAAGCTCAGACCGTTCGGGACTCCAGGGATCAAACTGGTGCTGTTGACATTTTCTTCCTCCACTAGTCAGGGATCACTTTCCATTAACCCTGGCTTACTTCACAAATGACCTCAGGCTTCAAACACTTTTGAACTGGATAAAAAAAAAAAAAAGAAAAAAAAAACCCACCTCTCCTCAAGTCTTTAATTTATCACTCGGTGTAAATCATAGCATACTCTCGCTCAATGAGATGTGACGCTGCAGGAAAACACAAACAGGGGTGACTCCAACTTGTCGTGTTTTTAAACATCATTAGCGATAACTGGAGGATCATTACGGTGAACAAATGAGCCCTGGGATGTGATTACCTCGCAGTAGAAATCAGTGACCACCCTTTCCCTTGGTGCTGGTAGAATTCAGCTTTGAACTTGTTTATATATGTGTATATATATATATATATATATATATATATATATATATATATATATATATATATATATATATATATATATATATATATATATATATATATATATATATATCACTTCTTTTCTTGTAAAATGAGACAAAAATTATCTGGATGTTTCCAGAAAATGGATGCAGATGGAAGGGAATTTAGAGAAATAGTTTGTCAAAGACAACGCACCTCCTATGGTCTGGGAGGCAGATTCATGAATATCGACTGAAATTCATGAATCTGCTAAAACCAGCCTTCAAGAATCCAAAAGGAAACTGATATTTCATTATGTGCTTGTTCATTTACTGTAAAAGGAAAACTGTTTTGGCCTCTGACATGATTTAACTCCTGACTGAAGTTCTTCTACGTCTTCTTCTTTGCGCCAACATTTATGAAGCCCATTTGTAAATGAAGTATTTCTTAAAAGTCAAAGTGGGATCATAAAATTGGTAGTTCATCTCTTAAATAGCTTTTCAATTTCTCATCATGTCATCATCTGTCACTTTGTTTGTGTTCATTCCAGTCATGTGAGCTTTGATTCCCGTTGAAGTGGGCACTTCTGTCGTCAACCCTGTCAAAAGTCCACCTTACACTATTGTCAAACTAACTGAGCGTCTTGCTCGCTCTTTCATAGACGTGAAACTGTGACCCAAACAGAGTCCTCTTAAATCTCCTTGCATATTCAATCTATTATAAAGTACACGTCCTGAGCTTTTAGGATCCTGACAGTGAGTGCTTTTCTGTAAAGATTTAGAGGGGGAGTCCTGACAAGTGATGAGCCACACTTTCTAAATTGTACACATCGTACTCTTCTGTGTGAGTTGAGCAGCAGTATAACCAAGTCAACTTCCATACACAGAGACGTCTTGTGTGGGCACAAGTGAGCAGCAGAGAAAAAGCCATGTGTCTTAGGATGTTGCTTTCAAACTTTAGCTGTAGCCTGTGCCCAGCAGCAAGGACAAAACACTCTCCTATGACACCAGACTTAAAGGTGCTTGCTTGTGTATGTGTGTGTGTGTGTGTGTGTGTGTGTGTGCTGCGTGTGTGTTACACAACTCTCCAGCTCTTGACACTTTGGAAAAAAAGCGACTGACTTCTGAGGGCTCTGTGGTCCTCTAAGCTGCTGACCTCCACAGAGAGGCTCGGTGGACGTGTCCAGTTGGGATTCATTTTCTCTCGCTATCGCTCCTTCCCCTCGCCTCTCTCTCTCTCTCTCTCCATCCTTTTGTTTCAAAACAAGCCCGGCACTGAGCATGGCTGAGGGTGTTTAATGGCCTTTGCGCTTTGTCTTTGTCTTTTGCTCTTTTTATTGCCTGCCTATCTCTCACTCTCTCAAGCTGTCACCCGTCTCTCTAAACCATGGTGACATGACCAGTCCCGGGTTGCCATGGTGACGGTCCCACTGGTGTTAGAAACACTGGTGATGGCACGGTTTGACGGATCCGTGGACGTCTTTGCGAGGGTTTATTTCAGTGCCTTCGGTGCCGTGTGGTTTGTGTTAACACTTACCTGTCGAGGTTTGGACGAACGTGTCCATCAGCAGCGAAGGTGACGTGTGGATGTGTTTACTAAAGTGGTGTGTTGGAGTCTGTAGATGTTTTCCGGCCCTGGTGCCTCTTGCCAGCTGCTCCGCCCCCAGAACATACACACAAACACTCGTCTTAATTAGGAGCCCAGTGCCACAGTGGGCGGCACGGCATGCACGTATACACTCGCATCACACTCGCAGCCTTGTGGTGTTTGACAAACCTCGCGATCCTTCTCAACAGTCTCATCCACCACAGCATGGACCACTGTTCAGAGACATCACTCATTATTTGCCCAATAAGACTGTCCTTGTATTGATTTTATCTTGAGGCTTTTCTAGCATTTGAAAAAAACCTTGATAGCAATGAGCCCAAGGCGACAGCAGGTGGCAGCGGTGGTACGGAACGTGCTTGCACATGCAGTAGGCTGAAAGTGGCAGATCCTTCAAAAGCTGTATGAGTCCAGATGTTGACTTTAGAACACTGCCAAAATAGTGTTGCCTGTCGTCAACATGTCTGGAAATTTTCAACTACATTTTTGGCTGTTTTGCGAACAGAGAGACAGACTTTATTAACAGGCAGAAGGATGACATTCACCAGATTAAAAAAAATAAAATGTGATGTTTTGTAGTGGCCAATTAAATATGCTACACGGAACATTCCACAAAACTGATGCCTTTCACGTCTGGTCCGTTTCATGAGATCAAAACTGATAACTAAGGGTTTTAGAATGACATGTTTCAATGTCATTGTAATTATAAGTCCACCACTATTTAGTCATTTCTACTAAGAATAAGACAGTTTCTCTACGTCCAGAAAGTCCCTCAGGGAGCTCCCGAAATATTATTTAAAAGTTCACATTTTTTTAAACCAACTTGCATTCATCTCATTAGCAGAATTACGTGTATGATTCTATCCAAAATGTATTTTGGAAATTAAAGTCGTATTTTCTTATATAAAAACTGTGCTGCAAAAAACTTCACCTACAGTAGAGGCATCACTCAAACCCAAATTCCTCCCGCAAGTTGATATAATTCATTTGCTCTTACTAAACTCTGCAAATCCCAAATGAAGAAATGGGTGTATACTTTCGAATATTTATAAACTAATATGTTATTATTAAATGACATATTATTATATGGACATGTGCAGAGGAGAGATAGCCAGTACATTGGTAGGAAGATGTTGAGGTTGGAACTGCCAGGCAGAAGGTGGAGAGGAAGGCCAAAGAGGACATTTATGGAGGTGGTGAAGGAGGACATGGGGTTTGTAGGTTTGAGAGAAGAGGAAGCAGAGGACAGGGGGAGATGGAGGAAGATGATCCGCTATGGAGACCCCTGAAGGGAGAAGCCCATAGAGAAAGAAGATGTTATTTTTAAATAAAGGTATACGTCTCTCAATTGGCATATATCATGACAGTTACAGGAAGGGGAGACACAACAACAACAAAAGAAAGACACCTGGCTCCCACCAAAAATGACCCAAATAGTGGGCAAATATAATTTGCAAATCATAATGTCAATGCTTAAAAAAACTGTAGTTGATTATAAAGAATAAAAAAAAAATCCAAAGAGGTAGTGACTCTTTTCATGAACATTATGGCTTTCCTTTTCCTCAAAATTTGTACGATGTAGTTTATTTATGGTAATATTTGTTCCCCAATCTAAAGTCTAACTCTGAAGGTGTTCAAAGACAATTGAAATTATACAATGAATAATGACAAAAAACGAACATCAGAATGAATTAAGTCACAGTACACATTTTTTGCTTCATGTTGAAAATGAAATCTTATAGTCGAAATAAAACTGCTCAACTACATACAATTTGTCTTGTACGACAACCTGATGGGACATTATAATGTGAATATATATTTAAAGAAAGGAGAATAAAAAAACAAAAGCAGGACGCAGCCATATTATTTACGTTCATTTGAGTGTTTTTCAGTCTCGGCTCATCTTGTCACTGCTTCATTGTTTATCTTATGTAAATGCTCCGTGACAATCCTCCTGCTCTTTATATTCATTATAAGCTGATCCGTCTACTCCTGTTTTTCCCAGCGGTCTCTTTTTAACCTCATCCATTCCTCTAATTTCTCTTTTCTCCCTCCATCATTGTCTGTCCCCGCTCGCTTCCTCTCCCTCCGCTTCTCTGTCATCCTCGCTGCTCGCCGCTCCAACACGCCAAGACACTACAGAACACCGCGGATAGTTAATAATTCTCTAATTTCCGCTCTTCACGGCGTGTAGAAGGTGTCGCAGATAACCTGATTTATCAGGCAGCTATTAGAATGTGAATCAGGGGTATTAAAGCCGTGGACATCAGCATGCTCATTGTTTAAACAACGCCACGGGACTAATAGATTTCAAAATGAATTTGTCAACACCGTTCTGCCGGAATGTGATTAGTCAAATGAGAGTAAAGAAATGGAGGCGACCAGAAAAGGAAGTGGCTCAGTCATACGGGAGAAAATCCATATAAACGCTGAAGTCAGTGCGAAGCAGAGCTTTGTGAATTGATGCAGATTAAGATGAATGGTGTCACAAGTGTCAGCTAATGACACCAAATCCCTCCTTTCTCTCCTCCTTTTAGGACACTGTACTTCATTTGGGAACTTAATATCGTGTTAGACAAGCTGACAGGGGAGAAGGCTATGTAAGCGCTCCAAAAATTAATTTTTGTTTGCCAAATTCATTCACATTCAGAGCAGGTCAGGACGTGTATATGAAGGCTAAACCAGCTTGTTATTGGTGTATACATCATTTAAAATAATGGTTCAGTAGACCTACTTTGATGGAATACATTGCTTATACGTTCTCCATGAGCATGCATGGGTTTCGATGGGTTTTTCCCATCGGCACTCCAGTTTCCTCCCACAGCCGTAGAACATACAGAGGTAGTGGGACCGGTTGTCTGCTTTGGCCTGATGCAGAATTTTCACAAAAATTTCACAGGGTATTGCCTCATATACACACCCCAAAATAACCATAACTGCTATTCTATGATATTAACATACTTAAGATTTATTCATATATTGCTACACTATTTGCTGCATTTAGAGGAGAACATTTGGTGAAATGCAGCAAGGGTTTTGCATCATTTTTTTGTCTTGATGCAGCAGCAAAAATAATCTGTGTGTAGGTGAACTTGTTTTAACAGGAAACACAGCCACTGTATCAAATGCCATTTGTTTACAGTAAGAGGAGAGACAGTTCCACCTGTCTGTCTTCTTCTCTCCATTGAAATGAGTTTCCTTTCTCTTGCATGATTCTCACACACGTCTCCATCCTGAAGTGTCACTTTGAAGTGGTGTAGGAAAATAACTTTACAGGCTCATATGTTTTTTGGAATTTATTTATTTATTTTATTTCTTTTTTTGGCAATTTAAAAACCATCTGTCACAATTTCTACCTGTGACTTTTAATGAACATAAATGTTTTTTGTTTTTTTTTCCAATGTTCTGAATACGTTCGGAAGGCGAAGAAGCTGGGTCTTATTACATCAGTAGACAAAAGCTTTGTTCATAGGGAGCGGTTGCAGAAACTGCTCATGACAAAGTCTGTCAATCAACCACTCTTCCATCTCCAGATGACGCTGCTGTGTGAACATTCTATTTATGTCTGACTCTCTTGGTGAAGTCATGATTCAGGAACTTTCTTCGCTGGTGCCAGAACTTTACATGTACAGATCAGCACTTTGTTTTCATTGCTATTCCAGGCAGACGCCGCTCCCCGCGGATCGCTCTCGGTGTACGTGGGCGTGCGAAAAGGGAAACAATGGACGTCGAACTTATGCAAATTGAATGATTGCTGGAAACCTTTTTTGGTGGAGGCAGAAGAGAAAAACATTGAAACTTGCACTCAAGTAGAGACAAACAAGACCAATGTATCTCCAAAGTGGACATTTCAATTGAAGGAAGCGTTTCTGACCTGTAGTGCAATTGAGACTCTGCTCGCTCCCACACACACAGACACGAACGCACCAGCTGACAAGCACAGCTTCCTTTGCCACCTCCTGGTGTACTAGAGGAGAGAGGCCGCTGGGCAGAGAGGGCAGTGGGGTGCAGTCAGGGATGTGGCGGTTGTGTGTGTGTGGGGGGGGATTTGAAAATAGGTGCTTCTTGAATACTAATGCCCCACTTTAGCATCTCTTGCCATCCCTGCAACCCCTCTGTCCCTTTCCTCTGTGCATATTTTCTTCCAACTGGACTGCTTCTCTTTCCTCATTTGTCCCCCCCCACACACTCCCCTTTTCTCTCCTTTAGCCGTGGCCACGCAGTGACTACCTTTCTTCACTCATCAAACTGAAGAACTCTTCACTTTTCATACTTTCCCACACACATGTTCTTGACAAAGCTGGTTAATTACGGCCAAGTGTCCACTCCAGACCTTCTTAAATAGTGAGCTGATGAAGGAGATGGTGTTGGAGGGCCGGCGAGTGAGATATTGACTGTTGCCGCAGCGCTGCTCATCCCCTTTATTCTGGAAAATACATGATCTACCATGAATTTGGATAGTGAGCAACGCACCCATGGACACAAATTGCAAATGCAGGATGAAGCAGGGATGGCAGTGTCACAAGGTACATGAACAAGGCAGTCTACTTTACACTTGGAGTGAATCGTGATCATCAATACTATACACTACTCAATGTAGGACCTACTCGATGTGCCTGCGCAGTAACTTGCAACACACTCTCACTCTGAAGGTCTCACATATTGATGGACTTCTGCATCCAATGCTGACGTTACCATACCATATTTATTTATAAAGCACTTCAAAAGCAATATAAGATTGTCACTAACTGCTGTACAACTGTAAAATCAGGATAACACAGATATCAAAAACAATAAATACATAAAATTAAAACAGGGAAGATACACTAAAAATAACTTCAAAGATCAGCTGTGCGGTTGTATAAAAGCCAAAGAGTAAAAGTGCGTTTTAAGAAGTGTTTTAAAAGGGGACAGTGATGGTGCCTGTCTAACATGGGGAGGGAGAGCCCAGTCTCCTCTCATCTTCCTTGCTTAGTTTTAGGTACCTCCAGGAGCAGCTGCTCAGCTGACCTCAAGGAGGAACGCATATTTCGCCCATTTGGTGCAAGTATGTATGTATTTTTCAGCTTTAATGTCACGATTTCAAAAGGCTGTAACTGAAAAACTGAAGACTAGCTTGACTCATAAGTGGTATGTTTTGACGTCAGCAGGTGGCGGCCATAGCAAAGTTGTTTATCCGATCCACTGGTGACATTCTTTCTCACCTCTGAAGCTACGAAGATGATGATGATGGCTCAGCGTCACTGTTGTTTACGGTGGAGCCATGAAGAAGGACCATGCAGCCTCAACTAGTATTCGTAGTGTCTTTTCTCCACTCTGCTTCTACTATGTCTACCACTGTTTATTTTTCACATTCCTGCTACACGGCAAAGCGTCGATGCCAACTGTATTCTGGCATCACCACTCCCTGCCATGCTGTGTGAGTGAAAATCCTAATCGGAGGATGAATATTCCTCCTCAGAATCTGAGTCAGTCCAATTCACTCCCCTGCTCTCGGCCTACTACACAATACAGCCTCCCTAGTCTCCTCGACTGAGGGGAGCTTATCATACTGTATATACGCTAAAACTGTGATAGAAACACGCCTCAAAATGATGCTCACTTTATTAGTTTATTAAAGATTAAAAAAAAAAAAAAAAATATATATATATATATATATATATATATATATATATATATATATATATATATATATATATATATATATATATATATAAAATATATATATATAATTTAAATAAAAATGTAATGTCATGCGATTTCTTGGCATTTCATGTGTGTAAATGTATATTTTTAAATTATTTTGCAGGACTATTAAATACTCAATACTTAAATGAATAAGTTAATATATTATAGTGAGAATTAAGAAAGTAATGAATGAATGAATGGTAAATAAATAAGTAAAAAAAAAGTGAAGAATGAATTTGTCAGGTAGCTGTCAGAAACATGTTTTCAGGACCCGTTTTACCGCTGGTCTGGCGTAAAGGACAGTGTTTATGTTTGCCATCAGGAATCCAGTAAGAAGACAGTGTAATGGGAATGTGGAGCCTCCAGTGTGCCACAGAAGCTCTCAAACACTTGCAGAGTAAAACAACAGTGCAGCAACTGTTGGACAATTTAGCCAAACCCCAATTCCCTCACCTCTCATTTTCCGGCTGGTGCTGACGACCTGTCAGTTCAACTTGAGAGCTCCGGGAAAAGTGGAACAGTGAATCCGGCTGTGTCACCAGCAGCATCTATCAGTTCAATGGAGTAGCAAACTTCTGACTCTCGTCATCATTGTTCCTAGAAAGCAGCGTGATGAGCAATACTGGAGGCAAAGCCAGGGGATACTGTGATCTAAGCTCATGCCAGACTGACAACTCGTGTTTTTTTTAATGGATATTGTGTCTACCGTTTATAAATTTAGGACCAAGCCTCCTGTGATTGGAGTGTCAGGGTTGTGAACATCTCTGGACTGGTGATTTTTGGTCGGGGAGTGTGGGGTCCAGGTGTAGTTTAGGCCTCCACTGAAGTGGTCCTGGTTCATTCTCTCGATGGTGGCTCAGGCACGACTCACTGTCAGCTCAAAATGGCCTCCAACACATCTCTGTGTCTGATTTGTGTGTGCGTTTGACCCTGAGGACCGGCATGAATGCTGTGGGAGCAAAGAGATAGAGTGCAGCTGGTGCCACAGAACGCTGCCACACATGCAGCAGCAGCAGCAGCGATGCACACACACTCACAATCACAATCTAGAGCGGGTCAGCCTGGTTCAAAGCATTTGTATTCATAGAGGGTTTTGCATTGCTCCACCACCAACAGCGTTCTATCTAACGGTGGGACATGGCTTTCTACTTTCACACTCAGAAGACCTTGGGCCGAGCTGGAGTGTGTCTACAGCCTGTATTTATGCCTGCGTGGTGCCGTCTAAATGAATGCCCCTGTCTGAATGTATTTTTACACTTGTAGCAATGCAAACTTGCACCGCTTCTATACATGACTTGACCTCTTTCGACTCGCTGACATGGGCGAGTCAGCCTTCAGCATTCAATTGAATCATGTTCCCCCTCCCGAGGGCCGATGCCGTGGGCAACACGCCGCTAGACTGTCTGACACGTGAAATAAGGAACGTGACTTGGCTGAGGTTTAAGTGGAGGCTCTCCGTAAGGTTTGCTTTTGAAAGATGATTTCATGCCATGTGGTGCATATAGTCTCTCTTGTGATCATGAGCTTAGCTCAAAGTGCGACGCAGTGGTGTTACAACAATGAAAGCTTGCGATCGTCAACCGCATCCTAACCCCAACCTTTCTTACGAATGTCGCAAATATCTGTAGGTGAGTGAGCATATGATTCATTTCGATGCTGACGCATCACTCTTTGATGTGGAAGGCGTCACTCTCAGATTGACAGTCGTCTATATGTAGTGCCTTAGAAGCAGGCTTTTAGCTAGGAGGGCATCTGGGCGTCTGCAAAACATGAAAAAATGGACGCCCGATTCTCGACCGTAGCTTGGCCGCCAGATTACGCTGGTATATGGCGGCATCGAGATTCGGGCGTCCATTTTTTCATGTTTTGTTGACGCCCAGACGCACCTCCTAGCTAAAAGCCTGCTTAGAAGTGATAATGTGTCGGCCAAACTGCTCATTGCTAAATAAATCTGACGTACCTTAGAGATACAGGGATGGTTCAATCCCATATACTGTCATAGTGTCTGACACAAAATGGCCAGATCAGCTGCACCTGATGTTGATATTGGCTGATACTAAGAGCTGTGGCATTTGTATCGGAAGCAAATTCGTGACCACTAGGTTTTGATAGGCAAGACTCAAACCTAGTGTTAGGAGAGGCACCAGGTCAAGCAAACATAGCTGGCAAATGAGGCACAATTCAATTATGGACAGAAGTCATATGGCATACGACACACTTTATGACAAAGTAGTTGTCATGGAAGTGCACACCACCAAGCATCCACCTGAAACAGTAAGCAGTCAGTCAACCTAGAAGCTCACCTGTACCAAACCCGGCAAACCCGGCCATGTCATGTCTCACTCCCTGAAGACTGCAGATTGCCATGACAACTGGGAGGTAAACTTGGACAAAGATGCCGTCCTGTGTATGATTGCAGCGACGCTACTGAGCGGAGTGAGGCGGGGGGCCGCCAGGGGTCCTCATCGGCTGGTCTCTGACTGAGTCTGTAGAAGCCCAAGCTGCAAGATTAGAGGTCTTTGTGAAAAACGACAAGGCGCCAGGGGGTAAGAACAAAGCCTTGATTTCTTGATACAATGTGAAAGCTGAACTTCTGGACTCACTACTGTCGGTGGCTCTGGTCAGCAGATCATGAAGGGACGTTCCTCTCGCCACATTAGACTGACAAGGACTCCGGTGGTCTTGTACCGATCATGAATGTCCGGTAAGGAACGTAGATTTCAGTGTTACATTTTGGTACCATAGCACACTCACACTGTGTGATCATGACTTCCCGACTCGGCTGTTTTGAGTGAGCTGTTAAGTAGCACCCACACAAAGAATTTATGATATTTTGTAATCAACACAGCTTTTCTACAGTCTCTGACCCCGCTGCTTATCACCTGTCTCTCTGCACTGATGTGTGTGTTGCACCTGTGTGGGCTGCCCGCACACTTCCATGATGCTGCATGGCTTTAAGCTATTTATGTAGGTTTTGTTTGCCTCCATGTTCTGTCAAATTAACAGTCATCTTCTCCAGCATCGGAGGTTTAAATATAAATACCTCCCTCGATTTATAACTATATAAGTACAACTCTTTTCTCTATGTGCTGTTATTACGTATGCAAGGTGTTTTTCCATCTGTTAGCAACAAACTTCAATGGATTTTGATGAAATTTCCAGGTTGTAATGCGACAAGAGACTGAAGATTTTTGCGGCTATGAATTCTTCATTGTTTCTGCTGCCTACCGGTTAAGGATATAGTAGTTTGGTTGGTTTCAAACCAAAAGATTAAAGGGCATTAATCAAAACACAAAGTAATAGAGCAGCTTTGCACCAAAGTAAAAATGTAAATGTATTTTCTAAGTAATGTATTAGTGTATTCAGAAGACCTCGTACTGCATTTATAGGGCTTTATAGAACATGTAATAAATGTTTATAATGATGTACGGTTACTTATGACAAGGTTTATAAAATGCTATAAGCTGTGGATTTAACTTAATCTAACCATAATCCTAACCCTGAATCTTACTATTCTTTCAGATTTTCTCCTTATAATGTTGAATAAACTTTGTTATAAGTTGTTATACATGATGGCCGAAGCACACCAGGATTGTCTTATTTATGTAGTAATATTGCATTATAGATGAGACCTTAAAGTAAAGTAGAACCAAATATATTTCAACAAAGCCTTAAAAGCAGCTTCAATAAACCTGTTCATGGAAATCATGAGTAGATATTAAGTGGTATCAGCATTTGAAGTTCAAGTATAATATTGAAACTACATGACGTCACACAAACTTCTGACTCATTCGAGTCATGTTTCACGATGTCCTCATCCCTCAGTTCATGCTTGTTACAGTTTTGTGGTGTACTTTTATTCATTCCAAAGGTATATTGGTGTTTTAGTACGTGGCAAAAGCAACTTGTTCACCCGGGACACCACAGCCCTGTGAAGTTACATTCTGACGGACATTAACGTTCAGATTCCGAGCCCTTGAAAAAGCTCTTTGATTGAGAATGACTGGTTTTCCAGGTCATGTCTGTGAAGACTTCATAGCGGGATCTTTAGGAGTGGAAAATACATGTTTCGTTCCCCCACAGCCCAAAGACACTTCTTCATCTTTCAAGAGAACAGGAGTCGCTCCATGAATTCCGTCAGTGCTGTTACTTGACCAGTGTGTTGTGATGTCAATTCAAATGACATAACGCCATGGTAGGCAAAAGGCATCCAGACCATGAACCTGTCACAGCACACCCTAAAATTCCCTTTTAACGTCTAACTTCTGCCACCTGACAGGCAATTCTGATGTATTTTTTATTTATGTTTCCCTCCACTGTGTTATATCCAAAGTGATGCTTCAGCATTTAGGCAGTAGTTGTGGAGTTGAAGCAGCGGAATCCGAGCGATCGGTATGCAACCTCCGTCCGCATTTGAGTAAACCCTTAATAGTGCTTCATTTTCTCTTTCAGCTTTGGATCACGCCAACAAGAGTCTGATCAGAAACTGTGTGAGTATGACAGTTCGATATTTGATAGCAGCTGATCTCATCTAAATCTAATTAAAGCCAATGATGCACAGACCTGCCCAGCGTGATGCAGCGTTATCTCTATTCCAGCTGTCTATTTCATGTGATTACGCACCGCCATCGGCGACGTTTGTTCCTGCAAATACCGCGTTTTTCATGAAACAGAAATCTGTATATTGATTCCCTCGTAAACTCCCTGTCTGTTACTTCAAACTCAAGACAATAAAGACTTCATTTAGTGAGAATGCTGTTTGACTGGGGAAGCATATGTCGAGAGAGTGTTTCCCCAGTCATTTATAATCTTATAGCCACTCTGAAACAAGCAGGCCAACTTGTACTTTGTCAGAGCAGATTGTTTGGCGTGGATAAGGCTGGCTGCGGAGCGAGAGAGAGAGAGAGAGCGATACATAATTGCTCTTGTACTTTTGCTGCCAAGACATCCTCCTCCTGTCATGCCTTTACACTCTGGCAAACAAGTCATTCGACGATGTTCTCATTTATGAGACCCACACGTAACACACACACTGACAAAGGCACGGTGACAACTCCTCACCAACAGTGATTGCTGTCACTCCGGCGAAATATGTTGACAGACTATTTCAAGTGGCTATATCACAAGTTTTCCGTTCATTTCCTGTCGGTGTGACATGTAACATGTGCTCTACTTGTTTTGCTTCGCGGAGACCCACGCTAGCTTTGACACCGGGACCTCTCGCAGCTTGTCCCAGGCAGAGCGGCTGCTTGAACAAAAGATTTCTTTTTCTCTCACGGGCCTGAATCAGAAGAGCGCTTCAATGTCGGCAATGTCTAGAATGTTCTTGCTTTGACATTGAACGACTTCTCTCCGACTCATTCATTTTGTGGCAATTTTTGAAGTGCAGCAATGAATCATTTCCAGATAATTGGCAATAGAAGGCTGTCATGACCAAGGACAAGGAACACTAATAGACTGAGTTTACGATTCACTTTGTATTATGAAATTAAATAAACACAATTCTTATTAAAAAGAAAAAAAACAACAACAATATTGCAAGCTAAAAATACTATTTTGCTGCTACGTTGTTTACACTACACAATTGTTAGCATCATCGATCACGTAACCAGATATCAAGACAGCGTTTAAGCAGTTCTGCTTCTTAAGTCACACGTGATCCAAAGTATTCACTGGCATTGCACTCATTGCTTTCTGTCTTTCGAGGACAGAAGGTTGGTTGTCTGTTTGTCGCTTCATATTAGATTTGGTAACTTGAAAAAGGAAACTGATTGCGACATCTTGTTCTTTTGTTTGTTTAATACAGGAATTATCTTCAGATAGCATTTTATGGTTCTTCTTCAGGTCTGAATTTTCAAAATGCATAACTCTGAGTACTCAAGGTTCATTGTGTTTTGGACTTCTCCGTGTCTCTTTCAATAATCACAGTATAGGAAGTTGCCTGGGTGCAGGTCTGATGTGTTTTCGGTGGGTGTACTTTGTCACCAATCCTGTTTTTTGTTTACATGGACAGGATTTTGAGGCGCAGCTCTGGTGGGGAGGGTTTGCGGTTTGGTTGCCCAAGGATCCAGTCACTGCTATTTGCAGATGATTTGGTTCTAATTCAGTTCTTATGACTTCATCATGGTGCGACCTTCAGCTCTCGCTGAATTGATTTGCATCTAAGTGTGAAGTGGCTGAGATGAGCAACTCTAAATTTAAGTAGCTTGGGGTCTTTTTCTCGAGTGAAGGGGTAAGGGAGTTGGAGATTGGTCTGCGAATCAGTGTTGTTGTGTGTAAGAGAGAGCTGATCCAAAAGGCAAAGATCTTTATCATCGTCCTGACCCTCACCTATGGTCATGAGCTGTGGATCATGACCGAAAGAATGCGATCCCAGATAGCGACAGAAATGAGTTTTCGGTGGGTGGCGGGCGTCTGTGTACTTGGGAGAAACTCGGCGTAGACTACTTCTCCACATCTCCACTTGAGGTGGTACGGGGATATCTTGAGGATGATCCCCTGAACGCCTCCCTTTGGAGTTGTTTAAGGCACGGCCAGCTGGGAGGAGACTGAGTGGTCAACCCCGGACGAGGTGGAAGGATTATGGCTGCGTCCCTTTTCTCACCCTAACACTAGCACTTGGTTTTGAGTGCCCTCTGACAATGAAGTGAAGTGATTGACTTCCCTAAGAATTGGAACAACACTTCACGACATCACACGTAAAGATACCACAGGCTGCCGTGCTGTGTTTTCTTTCCAGCTCCAATGTTTTTGCAACCTCTTGCATCGGCGCTGATAATCTCACTAGGTTTGGTGAACCAACGGAGAAGAAATGGGCTTCGCCGTAGTGATGGGCCTGTTATGACGATGTAAACGTTAGACTGGATGCTAGCCGACTCTTGTTTGTTACAAAAAAATAATACCGTTGTACATACATGTTGGATCGCTAATTAAAGCTAATTAATTAAACAATCGGAAGGATAGTCCTTGTTACTAAATTCTTCCTGTTCTTCTATCCACCATTGTTTTTTAAAAAAGTACTTTGGTATCCTGGAAATATATCCACACTTATATTCCCACTTCGTTTCAAGTCAGCTCCGGAGCTCTTGAAGGGATCATTTCAAGTGCCGAACTGCATGTTCTCTTAGTCTCAGAAGTATTGGGACACACTACATTTACATGTGAACGCGCAAAACCGAGTGTCAGGGTCCAAAACGAGTGTTAGTGTGAGAAATGGGACGCCTGGGAGAAGGCCGTTTAGCGCAACCACTGGAGGCTTTTGTAGGAGTGAATGTATAGTGTCTGCTGCAGGTGCGCTGTTCCTCTATGTGTGTGGCCGCTGCATGTGGGAGGGGTTGCCGAGTGAGTGACGTCTCTCCAGAAGTGAAGAGGTGCCCGGTGCGTGTCCAGCTCTGAATGTGCGCTTCTGTGCAGTTTGGCTGTGACAAAGTCATAAACCAAGTAACACTCTGTCCCAGACTCGCCTCATCCCTGTCACAGCTCCAGCCAGGACATCAAACCCTGGAGTGAGCGCTCCAGCCTCGGAGGTGTGGAGAGCGAGCACCTCCCCTGTGACACTCTACCACGGTCCAGTGCGGAGACAGGAAAGGTTTTACTCCTCAATATGAGGAAAAAACAGTCAGTAAATGTAGCTAACGGGACACGTCTGCATACAGAGGCTGCGTTTTACACAATAACAAAGCGCGTCATGGGTCAGCTGATCGGTCCGCGCATGTTATGTTTTTTCTGGCTTTTTTCGGGAGCGTTCGAGTTCTGGATTTTCGTTCGAAATCCGAAGCAAAAAAATCTCGAAATTTTTGTTTTTGTGCATTCTCACTGTTCGAATTCTGGGACGGTCAAAAACCGAGGTACCACTGTACTTTAATTTACTTTTGTAGTTCTGAGGGTGTCCACGAGGGCTTGACAGAATTTCATATCTTGCTGTCCCCATATTAATAAGACTTTTCCTGAAAAATAAAAGCACTATAATGCATAAGGATATAGAAAGTTGGCATTGGCTGGCTACAGTAGTCACTCAATGACAGGCATGAAATGAGGTCCTTTGGTTCACTGGTCTTAGCCGTGCATTGAAGCACTACAATATTGCTACAATGTAAGGTTCAGCCCTGACAGGACTTGTTGCAGGGCAGTAAACTGTCTGACCTTAGGCACTAGTGAGAACCAACAAGTCAGTTGTTCTTGGTTGTAATGGGTAACAGTTGTCGCTAACCTCCCAGTCATCTTGAACACATGAAATGATTTTGTGGTCCGGATAAGGCCCGTTGGTCTTTAGTTAAACACGAGATATCATTGATGCTGGAGACAAATTTCACTCTTCTTTTTTGTGTTTTCTTACACTTTAAAATGCTTTTATTTTCTCGACATATATAACTGTGTTACATCCACAATCACCCTAGACCCTCGATATACTGAAATAAAAATTCCCCATCAATCGTGGACAAATGTTTCGGACACCAATAAATATAAAATCATTTGTCATACAACTTTATTGAGCGTTAAATGTGAACTCAATGCCTCATTTGTGGATCATAAGCCGCAGATTTTCCGATTTTCTTGCACAGTTGCGTGTTAAGTGTGAATTTACGACAGCGTTCACTGAGCTCTTCTTTTTTACACCATGTCAGCTGGACACATTAAAAAGTGATCTGCAGACGGAGCTAATGCTATCTTAATTAGCTGGCCCAGAAGAGTCAATAAAAGCTCCCACTGACAGTGGCGCCGTCAGCTGGTGCGAAGAGATTCTCGTTTTATTTGAAAGTAAAAGCCACTACAACACTAATTACTTTATGGGTGTTGACGACTGCTTTAGTTTTTACTATAAAACGCGTGGAGTAGCCATTGAAACTGGTTCCATTGGGACAGGCTCGGCTCTGCATCTGGATCTCACATTTCCACTCCACCTGCGTTCGCAGAACTCCCATGGATCAGACTCAGAGGTGAGGAAACAGCTGAATCTCAGTGACTAGATGATGAAGTGACATAAAGATGCTTTCTTCCTGAGTTTAGCTAAAAATCCGACCATTCAATCCTCCTGAACAGCTCCTCTCTAGATAACAAGGTTATCGGACCGTCCAGGGTCACCAGGGTGGCGATCCGCTATCTCTCTCTGGTCAGTCACATTGTCTCCTTCAGATCACATGAATCTGCAATGAAAGATGTGAACTTTGTACATCAAAGCCAGTTTCATCATCCATGGATGAGCACAGAGTTTAAATCTTGCCATAACAAAGATGGCACATGCCAGAGACGGCGAGCAAGTCTTGGGGTCTTTTCTATCCTAGTTTGAAAATTTGAGAGATGATAATGATGAGCTACTATTGCCAACTCGGTGTGATGAATCACCTGGCAGAGTACAGTTTGAAATGGTTTGCTTTCACACTGTGATAATAAAAATATATTTTCATTCTCATCTCACACTCTCAAGCAGCAGTTTCATTTGTCACCCCTGCTCCGACACTTTCTTAAAATAATTCAAGTAGGATTTGTTTTTTTTTGCTGGCTTTCTAGAGTCACCATTAATTCCATTAATGTATGAGTTTTCCACCAATATTAAAACTCTGTGTTTTCAGACCTATTGAAATGGTCTTTTTATTTATCATTTATTTGTCATTATTCAAATTATTATCTCTTTTTTATTTGAAATAGCTGCCAAACAGACATTCCAATGTGTTCTGAGATGGAATGATACATAGATCATTAATATCTAAAACAGATGCAGCGCAAATATGAACAATGATCTCAAAGTGGATGTCATGACCAGCCTTGCGGCTACAGATGAATGTTGTGGTCAATTGTGATTTGACACAATCGCATATATTCAAGGATTACAAGTGAGTGGTTTTGGCCTGTTTCTGAAAAGACTCTCCATCCCGTCTGGAATTGGATGTGAGGCTGGATTTGGTCAATCTTTATCTTACAGTGGCAGCAGGTCAACACGGCCGGCAGAGCTCCAACATGAATCTTTCATTGAGGTCCTGAACCTTCAACTCAGTCTTTTGAGTCCTGATGAATGTATTTCATTTCAGCAGTGAGTCGAGAGTCCTGATATGGACTCCGTCACATACATTTGTTTAGTTATGCTCAGTTTTAAGCGACAAATGAAAGTGTTTCGGTGTCAAAGATCAAGATTCAAGACCGCCTCCATATTGTTTAAATATTGTGGATCAATTTGCAAGGCCCTCCAGTTCCTGTAACCACATCTTCATATAGTTATTATTAAACATACCATGAATTCCTTACTCTAGAGCGAACTGGAATATTAGCCGCACCCGCTAAATTTAAGTAGCAAAATGTCCATACATAAGTTGCAACGTTCTATAGGCCGCGGGTGCACGAAACTAGTTGCTGTGCTGTTTTCGACCGTGTGTCCTCAGCTGGTCTCAGCGACTGCTTCGTGCCTCTGGTCCTCCAGGAGGTCGGCTCTGTTGGCAGAGCTGCAGACAGCAAGATTCTCTTTAGCCTGTAAAAATCCATGTACATATGTATAGTCCGGAAATTACGGTCTTTCGTCAGCTGCCAATGTTGGTGGAAACAAAATTTGTGACAAAGCATTAGCCGTGTCATACCACACAGATCACCAGCCACATTTGTTTTGTTTTGTTCTCAGAGAGATTCTACCCAACACCAGCAGACTTGATTAAAATTAAAAAACGATGTCTGTATAAAATTCCTTCTTTGTTTGGGGCCTGGAATATCAAGGTGCAAAGAGGAAAGCCCACCCAGCAATGATGACTGTTGCTGTGACACAAGTCCTTGTGGGAAACTCACCACCTCTGCAGGTTCATTTAACCACATTGCATACTGTTAAAACGTGTGTGTGCGTGTGGCTGTGTGTGTGTGTGTGGCTGTGTGTGTGTGTGTGTGTGTCGGCAGTCGTGATCTTTGTTCCGCGAGAAGCCTGTTAAAGAGCAGCCACCGGTGTGATATTTATAGAGGCCTGATAAATGACCTCAGTTACTGGGTCAGTTGTTGTGTGCGCACCCACAAGCCAATGAGTGTTAATTGGAGGTGAGGCTCGGGCTGCGGTGGCTGAGGAAGTGAGAAGAGGAAGGTGTTGATCACTGGTATGAGTGAATTTCACCCTGAGAAGACGACAGCAGAAACTGTCTTTTCAATAGCTTGAATGCGGTTGTTTTGTTTGAACAAGAAGAGCGAAGAATGGCGACTGAATGATCTAGATAAGTGTCTCACATAAAAAGCGCAATATTATCCCCATTTCAAAGGCTTCTTTTGATTTGTCGGGGATGAGTATTTCCTCTGCAGAGCTTATTGTTTTTAGGTATGAATTATCATGAATTAACAAAAACATTTCCATTGCAGTCTTTTGATTACTCAAAGTATTTATTGCTCGTTTGACTTGTTGAAACATTCCTTATAATACCAGACTAGAGTGCTCTTTATTTCCATCCCAGGGAGGAAGAAGCAGCAGTTTATACAGAATATATGTATTGTATACTGTATACTGTACTGTATTTTTATGTTCCTGATTAGCATGGGCAAAAAATACTGTCAAACAGGATCACAATGAACTCCAGTTTTATCATATGTGAACTTCAAAAATCAAGTAAGATCTGACTGTTGCTGCTAGTTTCCCAACTCATGCAACTCACTCCTCTTCTGTTGCAAAATCCTCAAGGTGATGGAGCTGAGCATGGATGAGGAATTAAGACTTAAGACAGCAGCCATTGTTGTTATCGTGGTCGTGGTCATGAATCCCGCGTGTGCACGGCAGGATTCCTGTCTAGCTGAGATGTGCAAAATTGGTCCGCGTGTGGAATGTGTCCGACCTGCCGCTGGATGATGACATCACATCCGGCAGCTACGATCTGGTTCTTAAACAAGTTCTAATGAGTCAGAGAAAGCTGAAATGGATTTGATAGTATTTTGTCCCACACGCGAAACATGATGTTTGTCATCAAATTGTTTGTGAAGTAGATGTCTGTGCCACTTCCTGGTTTGACGTTGGAATTGGCTGATTGTAGCTGTCGGGTGTGATATCATCATCCCGCGTCAGGTAGGACACATTTTCCTTGTGAACCGACTTCGGTATCTACACTGGTGTATTAATTTACCAGGGAAAATATGCATCTATGAAGGAGTTTTCACCTCGACCAAATCTGTCCTACCACTTCCGCGTTAGCTGAAAGACGCATCGTGATTGGCTGACATGTACGGGGCATTGTTTTTATTTTATATCACACAAAAATCAAAATAGACTCCACAGCAGATAATTATGCAGATCTGAAGGTATTTTTAGTCATTTCTTCGTAAAAACAATAAACCGTACGTGTCAGCCAATCACAACGCATGTTTTAGCTAACACGGAAGTGCTAGGACCGATTTTGGCAGGGGTGAAAACTACTTCATAGATGCATACGTTCCCTGGTAAATGAATTCAAATATATCTATGGGTGTATAAGTGACTACTATGGGGTCTATTGTGATTTTTGTGAGATATAAAATAAAAACAATAACCCATACGTGTCAGCCCATCACAACGCGTCTTTCGACTCACGTGGAAGTGGTAGGACCGATTTGGCAGGGCTGAAAACTCCTTCATAGATGCATTTTTTCCCTGGCAGATGAATAAAAATGTATCTGGAGGTGTAGTGGTTACTGAGGAGACAATTGCGATTTCTTGCACGATATTAAAGAAAAACAAAGCTCCGTAGATGTCAGCCAATCACGACGCGTTGTTCCACAGACTGCAGAAAAGAACGGACACACGATTCAATGACAAACATCGCATTTTGTGGAAATAAATGCTACGCATTTGGTAGAAATCGCCTTGAAATCCTTTATTTCAATTTCCTCTGGCTCAATAAAACATTTAATATGTATATGCCGGATGTGGTGTCATCACTCCAGGCAGGTAGGACACATTTGGTAAGCGGACACATTTGGTACCTACACCGGCATCTGGCCCAGCTGTGTTTACGCGACACCAACGTTGGTGCCAAACTTTCCCACTTTGCGCAAATGCTGGTGCGTGTAAACAAGCGCTGCATCTTGCATGAAGATGTCAGATTCATTTGGAGACGGCAAATCTAAGTGGATTGAAAATATTTTTTTTTCTGTTACTACCGGTACACCGCAGCTACCTTAGTTCAAACTGACGGAGGAGAACATGAACTCGGTATTCCGATGGAGGATGCGCCATTTTTCCAAATAAGATTGCAGAACAGTAGTAATAGAAGAAAACCCACAGATTAAAATCATCAAGATATTAGAAGCTAAAATAAAATGTTTTTGTTTAACTCTGTGACTTCTGGTAACTGTTAAGCCAACTTGCACAGCTAATTTAATACTGTGCTGATTTCGAAGAAACTTTTCCCAACCATATCTTTGGAATACGTCAGATGGCAAAGCTTGTGCAGCATAACCTGGACTGGAACGTGTCCCAACTTTCAGGTTTCTCAAGATACCAGCCGTCACAGCTATTTCTGTTTTCCACCGGTGTGATGGTTCAATGCTGTCGCCATCCCAGAGTGCTCAAGACAGTGGAGAGCTGCGACAGGTTTCTGTCGAAACAAGTAAACTTGGCAGGTTTTTGGAATAAAATCAAATATTCAGAGACACTGTGGTCATCGCTTTTTTTTATTTTTATTTTTTATTTTTGTATTACTACAACGATAAAATATTGGTACATTTAGTTCCCGCATACACAGAGATAACCTTCTCTGTGTCATATCATTGAGAAATCTTCACACAACAGAGTTGTACGTTAGATTGGCATCGGAACACGTGCAGTGATCCTGATACCACCTCTGGAGACCCATGCGTCATGTTATCAGATCACCTTCACTTCTTTGATTTGTCCAGTGAGTCACTGCGTTGAACATGGCGAGCATGACATTTTTTTGGTCACATTTCCCTGCCTCTGTTTTCCGTGATTCTTTTTCCTCAAATTTTCTAAATATATCTCCTGGCCCTTTCCCTCTTTTCTTTGTTTCATCTGCTGCCTTCCACCCTTCTCCCGAGCCCCTCTCTTCTCCTCATTTCTCTTCAGCAGCCAGCTGTCGGTGTGGCCTCGGGCCGGGTGTTTTGTGGTGGTGTCGGTGGCGTCTCTGCCTCCTTCATGTTATGGATGGTTCTCTGAGCCGGCTTTACTGCTGCAGCTGTCACACGGCAGCGTCTCAGTCTCAGTCGCTTGGCTGTAAAATGGAGCGCAGGTCCCCCGGGCGAGGCGACTCCCAGGACATTACTGTTAAAGGCTTTGTCGTGACCTGCTGCTACCGACAAAACTATATATCACCACTCTCATCACTGAGGCAGTATTCTGCTCACGTCTTTATTGAGCTGGATTCTCTTCATCTCTATATATTTCCCTTTATTTCTTGTTGTCTTTTTTTCATACCTGCCTGTTTTACATTGCGCCAACACGAAAATGTGCATTCGATGAAGGTCAAAAGGTTCATCCCGAAACAGTTTGGATGTGACAGTTGCTTGCATGGACTGTGTTTCGCTGAGGGGTCTGCTGCTTATTCGAATCTCAAATCCAGTCTTCTTTTGTTCAAGTTACAAGTCTTTATTGCCTTAGCATGACATTGTTGGGTGGTTGATGTGATGTCATCCGTGCCAACAGCCCTCCTTCCTGGTCTTACTGAATCTAGTAGGAACCCCTCGCTGCATGTTGCTGTATTTAACTGTATCTCTTTTCTGTTTTGTTTTCAACAACTAGATGTGTCACATTTGGACGTACAAAATGCACTATAATGATGAAGGCTGATCAAAATGAGATTAATAGCTTAAGAAAGCAGCATGAAGTCACTGAAAAACCATCAATAATGAAGCACCAAATTCAAATTCAGTGCAGTTCGCGGTCTCTGGCAGCCATTTATTAGTTATGGTACACGGATTACCAACCAGTGTGATACCTGACCATTTGAACAGTTGCTTCCAAGCAACTGTGATTCAAATGGAACAAATGTAGTTCTCTTTAAATGAAGAATAACTTGATGAACAGTAGAAATAATTGGTTACCAGCTAAACTCATACGTTCGTACTGTGATTCGATCGTACAGTTGCTACTGTGGCTGTTGTGGGAGCTTTCTAGTCTGTCTCACAGCACAAGGTCTCCAGTCGTCTCCAGTTTCTCACTGTGCTTTCTGGTTTCCTCTCCATGCAAAAACATATAGAGGTTAATTAGTTGCTGACTCGGTGTCGATCTGGGTGTATGCATGTGTGTGTGTGAGAGAGATAAGGCAAACTGTGCAGGATGTCCTGGGGCTTCACCCCACAATGCAGTTGGAACGCTGGAAGCAGAGCTTTACTGTATCCAGTTCCGTATTAAAGAAATATATATATTGTTTAGCTCAAGATTTGAGCTTCACCTCTGAATAAATATTTCCAAACCAAAATACCACTGTTGCTTTTCAACTTTTTTTATTTGATTTATTTTTATACGCCAGATAGAACAACATAGACATAGATCATGAGGTTTGTTGGACACCATGGCGGTGCTCAACCTGCAGGCTCGGTGGAGGATGAGCCTCCCGACTTTACCTCTGACAAAGGATTTCAATATTTCTACTTTTACAATGTGTGCAAATGGTACTGCTGTACTACTCTTCTGTCAGTGTATATGTATTTTTCTGATGTTTCTTTCCTTTCTGTTTCTCCATCTGCCTTGTGAAAATCCTGTTTGGATCAGTTCCGAGGTTTATCTCTGTACCTTCTCCTTGTTCGTTGTGCCATCCCACCACACTGGCAACATACTTTATCAAGCAACGATAAAATGATCCTAAGTGTCTCTTATTATGTGCAATATTCAAATTCAATTTCCATACTCAATAGCCCAGGTAAGTCTGGCGTGTGATCACTGGTTCTCCAGTTAAAATGCCTGCTGCATTTCTCCTACTTTGCTGCTGTGTCTGCACTTTACATCTAAACACAGATCCGGTGGTACAAACACCCTGACTCACAAACTGTCCGTGGCCTCACAGTCATGTTCTCATTAACTCCAGAAATCAAGCGTACCGCGCTGGAGTGAATTTAAACGAGATGCTATTATAACCCCTTTAAGCAGTTATTGGACTCGGCTTAATTGATAAACCCATTAGTAACACTTGTTCAGATAACATGGGAGGGACCTCAGACGGCTGGCAGTCCCTCCAAATAGGTCCACTTTAGAGAAGGCGCTGTATTAGGGGATGATTACAGGAGCAGCGTGAGGCGTCGAGCCGGCCAGAGCTGCACTGCACTGTCAGATTAATAGACATGAGGCGCGGGGAACTCTGACACTCCACTAGGAGGAGACACCATGCATGTTAGCGTTGGACTCTGTGCTGTGTATATGCATGTCCCTCTTGCGTAACCTGCTATTTACACACACATATGCTGTGTTTTTGCTCCTGTTGCGTCTGTGTGGGTGGATCTGTGCCTCTCTGTAAACCTGTTCATACGTGTGTGTGTGTGTGGCTTTCAACTAAAGCTGAGATGCTGAAGATTTTAATGCAAGGTGTCCAAGCAGAAGATGTGCTGCCGGCGACACAATGATGGAGTTCAAATAGCTGCTCGCTGTCTAGTAGAAACACAATGTATGCTGCTGACTAACAAGCCGACGCTCACTTTGCTGCTCACAGAGGAGAAAACAAAAGAGATCGAATGAGATTTGAAGGGAACAACGTGTATCTTATGCCATGACAATTTGAGCAATACATTTAAGCATCTGTGCTGATATATATATATATATATATATATATACCCCAGATATTTTATTCTATTTTATCCCAGTATATAGAATAAGTGTTTTGTTCTGATCATTTTCTTCAACTGCAATATCATAACACTGCTTCAGATCATGTTTTACATCATCAGATGTCGACTTCCTTTTAACAAAGGGGTGGGCAAATACATGGCAGTTCTGTGGAGGGCCATCAAATGGAGAAGAAAAACAAGCCTTCATATGATGGAAACCTCAGGCTAAAATAAACTAGTAAACTAGTAACAAGGAACTAATACAAACAGAATAGAATTATGTAATGTAAAACAAGCATCTATGTACTGTAACCTATTTTTCCATCCATTTCATATGCATTTCAGTTTCATCATAATCTTCTAAAAAAACTACATCATAATATAAATGACTCAATAATTAAGTATATCTACAAGGAAAAGAATAACAAATACTCACCGAAACGTTAAGATAAAAGGGCATTACCAGTTAAACAATAAAATTGAATATACAGTTCAATAGGGGGAGGACAGTGGAAGCCAATAAAACCCAAAAACAAAGAATTAAAATGGTTAAACATTATTTACAGCAGAGCACTTAGTCAGTCAGAAACATTTTTCTATCATCAATTTCCTTGTTTCACTGACCTCTCTACGGCTGCATAAACACAGGGTCACATGTGGCCCCAGGGCCAGGCTTTGCCCTAGCCTGTTCTAAGGTCATCTCCTCCATCATCAGCACAGTGCCTGACTCATTTTTAGAACCTATTTACTGTCTTTTCAAGAATTCTGACACTCAAAAATGCTTTATCTTCAGCAACATATCTTGAAATTGCTACGCAATAATCTCTTTGGCTGGTGCTTCATCCAGCAGCTTCTCTCATGAGCAAACAAGCTTTATCCACGTGACTAACTGCTGGGCTTCTCATGTTCATCTTGTGGATTTGAACGATGAAGACGAGCTCAAAGTGTCATGATTCGATTCATAATTCATTAGATTTGCACAATATACACACTAGTCAGCTGTAACATTATGACCACAGACAGGAGACTAATCACCCTGGTGTCATGCTATTGTCCGACTAGCACAGGTAATTTAAAATGGCCGCCTGCAGGCCGGACACGATCCAGGTGTTTTATTTGACAGGCCCCAGTGAGGATAAAGAAAACACAGGTGGGTGGAATAGAATCCACAAAAATATGACCCGTGAAACTCAAGCTCAAAACACAATGCAAACTATTTTGTTGTTAGTACATGACTTGATTATTGGAAAACCTACCGGAAATACTTTTTTTTAACACAATTTCCACTCGACCTGAAGTGTGGCTCCCAAGGTGTTCCATTGTACAGTGTCTCCAACTGACGCTCCGACTGTGAAGCGTATTGTGTGACTTGTGCTCCCGGCAGAATTCTCTTTTCAACGGCTGTTTACCAGAAAAATGTTGAGTGTGATGCTTCTAAATGATTAGGAGCTGACAGTGTTTTCCTCTGGGTCCTGATCTCTCTCTCTCTCTCTCTCGCTCTCTCTCTCTTTCCTCACCCCTCCATCCCTCTGTCCCCTCAATTGCCCATCTCTGGCGTTCCTTCCCCTGGGCTGGACACTTTGTCCTTGCACTGCTCGCCTCCTCCTTCCCCTTCCCTTTCTCCGCCCTCCACCACCCCCTCCTCCCCCGCTGCATGCCTTGGCCCAATGTGAGTGATAAATTATTCGTGGGCATGCTCCGAGGGCCCAGGGCTGCTCATTCCTGCACACAGAGGACTAGCATTGATCCGGCTTGTGGTTCAACTTAATTGGAAACCCAGTTATACCAGCCACAGACACACTGCGACACAGACAAACACACACACTTGGACATGGACATCCCATTAATACACATATGCAGTGTTTTCCAGGAATACACTTGTGTGCCAGTGCGTGGATGCCGCAAACATAATTACACCCGAGCCACGCCCACATGGGCTCAGCTATTACCGTGTTATACAATTAACTTTACTGTCCTCTTTATCTTACTGTGGTATAACTCGCTGTCACTGGTTTTGTTGCGCCAAAACATTCTGAATGTGCCAGACACTTGGACACACATCTTTTAGCCACTAATCCTGCATTCTAAGCAGCACTAAAGAGGAGTAACAGTCCACAGTGGAGCAATATGGAGGCCCAGGGTTATCGATTGGACTGAGACACTGACTATCATACAGCTAATAGATTACATCAGACACATTGAAGCGGCCCAGTCAATGAGGCCTGATCCTATTAACTGGGGATTTGTAAACAGTTGTGTGCTCACTGTGACGGCTGCTGTGCTGCTTTGTGAGCCTTGGCAAGAGGAGGATCATATATTGCGCTCCTCCGCGTGTGCAGCAGCACGCTCCTGTCTGCTGACGCGGGGATTGAGTTACTCTGATCACTTGTTTGTTTGACCTTTGAAAACAAAATGATCTTTAATAGGCTAAAAGATTAACATTTGGTATTTGGGGAGATGATCTTCTATTAAAGATGAGGCGAAAGACAGACAGTACTGGGGTCTCAGATTCTCCATCATTGTTTCAAGACAAGTATATCGTAGTGCTTACTTTATTGGGAATTTTTTCCAGCTGATGATAGTTTTTGGACAGGTCAGTGGGATGACGTAAAAAAGCACACTATTCCGATCGGAATGTGCATGATGACACCACCGTCCAATTTCATCAAGGGACGGTGGCGTCACCAGAAAAGTTTTATTGGGGCCCTGGGGAAGACCATGACTCACACATGGGTGGCAATAACCAGAACTGCCATTTCTTCAGGAGTCTTAACTGGAAAAAACGTTGACACTACTAAAGATTGTTCCTACTGCCCCAGATCATTGCTGTGTTTCCACAAGAAGTCATCAATTAAATACCCAACGCATCAAGATGAAGACAAAAGACGGACAGGAACGATAAACCAAGGATGTCAACACCAAATGCGGAGTGAGGAAACGGGGGGAGCAGGGGCAGGGAGAAACCTGAAACAGAAAACCGTGATTAATAAGAAGCCTGACTGATGGGGACAACAGAAGACGCACTCGGAGGCTCCTCACGCACACACGAGGAAGAGAGGCGGGGAAACAGAAATGAGTCGAGCCACAAACACTCTTACGCGCAACAGCAGCAAGAAGCAACAAATGAAAATGAAGGAACGAGAGAAATTAAGGAGGTGGCTGAGAAAAGATGTCAAGCATGCACAGAATCTGGAACAACAGGAGCACAAGAGAAGCGAGAATCTAAGGAGTTTACCGTGAGGACGCCAGACAACCATCTGGCGACACGAGCTGGAACTGAGGTGTTGAAATCCATGTGAGCTTTATTCACACATCGGGAAGCTGGAGACAAACAAGAAAACAGAAACACAGACACGAACATGCAACAACAAAAGCATGAGAGAAAACATGGAACACGACACAAAAGTTCACTTCCCAATGTCAATACATTATGCTATGGGAGAGACCTTACGTCAATGTAATCCTGAAAACCTAAAACCGCTGTGGAAAATTTGTAGTGGTTAGGCGCAGCTAAAGTTATGCACCACAGAGCTGCATGTTGTCAGATTTCCCCAAGCCTAGGGGTGGCTATGATCACTCTGTAGTTCGACGAGTGGTGAAGTGAAAATACTGCACTATCTCAGCAAACATGACGGAGACTTTTACCTCGCGTCGATGGGTCTAGGAAAGTTACCTTTGGTAATAGTAGTCCGGTGCGAGTAGACCAGTGGCAGACATTATTTAACGTATACCTTGCTATGGTCGTGAAACTGTGATGTGACATTGTGCTGTATTTGAAATATGTATCCCACTTAGCCAATTTCAGCCACATGGTTTGTTAGACCATCTTGTCATGTTTTGTGTTTGACAGCTCACGATGGTAGGTGGAAACAATGGTACGTGAATGGACTTAACTCTGCTACTTTTCAAGGATCCTCCATAATCTGCACGTATCACCCACTAAATGTGATGATGTTGGGGGGTATAGTAGCTAGTTTTTAATTGGTGGTTTTGCATGAAGGATGCCGTTGATGACTAGAGGAGGAGCTATGTGACGTAGATGAAGAGTCTAAGAGAGAAGCACAAACCAGCCTGATCAAGAATCTAGCCAAACAGGAGGACCATTTCTGACAGATGGAGTAAGGAAAAAAAAACAAAAAAACTGCCACTTCGACATGAAAAGAAGTCCCCCCAAAACAACTCATCTTAAGTCTATTACTGCGCAGCAATGTTTAACCAGCTTTAATATAGATTGTGGCTGTGGAGTTTCCAGATTCATTTGGCGCGCCTAAACCTATTCACTTGTCCCCGCAGGGCCTGCGCCACAAAGACGGGTGAAATAGTGATAGCAGTAAACTGGGTTCACAGCCAAGAGTGTGTTTTTAAGAGCAAAAGGACTTTTCCAAAATAAATAGATCTGTGTCGCACACTGCTCGCAGAGAGAAAAGCCCTCAGTTCAATAATTAATTCCCGAGTCGAGGGTTTTGGAGAGTCGCTGATTGGGCTGATTTTTTTTTTTTTTTCTTAATTCTGTTATGATACAAAGGCGTTCGTTTGAAGTAATTTGTCCCAGAGAGGGCGGCTCGGAATACCATACATGCTTTGATTTAGCAAAGCAAATTTAATTTTGTTTGCTTTATGCAAACCAGCCTGGGCCGCGGGGCTTTCTCTCATTCCACCAGAGGGGTGATGCTAGTGCTGCGGCTGATGATGTAGGCGGGGGGCGGGGAGGGGTGCTACTGACGCAAAGCACACTCACACACACACTCTGTCATGGAGTGAGTGGCAATAGTTCAAAAGTACACCGCACACCCCCCCTTTTTCAGCTCGCACACGCACATTCACAAGCAATCTCTTTGAAATCAAAGCTTAAAATAATTGTTTCAGCCTGTGCATTGTCTCATTCCAGCCTTCTATTATTAGTGTTACCGGTGTTATTCCCATCATGTTGTTTTAGTTGCTTGCTGGGCTTTTGTTTCAAGTTGTTAATGAAAGCTTCTCTCCCTTCTTTTGTTCTGGTTTTTCTTGTTACGTGGATGGAATATTCTGTTTGCATTTCCCCCTCACATTCACACCATACACTACCTTTGATGTTGTTCAGGTGACAGGAAATGATGGCGTGCATAGATCCAGTCGTCGATAACAGCAGTAGAACAGCATTAACAAGCGTGGGAGAATCGTGCGAGCACGTTTCTCCTCGGAGCGCCTCAGATTGGGTGGCCAAACGTTTTTCTTATTCTCAATTCAAGTCATTTTCTTGGGGAACAATAATGAGTGGATAGTGCAGAAAAACCCAATTTCCTTTATGCTTTTTATATCCTCAAAAAGCCCTCGTTGACGACCCTTTGGTCTTTTGTTATAGAAAACTGAGCTAATATCCTCCAGCTCTCTGCGCAGTTTAAAGGTCTTAATTGGATTCCATTAGTATATTGCTTGACATGACACTTGAGCCCGCTCTATTAGAATTCCCCTGCTTGGGATTAAAAAAGAAGACTTTTTCTACATTCCACTCGCAGGGTTCTTTTGTTGGAGTCTCACATATTCTCACAGCCTCTCTGTGACACCAATATGAAAAACTGCGACTTCAACTGCTTCTTTTGTGTTGTGAGGACGGGCAGAAAAATGCATATGTGTGTCTCTGATGCTACAAACCTCGGTACGAAGAACAAGGCGTCGTTTTTCAATTGGATTTGAGATCATTATGTAAACATCACCGTCAGGTCTTTAAATGGCAGTCGATCTCATCTCCATTCTTCTTTTCTTCTCACAGGTATTCTATGAAACCGCTTTCATGTTGTCCGTTTCATAGTGTGTGTATATATATATATATATATATATATATATATATATATATATATATATATATACCTTTTAAGTCATTCACATTTATTGTTTCCTGCCTCCTGTAACAATACAAGGTTTATATATATATATATATATATATATATATATATATATAAGTTACTTGCTAAATCGAGGAACCGATAAAAGAGGTGAAATTTACAACCTTGTATTGTTGCAGGGAGGCAGGATACAATAACAAGATTGAATTTGCAGGTATTGCAGGCCAGATGTTGCAGGTCATACTAGTCTTGTGTAATGTGAATGACTTAAACGGTCACTGACATCAAGTCAACCCAGACATACTTAGAAAGATGAGACACTGTTTTTATATATGGGTGCCATCTTGTGATGTAACCGGAGGAACCAACTCTGTAAACAAGCACGGCTGAAAACATGGAAGCGAAGGAAGCGGTGAGCAATATCAACGAAGATTTGAGCAGTTTTTGAGGAAGAAGATCAAGTTAATGTAAACAAAGGACGACCATGTCATTCTGAACCAATGCTTTTGATTGTCATGCTTTGGCTTCTCGCTACATGCAACACTGCACCAAATTTGAATTGAGTTTTAATCTTATTTACTGTTCTAATTCAACAGAATGATAATTTCATACTGTATATTTATGCATAGTTCTGCAGCCAAGTTAGTGACTCCTTAATGTCATAATGAATGCATACGGCAATGAGGACGACAACTGCCGGTAACCCCTGCAATAACATCACTGTATGTACCAAATATAAAAATCTGTCCAGGGACCTCTATACCAAAGAGAAATGAATTCAAATTCACATTTTATTATTGCTCTGTCACATGTCCAGACACCTTGGAAGCATACTGGTGCATCCTCACTTGAGTGACTGACCATCCTACTTCTATCACCACAGTTCACCGCTCACTTCTTGCAAGTAACCTGCACTCACACACTGACAGCACATGGTCAGCTCATCGCGACGTGCCATTGTTATTGTGGGATAAATGCCCAACCCAGTTCTCCATTATGAGGATGAACACTGCATCAGCAACATAGAAAGAGAGCGTGCGCACCGAACTTCCACACACAGACGTGACCCTCTAATGCACCTGGTGGAATGTTGCCGGAGCCCAATAAAACAGTCCTTCAGCTTCCTTTCACTCAAGGCAGGAGCACATGCAGGGCTCCCTGCGGGTTTCTCTTCAGAGTATCACACACACAACTGAAGTGTTTCCTCTCTGCTTTAAGTGTGTGTGTCGAACACAGACCAAAAGAAGGAAGCCTTTGATGATATTCTGTTTCATTTCTCTTCACCCAGTCCTGAGCTGCCATGGAGGGGTGTTCAGAATCTTCTCCGGCAAACATCTTCACCCGGAGGAGACGGAGATGAGGTCCAACACAGCAGTGCGCCATGTTGAACACAGATCCTGGTTTGTTGTTTTTGTACACATCGTCAAATGTTATAGCAACATCTTCTTGGTAGATTGGACATTTTACGTTTGTATTATTTTAAAAAGAAAAAGAAGAAATATTGTATTGATGTCTACTACAAC
This sequence comes from Synchiropus splendidus, assembly GCF_027744825.2. NCBI lineage: Eukaryota > Metazoa > Chordata > Actinopteri > Syngnathiformes > Callionymidae > Synchiropus > Synchiropus splendidus. The sequence goes on along the minus strand of NC_071345.1, from coordinate 17,708,375 downwards.
ACTTTCAGTGAGAGCCATCAAATACAATGTACTATCAATATAGGGATTAAGATGTATTTTATTTCCTCCTAAATGTGTATATATATATATATATATATATATATATATATATACAGTTCTTGATTGACAGCTTCTAAACTGCTGCTGCTGATGACTGAGCCTAAACAAATGCCAGGCAAACAACAGCCAACACAACAAAATGGTGGGTTTCCTGTACCATATCTTGCTCTTGCAAAATTGAATCACATTCATCAAGTTTTAGAACTGCCATTAAAGTGGTCATACAAATAATGTAACGCTTCGTATGCAGTCAGAGTGCATGTTTTCGTCTTGACGTGAATGCAAGTTGCTGTTTCTAACCATTGTCAAAAGCGCACATTGAGCACAGTACATTTCTGCACTGTATTACTAGCAAAACCAGTGACTCAAACTTACTCATTGACAATGATATATTTTTTTCTTTCAGTTTAATTCCTCTCTTCTCTTCTCGCATATTCCTTCACTTTTAGCAACAAAATAAAGTCTCTTTTTCAGCATTACCTTCTTTTTAATGTTTCTTTTATGTTGATAATCGGGCAGGGAACAGAAGACTGAATTTTGGTGGTGTTCTGAATTACGATTTAGTTTCATGGATCATTTGAAGATTAGACTTTTTCAGTGGTGCAGAAGTAGGTGGCGACAGAGCAACCAGTGTGTTTCATGTGTGCGAGTTCTGCTGCCACCTGCTGCCCCATTCAGCTCACGACGATCAAAAATATTTCAATTCTATTGAACTATACAGGTTAAATGTGAATTGGGGGTCGTAATGTTTAGTTTAAAGCAATGGTGTAAATAGTAGAGGTCCCCTAGCTGCTTTTCTAGTTATTGCTCTACCTTTCTAGATCTGTGTTACAATGCTCCTGAAGCTTCAGGTTAACTGCATCCATTTTCTCTGACCAAATGCACTTCAAATGCCCCACTAGATTTGCATATAATTGACCCTCTGAATCATAGAAGGTGATATGTTCCAAACAATAATGAACGACAGCACCGCCACAGTCATGCTAAAGCCGCCACATTGGTTACAATTTGGACACCCTTGCTATGAAGTGCTAGTTTGCCTTAGTAAAGCAAACACAACTGCTGTGATCGTAATACACATCATTACTGTGATCATCAGTTTACGGTTTTTGGCCGAGAAAATGTTTCATTAGAGGGTGTAAAGTTCTGCCGTGAGGTTCCCTGAAGGTTTGTGTATTGTGAAAGACAAACAGTGAGTTAACCGTGGGATTTACTGCATCATCGTCCTCGTGCTGAAAATGGTTTAACGACTAATACAGCAGTCTGTTTTACGACGCTAAAGACAGGTGATCTTGTCTGTGGAGGAGTGTCACTGTAATTCTCTGATGTTATCATCACACCCACCGCGTGTCTGGGTCTCCCTACCTGCTCTGATTTATCCTCCAGCGGGGTGGATGAAATGGATCCTCTCCCTCGGAACGTACCAAGCATCATATAAACGCTCCCACAATGCTTTTACAATGCTTTTACAGTGCCAGCCATGCGATGACTTATTGGTCATCAGTCACGGCGGCGGTGATGTTTTTCCTCCGCTCTCTGTCTCACTCACCTTAAAACTCCTCTTCTTCATCCTGGCTCTGTCACCCTCCCCCAGTTTTCATCTGTGCTGTTATTTCTTCTCGCTTCCTTCCTGTTTCTCTCCTCCGTCACAGCGTGTCGTGTAATAAAACGCAGTATAATTACTGTGTTGCTGTGAAAAGAATGGATTAATTAAAATATAATGATGCTGATCACACCAGCGGGCGTCTGCTGAAATCTGTCCATTTAGGGGCCACGGTGGAGGACTTGTAATGTCCTGATCATACTGGAGCGGCCCCGCTAATTGTGAAGAATGGTTTATTAGATGACTGAGGACGGATGGACCAGACAGTGCCGCCAGCACGGGGTCACTTACCATCAACCGGCCGGTTACCACACATTTAAGATGAGATACATGATATCTGTAATGAACGGGAAGAACTTGTGAAGTAGTGGAGCATTGACCACCGAGTCACTTCATAAATAATGCATTAGGCTGATTTGAGATGCTTAGAAGTGACCTTTTTTCCACTTTAGAGGAAAGTTTAGCGGAGGTCTATTCTTGAAGGAAAAATGATGAGTGCAGAAAACTGATTCCTCTTACTGGGTTATGAGGTAGGGCTGAGAGGCAGAGCCCCGACTAACTTGGAATGGAACATGGAGGTAATGTCTCATTAAACCACTGTTTCTCAATCATTTTCTGTTGCGCCCCCCTTAGGAAGAAGTCAACGTTTCATGCCTCCCCCCAACTCTCCAGCGCCTCTGTAAATAGTATAATTTGTCTATAAAATTATGATAAGCACACATTGTATCCTTGTTAACATTAGAGAAAAGACAAAAGGAAGTTATATTTGATCAACTTACAATAAAGAATAACTTTATATTTATAACAGTTTATTCTAGTAGGACCAAAAAGTTCCCAGAGGTCTCACCCCACTATTTGAGAAGCACTGATTTAAACCAACAAATCACCTCCTGGAGTCTTCTTGTGAGGACTACCGATCAAGACTTGAGTGAAGTTGAAGACATGTCTACAAACCTGTCTATATAAGTATTCTGAGAAGGTTTCACAGACAGTTACACTTCTATCAATAAGTGTATAATATTATAAAGTCTACAATGTCAAACCCTCTTAGCGTCTGAGGAGCAGTTTGTTTACTTCAGCTGAGTCATAGTCGAGCTACTTGGCTACATGCTAGCTTAGTCGAGCTATTAAACGCATTATGCAGGCTGTGTAGTCCAACTAAAAGAAATTTGAATTTGTTTACATACATTTTTGAAGTCAGAATTTAGCCAGGCTAATGCAATAAATTTTCTCGGCCATCCTGTAAACATTCTCACTGACATAGGGTGCTTTCACACTAGGGGTTCTGTCTCAAGACAAAGTTCTTTCGTCTCAGAAGTCCGCGATGTGAACACAAGCGAGTCGGGTTTTGGCCGCGGACTTGATCCCCGCTGGAGAGCTGCAATTTGTCTCGTGAAACTGTCAGCGGGTGGTGAGCTTCACACCTCAGGCGACTCAGCGCTAGATGCCGGAAACTATGTGTCCGGCGACTCCACACAAACCTGATAAATCCCGGGTAGTAAAGGGTCTGATCGCTGTCTGGGCTGATAACTCACGTGTTTTCACCTTTATTAGAGATAAAATCAAGACCTTATGGCCAGATCTGGCCGACAAAGTTTTTTTATGATTTACAAACATTACATTGAAGCCAATGCAAAGATGTTTCCTCCGGCGATAAAGATCGTAAACAAATGAATATTGACAGTGTAGTTTCATTGAAAAGGACTAAAGCGTTGCTGTGTCTGTGTCTGACTGGTGCATCGCGAGGGCCCGGGGAGACGTAGGATATTGCTAGTGCCGTGACCAGGCACTGAAAGCACTGGCAGACACCATCAATTCAGGAATCTCTTGCAGCAAAATCCTGCAAGGCTGTTGATCGCATCTCCAGTTAAACCATGATGCCCTACCCATGCTGTAGGACTGTGGTCAGAAACAATATGGCAAATGGTTCCACTGGAATTGACTGTGTTGAGGCAAGACCGGATGAATGAGGCAAGCAGGCCCGGTATGATGTGCTGGCAGGCAATTGCTGAAGAAATAGACAGAAGATCTGATCCAGATCAATAGAGCTTGGATGCAGAGGGTTCATAAGGAAGGACCTTAAAGAGTCTTCAAGCTTTTGTGGACACTGCACTGTGTTGATGTGGGTCAAGGGGTCCGATCCATTGACTCTATAAGTTATCTAGGCACAAGCTGAGGACTGAGGGCACTGGGGTTCATCTCTGTTTACCTGTGTAGGTTTGCATTGTGAGGCATGCAGTAGAACAGGGTACATTCAGACAGATGGCCCATAGGAACAGCTTTGCTGAGCCTTCAGTTGTTGCAGTGCATTATGAACTGTTTGTGCTGTTGTGCTTTTTATAGAGTGACCATTAATAAAAGTCTTGATGCTATGAATAGATATTTTAAGCTCCAAATTTGAGGCCCAAGCAAGAAAGAACGTGCACTACAGTGAGCAGGTACTTAATGATTTAAAATAAGACTTGGTATCTATAACATAATCATGCTTTTGCTAGAGGACGGAGGCAGTTCCTGAGCTGCTGTGTGTGAATGTTGATCATGTAAGATGAGGACACTCCCACCATCTTACTCACTCAGCCATATCCCCATGTGTTTGACCTCTATATAGATCGGGAGCTCCAGGAGCTATGATGTCGGCTGGCGACCCTCCCTCCTCCTCACCTCCCACCACCAGCGCGACAATAAACTTGTCATCCGCCACACGCCAGAGCAATCTGCAATCAGATTTACTGTGCATGAAATATGGTGGTGCTTTTATTGGTCCAAAGGCTTGTCACTCATAATTTATAGGCCTCTGCCAGGCTGGCTGTGATGTCAGCGAGCTCCCAGCACCCTCAGGAGAATCAGAGGAGAGAGTGAAGGAAGTCGGGTCTTGAGGTGAGCTGGGGTAGGAGGGGGGGGGGGGGGGGGGGGGGGGGGGGTGTGGTGTGGTGTGTCGGTGTGGGAGACGGAGACCGAAACAATTTTTTTTTATTTGAAAATCTGGAAAAATCATTTGAAAACCTGTTGTTTTTGTGATGAGTTTATCAAGTTGCGGGACAGCCTTGGGGCTCTGCCTCATAAACAGTGGTGTATCTTTTGGTCGGCTGTCAAGGCAGCTGTTATAACAGAAACGACAATCTCCCTCTCCCATGAGCACATCACTTGACTCCAACTAGATGTACAGACAGAGAGAACATCTGCGGGGCTTTTCACACGGCGGATTCCGTCTAAAGACAAAGACCTTTGGGCTCAAAAGTCCGACGTGAAAACAAGTTAACCGGCCACGGCTGCCAACATTAGGAAAACTGCAAGGAGGAAAGATTATTGAAGATTACCAGACCACTCATTGATCATTTTTGATGTCTGGGTCTGGTGTAAATAATAAATGAAGACTGTATGTGGTGTGTCTCTGGTCTTTTCTTGGAAAATAAACATGACAATACTCTTTCAATCACAAACCAGCTACTTTGCGCACAGCGCCCCCATCTGCGAAGAAAAAAAATAGGACTGAGGCGCGGAGGTGCGAGGCTGACCCACAGGGGGCAACTTGGACTCAGGCCTCTGAAGACTTTCTAATGTGAAAAGCCTCTAAAACGGCGATTGTTGGATTCATTTAAATCACTGTTAAGGTTTGGGGTGGAAAGATGGAAGCAAAATATTTAAAGTCGACCTGATAGAACGAATTTTACGAGTCAATGAACAATTCAATGAGTAACATAGAAGATGGCACTACGAGATCTCATTTGGGTCACGATTCGAGGGAACGAGGAGGGAAAGCCACGTCTTGAGGACTTGGAGTTGGACCCAAGTGCAAGTGGTGAAGGTTACAGTTAGGCAGGAGCGAGTTAGAAATATTTATTTAATAATTAAACAAACAACAAAAACACAACAGAAAGCGTGACCGAACCGGGAGAAGCTAAGCAAAAGCAGAATGTACAAATGAACCGAGAATAAACTACAAAAGAGAACCGGAAACGCGTAGAAACTGGGAGAAACAAAACACTAAACTCGGGCACCAGGGTTTAACACGGTAATCAAAAACAAGCTAGCTCACAGAACGAGAGACCAAGCAAGGAGAGCCAAGAGAACGAGGAAAATAAGCTAGCTAGCACACAGAACGAGAGAAACAAACAAGGAGAGCCACGAGAACCAGGAGTAACCACGGGGAACAAGAAGAGTCCAAATCTCAGGAACTAGGGGAGCAATGACCGGGAAAGGGAAACAATAGGAGAAACGCAGGAACTGGAAGAAACGATCGGAACCAGAAAAGAGAGTCACCGAAACTTGAAGTGAACTGAAAGACACGATCTGGCACATGTTGCTGGAGTCCAGGTGTTTAAGTACTTAGGTGATTAGGGGTTCATTGGCTCCAGCCGTGTGCCAGAGGAACAGGAAGGGAGGCGGAAGAAACCAAAACATGACTCAAGGGACAGAACAGGAGCAGAGTCATGACAATTTGTTTCAACTAGAGGAGCCAAACCTTTAAACCAATAAGGTCGCTGCAGATAACCATGAACTGCCCGTTGTCTCAATGGTTTGAAGATCATCTGGAATTACAATCTCTTTTGAGCAACCCTAACCTTAGCCTCACAGGAACTGTATTCTGTCTCTGCGGATGGATTTTTTTTTACCTTCAATGTCTGATGTGTCTCTGCGACTGCAAATATTCTTCATTTGATCACAACCACGCAGTGTACGAAACCACAAATGTCCTCCGACGAAGACAAGTTGATGAGTTGGTGTTTTATTTGAACATTGTGCCTGTGCTGATCTGACTTTGCGCTTGTAGTCCGCCAGCCAAGATGGAAGCCTTGCTTATCCATTGCAGGGGGCTGTTGTGAAAGAGCCGCTGCTGCACTGAAGCTCAGTGTGGAAGTTCATGGTGGGATTGGGCTCCAGATTTTTTCTTCAGCAGATTAGCTAGACTATGGTGGGGGACTAATTCACCGCTTTATTTTGTTGGGCCCTGCCACATTCAAGTTCTTGCATGTCCTCAGTCTCTCCACTTCAGGTGTCCAAGTCATCTGCCCTCCCAAACTTTATCTCCAAACTTCTCCACATTAGCTGTCCCTCCGATACAATCGCTTCTAATGGAATCACACCCCATGAAACCCCGAGCAGCTTCAACCCTGCTTCCTCTAACTCATCTTGTCTTTGTGTCAGAGCCACTGTCTCCGAACTAAAACGATATCTTTGACTCTTATCTCAACTCCGAGCGTCTCTGACCCAGATCACAGAAGAATGGCGCTCCTGCCACTGGAGGGGGCGGTGAGCAGAGGAGCGGCAGAGCCTTCCAAACTGGCTTAATTTCATTTAATCTCCAGTGAAAGCAGAGGTGAAACTGCAGTAATTATCCTGCAGCACATTTAGATAGAAAATAACAGAGCGAAAGGATCAAAGGAAAGTCTGGCCTCTCAGAGAAGACAAAGTGAATAATATGAGGAAGAACGCGCGAGAGGTGAAACCAGAAGTAGAAACTTGTACAGCATTAGAAATGAGATAAGATTCAATCCGTCTTGTGAAAAATGATCCTCCGTGCACCCAGAACTATTAGAATGTTTACATTTGTGGCATTTTGCTCCGTATCACCGAAATTAATCGCCTCCGTTTTCAAATTAAAAGTACATTACAACACAATTAAGAATGCAAATGAGCGCGGGCCTGTGAAGGAGTGACTGCCATGATGTATGAGTCTTCGCCTGCTTTTTGTTTTTGCGTGTGATGCAATGGATCATTGTGCACAAGCGCTTCTGCGCGGGTATGTGTGTGTGCTCGTGAACGGGTGATGAGAGGAAAGTATTTGTCTGACTTTATTAGAGGATAAAGCTGTTCTGTAAATAAATCAGAGGCTCGCACGAGTAAACAACGGCACCATTAAGCGATTAGTCCCTCACTCGCTGGTTGGCCAGAGGAGCAGATGTTGGGACAGAAAGCGGTGTTTACAAGATGCATTCACATTTCCTTTGTCCCTTTTTCAATTCATAAAAAAATTGGAAGTTATTATGAGTGCAAAAAATATAGTTTCAAATTTTTCCCATCAGTATATTCCTATCATATTTTTTTTTATTCTTTTGTCGTTCTGTATTGTGGACCTGGGCATCTCTAAAGGGCCGTGCCTCGGTGTTATCGGACCTGCATACGGTTTCTACATGACAGCTGATGGTCTAGCATGGCTACATTTTTAGTTAAGATGTATCGGCCTGTTTATGAGACGGAAAATCTTAGGCAAAAGTCCTGGAATTACAAGTCGCTCTACAGCTTCCAGCTGCTTCGGGGGATGAGCATGATCAGAATATGGTAGATTGTGGTGTTGTTCACACAAGCAACCAAAATGTCCAAGTCGTGGCTGATCCAAATTATTGTGACACTGTGTGCGTGTTTGTCAATTTCCCTCCCATCTGCTTCATTTTTTCTGTTTCCAGATCAGTGGTTGGCATTTCTAATCGTGGCTTTTAGAAAACACCAAACACTGATCTGTGCGGGTCTCCATAGCTTGAATTTTTTTGGTCACCCTTTGAATGAGTATTGACCTTTATTTTGAGCAAGCTACTTGTATTTGCGGGCACATAAAATGACCCTGGTGGGCTGACTTTGGCCCCAGGCCTTGGGTTTGACATGTGGTGCAGTTGCAAGTGACTGAATCAGTTTTCTCTGTAAGGTATTTGGACTCTGTCCTTGTGACATGTTTTCATGGTTCCACTGACTTGGAAGGGGCCGGTGAAGGTTCTCAGAAAAGTCTAAATCAAATTTCCATTTTAAATACCTGTGATCAAATCAATCAGTTACTGAAATTGAAGCTCAGCGTACTATATTGAACTGATTTATTAAGGGTTAATATTACATTTGTAATTTCCCAACTGCAGTATTCATAAAGGGCTTTTTGATCTCACACTGCTGACGGAAAATTATAGTACCATCTAATAAATAATTAGACAATAATTTAGTACAGAAATCTTTCACAGTTTTTCTTCCGTTAGAATAACCTTTGAAAAAAATGGATAAAACTGCACTGTCAAACTAATTGCATTTTTAATTGTCAATTATATTTTGAATTAAAGACAATAGTCCTTCCTCTTCCCACTGAACTCTATTTTGCATCCATTTAAAAGGCTGGGTGTTGTAATAACAATATCATCTGCACTTTCACTTTCCACCGAGCAAAACATCACCTCATCACATAAAACATCAGTGTTTGAAAACTGGATTTTAAAGTTGGAACTCTTGTCCTAAAGTCTTCTCTGTCTTCTCTATCGTGTCCCATCAGTGGTTGCTACAGCAAGTCACCCTCCTTCACCTCAACCGGTCTTATAGATACAGTGACCGCATCACTGCTGCCGCTGCACCAACCCGTACAGTAAAGTGTTGTTGCCTATAGTGAATTTTATTTGTTCCCAATGTGTGTTTTTGTGCTCAATGTCATGTTTCATGAAGCCAGATACTGAGTTGACAGTTGCACATATACAGCAAGGGAAAGTACTAACTATTTTCTGTGGATATGTATGAACACATTTAATATCAAGTGTTTATATCAAGTGTATTGTGAATATTTATCACATTGTCACTGGAAGTACCCAACACTCACATTTGTTTTAAACATCTGAGTGTCACACTTTACAATTTCAAATCATAAGTGTGATCACATTTTTTGTTACACCTCTGTCCAAAGCATATATGACGGCAAGTTTTCATGTTATATAAGCTATACAGGTTCTCTTTCTCTCCCCCTCCAACTCTGTTGTGGATCACTCCTGACTGTTGTCTACACCAGCTGTATCATGTCTCCTTGCTCCTCTTCACTTCCCTTGAGGTTCTGCCTATCACTAGCTCCACTTGCTCATCTTCACCTTCTGTCTCCCTCTCATTCGCTCACATTTATTCTGTCTTGCTTCGCCTGTCTTTCATTCCTCTTCTCTCCAGCTCCTCCCTGTTCCCAATACAAATCGCTGTATCATAGGCAAACACCACTGCCCTCCCCCTCTCTAACCGCCAGTTTGTCCATCAATGCAGCAAAACAATACAAGTGCGTGGCTTCTTTTATTTAGTGCCAAATAAAGTGATCACCTGTGTGTTATCTTATTTTGTTGTATTCTATTGTTAAATAAATCCTGAACTATTTAGAAATGTTTGAGTATTTTTTTGTTTTGTTTTGGTTTCTGTTTCGCAAATATTATTTCCCACAGCAAATTATGACATGAAAAATTATATTGTTAAAATGACCATTCCTACTGCGCTTGCTCCATGTCTGCTAGAAACCTGAGACAGTAAAACATAATTTTGTCATAACCTCCTCTCTTTGAAGGGAAAACAGATATAAAAGTATATAGCCTGTGGTTTACTGCGCGTCCCCCTCACCCAGTCTGGCAGCAGTACGCGGGGCTGATGGATGCCGGGCGTCGGCACACTTTTAATTGCTCGTAAATTTTTGATTCAGGGAAAACGCCACGTTCTCCTTGTCCCTTGGCGACACGGGTGACAGAGCTGCTCAGGAGGGAATAAAAAAGAGAAAGTGGGAGGTAGAGAAAATGTGATACACTAAAAAAAGCGACGCCGGCTGACATCAATAGCAGGGAATTTACAATGATATTATGTGCAGATATAAAAAAAAAAGGATCATTTCTGTTGGTTCTCTATTCAGATCATTCTACATTTTGCTGTGATCATTGGGGATGCTGAGCTGCAATACAGTGCCTCGATAATGTCATCAGACATATGACACACAGGGATGTTGTTGTGTTGGCTGTTTTTAAGATGCCAGGCTTGAGATGTTAGTACCTCATGTGTTAATGACATAAAGTGAAATGAGCTCATAACTTTGCAGGTGGAAAAAAAATGGTATCAGATGATGCTAAACTAAGGGATTGGCCCCTTGTGTGGCAAATCTTATCAATTACTTTTCTTATTCTTATTCTTATTCTTATTCTTATTCTTATTCTTATTCTTATTCTTATTCTTATTCTTATTCTTATTCTTATTCTTATTCTTATTGTCACACCTTTCCGACAGAAAAATCACCCTGTGCTTGACATAAACTCAGCATTAAACCCAACATAAAGGAATCCACCATGACATACAACAGAAAAAACAGCACAACATTCAGATAAAAACAGAGCAGAAACAAAACTCACAAAATTCACATCATAATATAACAAGGACAAGTACTGGATTATGACATTTTCATGGGTGTTCAGGAGTCCCGACTGGGTCCTGGGAGAAAGTTACGGAATGCCACATTCACATGCTGCCCCCCAGAGCTTGCTCGAATTTCAATATTATCAATGTCAGATGGATAAACTGAGAGCCAGGTGGCTTCATAGGTAGTGACATAGACAGATAAGTGGGCAGGCAGATATATCGATGACAAATTGTTTGGTAGGTAGACAAACTGTTGGTTAAATGTTCAGTGCGTGAATGGATTTATAGAGGGATTGAATGTAGGTTGCTCTATAGGCAGATGTGAAGGTAGCTGGGTGGATAAGTTTGTGGCAAAATAGATACATATGGTTTATGTTTGCAATTCAGAGGACGAACACATGGATGTTAGGTGGATAAAATAGTAAGCACAGTGGCTGAATATGTTGACAAAGATGGGTGAATGGAAAGGTACTATGTGTCATATTAAATGGTGTCACTGGTAAATATGACCAAGAAAAGTATTGAGGTCATCGTGGTGTTGAGACCTCTCAGGTATGGAATGCTGAGTGTGTGCGTGGGTGCACGAAACCCAGAGAGAACTGAATGATTTTCTTTAGTAAGCACCGCTGCCGACGGGTGCCAAGTCTAACAGATGCTCATCTGATCACTTTCTTACCCCGTTTATTTTCCTTCTGCGATGAAAGTAAGAGAAGAAAAATGTCGCTTTATCCCACCATTTGCTTTTTCATTGCTGTAAGGTCCAACATCCTGCTGGGGATTTTGATTATGTCTTTGTTGTGAGTCAGACGCAGTCCTGGCTCAGATCTCAACAGTGTTTTCGTCTTTATTTCGGTTTTCTGTCTTTGTTTTTCTCACGCCTCCCTGCTGTTAGTGTTGTTCCAGTCTCATTTAGTCGGTGTTCAGCTCACTGGGTTTGTTCTGGAGGGGTCTCATCCCACCTCACATCGATCCTGTTGCCTAGTACATTACCCAGAGCCGCACACTGAGACGGCCACACCTTTACCCTCGGGTCAGGTGTCAAAGGTCTGGGTCACGTCTGTTTCAGTGTGCGAGTCTGTGTGATTGCTAGGACATTTTGTGATGAGGGGCTTTGAGCCAGAACCCTCCATCCTACCATTCTTCTATTTCCACTGATTCTATCTCAGGGGCAACACAGCAAGGCATCCCACCATACTTTTATCTGCCTTCGCTTTCGGAATACCATTGTCTCCCCAGCATGTTCTGGATTTGTCCCCACCTGAGGAGATTCCCAAATTATCCATCCATTTTAAGGCATAGAACCTCTTGACACACAAAAAATGAACATACTTCACCGCCTAACTCAAAAAAAGAATAACTATTTTACTCAAAGAAAACATAAATTAAAATTATTATTAGATTAGATTTAGACAGGGAACAACCTCCAGGTCATGGCATTCCAAAATCAAACAATAAATCTGAGGTGAACTCAACTTTGCATGACCTCATTTGCTCACACCGTCACAGCTGGATGATTGAATGTATATGGCGAAATAGACGCCATCTACGCATGTGACCATGTCATTGTGGCACTGTCAGCATGAACTTATACAGATCCAAGGCTTTGTTCTGCACACCAGAGACAGGATTGTTCTCATTTGTTCTTTCGATTAAAACCTGCTGATATCAACAGGACTGTCAGCTTTATGGTCCTATGGCGTTAACACAGTCTCACCTCCAAGGTATCAGATAGGAAATGTGTGCTGCACATGTGAGCCGTTCACTAAAACGCATGATCAATTGAGGCGCTATATGTACCAAGTGACATGGTTATTTATACAAGGGAGCACCACCCCATGGTTAAACCCGATCATCTGTTATGTGACATGCGGCCCATGGCGTCAGGACAAGCCGGGGAAGGGGAACCGTGATCCAATTCAAAGCCTAGTTAGTCAACATGAAACATGGAAGGCTGTCACTCAGGGATGCAGGAGTCCACATGTACCACTCTGTAGTCACTATTTGACACCTTGGGAGTGAGAACGTGTGGATGGCGGAGGTTGTTGAGCTGCACATTCGGAGGATTACATCATGATGCAGTGGTCTAACTCCAATCATAGGACTTGAGACTTGACCCAGACTTGACCAAAGATTAGACAGCATCTCTGCTGCAGAAAAAAAGCCCCCTTCATGGTTGTCAATATGTGATGCTAAAGGAGTGAGAATGTGCTGATCCAAAGAGTAAATCCAAAATGTCAACTTCACCAGCCCAAAGGACAAACAGGAGTTTGTGTAACAGCAACATTCAAACAAATGAAAAAGAAGAAGAGACGCTGCTTAGGTCTGAAATGAGCAAACGCTGGGGACGGAACCTCGAAAGACACAATAGACATTGTTTGCACCTACATCTGAAACGCAGAAAAGAACTATTTTTCATTTCCATTCTGGTCTCTTAACTCGTATTGTACATGCTGAATAAATACAGTCAGATGTTCATTTTATGTTTGCTCACCACATTTCTTAATGAGTGAAACTTTATTGTTCAAAGGGCTCAATGTTCTTGCTCGTATTTCCTATTGTAAAGAGACAAATAATAATTGTGTATTTTCAGGTGACAAAAGTCAAGTCAAAAGACCCAGGAGCTTTAATGTAAGAGATGCAAATGTCATTCGACTGATTCGTCCTTATATTAAGTGTTTCAGAAGCCGGCGCCTGTGTACAGCAGTCATGGCACCTTCATATTAACCCAATTGTCTGCCCACGACAGGCGGCGATGACCCGCTCACAGACCCACAGCTTCGACTTCCAGTGGGCACAAAGGGAGAAAGATGGGTGAGTCTGATCAACCCCACCAGTGTCACCCCAATTACTCATTCTCTTAAAGGGCTATTAGAACATAATTGCCCAACGATTTACACCCAAGTTAACGTGGCCCCGTGATAATTTATGATTTTCCATAAGCCCTGTCTTTTGTGAGGCAGCTGAAAGAGTGTGGGGGAGCGAGCGAGGCAGACTGTAATTTCCTGAGTCATGAGGAAAGGCATGTTGGCAGCCCAGTGTAATTGTTTAAGGCCCACACTCAGACACCTTCCACTAACCTCCTTTTAATCCTCCTTATCGCTCTCATTAGCCAGAGGTCGAGGGTCAGCAGGATGGCCCTGGAAAAAAACAAACACAGCTCTGGGGAGCAGAAGGAATTGATGGCAGGGACGGGTGAGGGCCAAGATCCAGAGGGGGATCGGTAGGAATAGTGCTTTCAGCGTGCCTCTTTCAGTGTAATCATGGTTCGTGTTTCCTTTGAAGAATTTGTTGCTAAAGAAAATATTTTATGAATGTTATGTACATATCCGGACACCAATGGAGCCTTCTTTCCTTCATTGATTTGGTCCCTATCTCAGCACGTTTCCACAAAGCTTACGGATATGGACCAAACGAAGAAGCAGTGGAAACCGTGGGGGCGGTGTTGCAGTTACAACCCGATACGTAGCTCTACTGAGACACGAAGTAGACATAACAATGGCAAAAATTCTTCCTCCTCTAGTCGCAATATTTAACAGTATTGTCATTGCCTGATCTGGTCCACTTGCCCAATGTGGTCTGGAAGTTCTGCAAGGTCCGATATATTGGTGAATGGCAATACCAACATAAAAAAAAAAAAAAAATCAAGAAAAGGACAGGTACATGTTCCTATGTAAAGGGAGGAAAATGGGCTTTAGACATCAAGGTTGAATCAGGAGCTTCGTCTTATGTGAGATGGTCTGATGCCGCCACAATGGTTTCCAGAGAGATTGTAGAGCCCTTGCTGCCAGGGCTCTGTTTCGGGTAATCTCAGGTTTTAGGTCCCATTGTCGTTCACTATGGTTCTCAGATACACAAAGCTCTTGACAGTCTCATTGCCAAGCTGCAGGGGAGGTGAATCTGGTCCGTTGCCAACAGGCGTGATTTAGTTTTTGACCAGCTCATCTGAAGGCCAAGCCTCTCTGCTGGCCCTCAAACAAGACCTTGGCTCCCAGAATAGATGGCTTTGATAGCAGGGCTCTCTGAACCATCAAAACATCAGGTGGTTGCAGTGGATCTCCAATGACGGTTCAGCCCAGAGCATCCAGCCTGGCCGCACGACGGCACTCCCCCTGGATCAGCCATGTCCTCCGCCTTCTCCACCAGTGCTGGATTAACCTGGTTCATCTGGTGGGCTCTACGTACTGGGACAGGACGCTCCCCGGCCCTTGCAGGAGCGCTAACTATCTAACTATACAAGTATTGGAATATATTGCACTTGTTTTCAGACAGACACACACATTGAAGTAAAGATTTTGTGTCTGCAAATGCTGCATTCAAGGAAAACTATTTACTGTTGCAGCTCTTGACAAGGCGTTTATCTCATACAAGGTGGCTCTGGTATGCTGGGCAGACCCACATGCTGTTCATACTGTACGAGTGGATCGCCATTCACGGCTCACAATTCTTGTTCTTGCACTACACAATCTGATGCTCGGATGCAATCTGAATGTTCGCACTGTATGTCCATATAAGACACATTAGACTCTGGAACATAGCACAGCCACTGAATAAGCAGTCCGATGGAGAAGCAGGGACGTAGAGGGAAAAGTTCTGACATACCTTGAATTGATGACAGTACAAACACCAGTAGTGAAGTGAATCTCAGTACATTCTCTAATCGTCTTCACCTGATCTGTCTCTTCATACGTCCGGGCAAGATGAACGACTTTTGTTCCGCCAGGACGTGTTCCAGTCATTTAGTCATTATGTTTATTTGGGGATTTTATAAACCCACCGAAACCCAGCAGGGTCCTGTCTTGTTTCAATGTTTCCATTTCGTTTTGCTCCGTGTGATCATGTGAATTTTCATCTTGCAAGAAGGGAGAATCCCAGGAGTATAGTCTATCAATTCTCCAATGAGAGGTGGCAGTACACAGCATCTGCTAAATTACACATTACTTCCTATCTACTCATGTTTACACATGTGTAGTGCGGCAGGTTAGGGGAAATCGACACTTCTTCAACAGTGCGATAACCTCATGAGGGGTCATGAGAATTTCAAACAGGTTTGATATTCATCTGACCAATTGGAAGATGGTCGTGAGGTGTGAATCACTTCTCGTTCACTATGTGTCCCAAAACAGTTCCTTGAATGAAAAATTGTGTCAAAATAGGCCAAAAATCGCACGGTGTATGTCCGGCTTTAGTTTGAACTGTCCCCTAAATTCTGGGTTAGAGTTCAGAATTAAAAAATCAGAAATTTGTGAGAGTTCCATCACAGTATCGAACACTTGCTATTCTCAGGAGGGAACGCATGTTCAGATTAAGTCAGGTCACAGTCGGCACTGCGCCAGCCTTATATTAACCCACTCAGCCATTAAAAAAATTGATTTAAAAATTTAAACTACTATTTAGATGAAAACCTCTATTTTAGTGTTCCTTTTTAATAAAAGAGATGATCAATAAAACTTTAGACTTTCACTTACGCCACCTTTGGCCAATCCCTTTAATTTAAAATTCATTTTTGACTGCCGTAAATATCCTGTGCCTTTACAAATAAAAATGAAACAAAATGAACGTTACATCGGTCTTCTGAAGTGCAGAACCAGAGTCTTCTCTGTCTAGTTTAAATGTCTGAAGTTGATGGTCATATCCACTGTTGAGTAGAACCTCTCTGGACCGAGGTCCTCACAGAACCGTGGCTGTTAAGCCCTGGGTTCCTTGTCATTGAGAGGCAGATTCGTGGAGGAATATTAAATCAGCAGAAGGTTTGATATCAAACTCCATGCGATCATCCCGTAATGTCATTGAAAAGCTTCATCAACTTGTCTGTACATACAAACGTCTCCAGGCCATTTCGTTTCATGGTGCCACTCCAACTGTCAAGCTCTTCGCTAGTGATGCTCGCTGACTTGGACGGCGTGCCGGCGCCGGACGTGCCGTCCTGTGAGCTGCCCATCAGCTTTTCTACTCTGACAAACATGTCTTGTGATTGTGTTGTCATGTGGCGCGTGCCAGAAACCATTCCCATCACTTTCTAAGAGCCGTTTGATGCTGGAGGAGATTCTCCTCACTGATTCCTCGTCGCTGAATGAGAGACAGACTTTGAAGTCTTCTGATGGTCTGTCTGCCGCTGCTTTTGTTAATTGCCCTTTTCACTCAATATGATGATGCAATCTATGGCTTCCTTCAGCAGAAATCTATTGATACAAAGCTTGGGAGTTGTGGCAGACTCTATTCAAAGGCTGCTTTTATACAGGCGGGCGACTTCTGAAACACTTAGCATAAGGACATCAGTGGAATAACATTTGCATCTCTATTCAGGATGTCTGCTCTTTTTTCTTACATTAAAGCTGCTGGGTCTTCACTCTGTTCTGCCTAATAATTGACTTCTATCACCTGGAAATACATTGTTATTTGTCTCTTTACAATAGGAAATAAGAGCAGTAACATGAAGCCTTTTAAAGGACAATTTGAAACTAGCCCAGAATTTATGTGGAGGAGAGATGACACTGTAAGAAAATGCATTGAGTTGATTATCTATATATATATTTTTTTTGATAAACAATATGAGCACAAAATGGAATAAAATTTTGAATGATGCTGTAAATGCAATTTACATTATGGAAAAAAATGAAAATGCATTCAAAATAGTAACAAAATTATTTTAAAAAATACATTTAAAAAAGCAGATAAAACAATAATTAGTTACTAAATTATCCCTTAAATTAAAAGGAAAAATATATATGGTATATATAATAAAATATAAAAATTATATAAAAAAAAATAAAAATAAAAACAATGATAATCAGTCCAATGCTGTACCAAATGTAAACCAAAATGAATTAGAAAACACAAAAAGAAGTAAAAAAAAAATGAATTTCATTAATGTTAAAAGTTCAAGTATTAGAACCGTGTTCAGGTGTTTGTAGTAACAGTTTGAGTGAAATCATGGAGGAAGGTGAAGCGCCTGAACTTTCAAGAAAAAGACTGAGAAAGGAGAAATTGTTAACACCATGAGCCGTACTTTTATGATCTTGCAAACAAAAGGGAAGGAGAAAAGAAGCATAAGACTGTCTCTGCTGTTCCGTCTGCAGGGATCACAGCCTTGTTTTCCACCACTGTCCGTCTCTAATTGAAGCTAATACAGATCAATTAAAGCCATTAAAGGCTTTTTTTTAAACGATGGCTGGCTGCTAAATGCATTGGAAATCTCTCTGTCTCTGCCATGCTGTCTCTTCCTGGCCCTCCTGTGCTTGCTTACACAGGGGGTCTGTCTGTCAAATCAATGAACACGGCTCAAATTTACACAGCTCAAGTGAAGATCTTATGAGGGACACATCTCAGGAAATGGTCTGCTGAAACCTGCTTTTCAATAGGGGATGATTTCAAAAAGAATTCCCTCCAGCTCCCTCACTCAGCGTAGTTAATTTACAACGCGGTACTACGGTCTCCGCTGTGTACACAGGATATGACGTCTGAGTCCCAGGCAATGCAGCACCTCATCTAACTTGACCTTGACCCGGAATATTACGATAATGTCACGTATTCATTTAAAACGAAACAAACTAGTTTGGATTGCTCACACTGCCCTTGAGTCGATGTGCTAAATGCGAAAGTGCTTTCTCTACCTGACACTGTTTATGATGTTGCTAATTGAAACATCAAACAAACACAATATAGCATTCAATCTCCACTTTATTTGTGAATGGCACAACATATTTACAGAAGCTGCAGGAGTGACATTTGTGTTCCAATCTCACAAATGCACTGTATCTCATGAGTAGGTGGCTCTCAGCAACTTGTAAAGAGCAATTTACAACCCATTTATGCGCTGAAGAGAGTCTGCTGATGACTTTTATGAGCAAATGTCACGTGGAAAAAAAAAGCGTTTGATTTATTCCCTCTTATTGGCCGCCATTGTTTACAGAACTTGTGACAACGTGCTGTCAGTTCGAGGACGTGCTGACTGGAGGTGTTGGATGCAACCGTAAAAGTCAGAGGGGTTTTAGCTGCACTGAATAACTACCCGACACAAAACGGAGACAGTGTGGCAGAGCGATAGAGGGGATGAAGGAGAAGGCGAAGTGACCCATTCACTGGACAGCAGGGAGCTTGGTGGTGCTGCTGAGGGCTGATGGAGCTGTCAACACTTCAGTTCACTGTGTGTGGGTGTCATATGCCTGAGAAAAATATTACATTAGAGTGCACCCATCCTGAGGGTGCTGGATTTTAGGTAAAACAATGTTGTGAATTTCGTTCCTAGGCGTGTGTGGTAGTGTGTGTTTCCAGGTTCAGTGTTGGGGAATGTGTTAATGCGCGTCTGAGTTCAGCATGACAACCAGTCTGTGGCAGAGACGAGGTGCCGAAGATCAGATCGCTCAGCCTCTCCGTCCATATGGCTGCAGAGAAACTGCAGCGCCGAGCCTGGACTCAATTGTGCGGAATGTGTAGCAATGAAGTCGCCCATCACTCAGCCCAGACATGCAATTACAGTAACAGCCGTCTGTTGTTGGTCATTTTGTGAGTTATGTTACGATAACTCCCCACAACTAATTCAGTTAGTGACGATCTGTGCATGAGAATTAGGAAAGAGACATCATACACTATCTTGTAGCTTCAGTTGTATTTAGAGGAGCACACCCTGACCTGTGTATGTTTTTAAAATGTGAAATTACTCGGAGTTTGTTTACTTGCGCTCTGTAGCTGAAGCTTGCGCAGCCGCATATCACCCAGTCCGATCGTAGTCGAGCTACTCGGCTGTTCACCGCATTATCCAGGTCGTGTAGTCCGACTAAGAGAAATTCCATTTTCTGTGCCACAGTTTAGAGTACATGCATTTTTTCCATATACATGCTCATTGACTGAAGTCAGCTCAGACATGTAGTGATGGCGGAACCCTGCCACAAGTTTGACACAATGTGGTGTTATGCACATTTCATGATGGCGGAACCCTGCCACAAGTTTAACAGAATGTGGTGTTACGCACATTTCACAGCCAAAAGTAAAAGTAAATTATTATAAACACAGCCCATACTACAAGCAGTCTCTCTCAACAAACTGAAGACAATGGCAGATTACTGACGGTTGAGATACAGAGCCAGACATACAGTATAAATGATCAATGAATAGCCTGGTCATCTCCATTAACTGTAAAATGATGATGATCATGGTGACAGCTGCCAAGACGCAGGATCACATTAGCAAAAACAGTTAGAATCCAACAATATCAATTAAAGTAATTCTGTCGATCAGTAGAACTAGATGTTTGTCAACCTAATAAAGGGGAAAACACGTGAATTATCAAGCACTTGAACCAGCAGGTCCCACACTGCTGCGCTGTTAAATGACTCCTGTTTTCTGCCATTGACCCCTGCACCTGCAGCTGAACACCTCAGCGTTGTTTTTGAACAATGCCTGGACAGTGATGGGAAATCTAACTCAGCGCGCCACAGACGTGGAGTCACGTTGCTCACGTTGTTTCCGGCTTCTAACACAAAGTTGCATGAGGTGAGAATCTCACTCCTTGTTCTGTGTGTTCCATGCTCATGTACAGATCATGTACAGATCTCCAGGCAGGTTCTAGTCCAAAATCTGGGTTATTTATGTTCGCATCTGGGACTTCAGAATGGACTCTGTCTTGGGACAGGGTCCCTGGTATAAAAGCACCCGAAGGCAGGGGGAAAATGCCGGGGGCCAAAATGTCAGACCAAATTGTGTGCAGGACACAATTTATATTTGCTGAACAATGTTGTATGGGAAAAAGCGTATTAAACACAATTAAAGTGAAGTGTCCCTTTATATTGCTCAAGGATGGCATCAGGCTTGTCTAAAACATATGATATGAAACTATATTAATCATTTACTCCACCACCAACTGCTAACCCTGGAGACAGTCTGGTTTCATTGCTACACTGAAATAGCCAGTCTTTCATCAGATTTCCTCTTACTGCATTACATTTTGGAAACTTTCCAGAAGAATTTTTGACATTTAGAACAGACACTTGCTCGCCTGTCAAAGGGCATAGCTTGAACACTAAACTCTGTCGGTCATGATATCGACATGTTTACTTAGTGCTAATGCTCATGATAAATGCGAAATAAAATAATGCTAAATTGGTTTTGAATTTGATTTCAGCTACATGGATTTATAGTTCATGCCATGTAAAAAGCTTCATGGGTGAGATTTTTGGGCCCCAGGCCGTGAGTTTGACACAGGCAAAGAAGTGCAATAACAAAAAAGAAATATTCCAATATCCTAGCCTCTGAGTGACTTCAGTTCAACCTCAAAAAAACAACAACAACAACAACAACAAAACACATGATTCACCCATTAGGCGTGTGCAACATTCACTGGCTGTAGGTCTGTGGGGATTTCATCACAGACAGTATGTTACAAACAAGCTAGCGTGAGCAGTTTTTACTACTCCCATTTCATGTGAGGAGACACAACGGCATTCTTCATGACCCTAATACAGTGAGTCCCAACTGAAATGATGTTGTGCTGAAGTCACAAGTACAAGTCGTGGAGCTGATCCTGTCGTGTCTCCAGCTCTTCGGATTGCTCACATCAGTTTGCAGCTCGAGCAGGCAACAGTATAAATATCCCAGGTCTATTATCACCAACAAAATGTTCTTAGCCATTGTCAAGTCACTAAATACAAAATGGTGAATTGCAGCCACAAGGAGAGATAATTGCCACTCACACTGGAAATTTGGCAAACGTCTTCCCCATGAGACACAGATGAAATGGTGCTTCAATCCCCGAAACTGTCATTCTTAATGAAATGGTAATTACAAACCCAGCAGAACAGCTGAGGGGCCTGCCATAGCCCACAGAGCACAACCACCAAAATAAACCTGCAACAACAACCTGCACAGGAGAGAGAGAGAGAGAGAGAGAGAGAGAGCGCGGCGCAGGGAGGAGGCGGAGGGCGACGGGAGGGGGTTCAGGTAGACACCGGGAATCTGAGATTTATTTCAAATGTGAAATGTAATGCACACTCTGGGCTGAAGTGTGCTGTACACAGGGACCCTCATCAATAACGCCGGCTGTGCGGAAGGCAGGAGGGGAGGTTGGTTAAAAGCACCCACACAGTCTGAGTAATTGATTGCTTTGTAAGTGAACGTGTCTTTAACCTTTGGGAGGTCAGGCCCAGTCGGACACCATCAGTCCTGCCATGAGCTTGAACCGCTTCCAGCCGTTTGTCTTCCGCTGCTCCCCCGTCTCAGGGCCGATTTGTCAAGCATGAGATGTTTGGGGTGTTTAGATTACAGGCAAGATGGGAAAACAAAGGCAAAATGCCACCCCAAACAAAAGGCCTGGGCCCGGATCTCCTGCTGATCGGCCTGCTGGGCAGGAGGCCAGCTACCTGGGGTGCAGAAACCAAATAGGGAGGTGGAGGGCTCCTGAAACACAGCCACAATGAAGCCCCTAAAACACATCCACCGTGGAGCTTGAACCAGAGCCAGGAGGGAAGTTGTCAAGCAGCCAAGGTGAGAACTGAACGACAGCCAGAATGGTGACATGAGATAGAGTCGGGATATTGCCTTGAGACTATGCCAAAACGGTAGCCAGGGGACTCAGGGGATTGAACGTGGCTTAGGGCAGTTAACTGTTTACTTCATAGCAATGCTCCTCACGGCTGGAAATTTTCGCACTGCTGCTGTGGCACTCTCCCTGGTACTTACACCTGTCAGTCTGTCTGGCTGTTACACTAACTGAAGATGATGCATCGGTTAGATCACTAGGTGCTGCAGAAGTGCATTGACAGCGATCATCCTCAGGTTTTCCAGATCTGTTTCTTGGTTTGCTGTTTTGTATCTGATTGTAAAGGTAGTCGGTTGACATATTGACTGGGCAAAAAATAAAGAGGTATCACTCCCACCATTTAGTTGAACCAACGACTTCTGGCATTTTAATAGGTTTCTAATGTCTGTTGTGATGTTTCCACTTTGTTTTATCACGCAAGATTTCTGAGTTGGAGGAAGAGTTTCTTGCATTGCTGGGACCGAAAGAATCTTATTGTGTCAGGTGTACAGCGTTGAGACTAACATAGACACTAGAATTAAACCCAGAAACCCTGTTAAACCCTGTATCTTTATTTATTTATTTTTAATTCATTTGTGAAGTCTCTGACAGACACATTTTTGAGATTGAGATTTTCAAAATCCTTATATGTGTGGCCCACTTTTAGGGCCTGATTTAATCATGTATTGTAGAATTAAAACAAAATAAAACAATTGCCGGAGAAGTTTTGCTATGTGAAGCCAACCTAAAAAGCCTAATGAAATACAGCATTAGAACCCACAATTTCACATCTGTAATGTAACATTTATCACTGTGGCAAAAACACACAGAGCCATAGAGACAGTTTGCTTGCTTTATAATACAGATCAAGCAATGACAGGCGGTTCCTTGGACTCTAGGGACTGGTATCCACCACTTAGTCCTGTTCAGGGTTGTGGGGAGTGCTGAGTCTATCCCAGCAGTCATTGGGCGAGAGGCAGGAATACACCCTGGACCGGTCGCCAGTCCATCGCATTGCACGCAGGGTGCCTGTGCAAAAATGTCTTGGGCCATGCACCTTCTACATCCAACAACTTCCATGCATAACTCTACAGTCACTTCATTGACACACAAAACAATCAGCCACAGGTAAGACTCCAACAATAACAGCCATGAGAAAACACAAGAAGTTTAGTCTCTCATGACTTACGCATTTCTACGTGGGATAGTGGATGAAGCGGTCACTTGTCTAAGTGAAGGAATCCTAAAATTTAAGCCAAGAACATTTGTATCTTTAAGAAGATTCACTCCATCATGGAAAAAACTGCACCATGTCAGTGAGACCCATAAGAAGCATCTGTAAAAAAGATTGTATTTTCTAACAGAACATGTGAACCACAGAGCTTTTATGTAACCTGCGGCATTAACACAAAAAGTAGGAGCTGAAGCATCACCTGGCTCAACTTGTGTGTGTGTGCATTTGTTGCTTATTTATAGACGTGATGTTTCACCACCATCGCGACGGCAGATTGTTTTTGTCAGGGTTTTCATTGTATGAACACGGTGTGTGCTTGTGTCAAAAGGTGTCACGTGAGTCTGCTACTTCCATCTGCTGCTCCATTACCACAGACGTGATGTACCTGCCACTTCCCCTCTCCGATGAGGTGTGTTGTGTTCCTTCCATCCTGTTGTTGTTCGCTCCGACAGACACTGACACATGGAGGGTTCTGAAGTTACTGATACCACACTGAGTTTGAAAAACTGCTGCTGCTGATGACAACTTCAGCTGGAGTTCCGTTTTACACTTTAAACTTTCAATCTCTGTCACTGGTTTGTTGTTTTACATGTGTATTTAATTAAGTTATCCTCAACTCATTTAGTAGGACATGACTTGCTGTCCATTTCAACATGGGCTAATGCCCTACATGGTTATGGAATGACTGCAGATGTTTTGGATCTGATTGCAGTGGAGCAGGTTCTACATCACTTTAGGAAAAGGTCGGACAATTGGATGACAGTGGCTTCTCTGGTCAATCTCAAATGTGCCTTGGGGTCTGACTCAAGCGTTCCACAACCCAGGTATTCAGTGTGCTTGCGCATCATTCACAAGCTTACACCTCAACTTGACTTGTCTTTGAGCAGTGGTGCTGGGACAAACACAAAGGCACGACTATGCACTCTGTGTCCATAGCGCTCTGCAGGCAGTGACCTGTGCTGCTGTGAATCTTGAAGCCGACAAGTACAATTGAGTCAAATTTTCCTGGTTTACATGCAGTGCAGAAACAACAAGAGCTGAGAGTAGTTCACCACTGTGACAAGGGGTGGCGCCAGGAGCTCTTCAGCTCTTCCAGTTCCTATAGCCGTGGAGGAAGAGCAATCGAAACCGACAGGTAGTGAGGAGCCATTTCAGACTGTGTGAATCTTATATTGTAGACAGCGATCATGCTGACTGATAACTAGTTTGACTTCAGAGCGGTTGTTCAACCGCGTCACCATCATGGAGCTGTCATCATCATGGAGCTGTCATCATCCTCAACATGTTTCAGCAGGTTTTTAGGATTAAACTCATAAGTTTCGGAATAACATTACATATTCTGGAGATTGTGTTATCTATGTGTCACAAGAATGATATATGTCAAGTAACAAAAGCACAGAGCCTCACTTTTTTTGTTGTGAGCCCTGACTAAATTAGCAACCACGCTAACGGTTGCTAACGCGGTGGTGATGTTGTCACCTAAAACCACCATATCTTGACTTCTAATCTTCTTGTGGAACTAACGGTCAAAACAAACAGAGTGAAGAAAGTAGAAGACAAATCTGCACATCTCCAGATCATTGTCATGTTGCAAAAACGCAACTGATATCAGGCTTGTCATGTGTTCACCGCATCGACTGAAGAACTCATACTACATCAGGTTACACACACAACTTCCCCATTGTATAGAAGGTTATTGGAATGAGTTTGTTTGTTTTGTAGGATAGCTTAAGTCCGGTCATAGTCAAGCTACTCAGCTACATGCTAGCTTAGCCCTGCTATTAACCGCATTATCAAGGTCATGTAGTGAGACGAACTAAGTTGTTTACATGCATTTTAAAAGTCTCAACTTAGCTGGACTAACGCAATAATTTGTTTTTTTCTGAGCCGTCAGTACATTACTCCGTACAGTAACCACAGTCATTGATCTGTGTTGTTGAAATATTAGTCTCCCTCACCAAACTCTCCTAGCTTCCCTGATAGCAGCCTAGATGACACCTCACTTTCCTTTGACCCTCATATAATAAAAACAATACAATAAAAAAAAACAGTCCAGTTCTGTTTCCTCCAGTTGAAAATGATCTGAAAAATCAAACTTATTCTGTCACAGACCAAATGCGAGCATTCATATTCTCCAGCTTGGACAACTGCAACTCTCTCCTCACTGGCACCAACAACAAATCTCTCTCATGCTAGCTGGCTAACAGATGGCAGCACATCACTACAGTGTTAGCTCCACTGTCCCCTTTAGATAGACTTGGCCTGGCCCCCGCTTACATAGTAGAACTGCTGCCACCCTATGAGCTACCTTCAGATCCTCAGGTGGGTCTCTGCTAGTTGTCCCTAAATCTAGACTTTTATTATTTTTATATTTTACAAAAACTTGATTTTCCAATGTGCTAACTTTAGCCACACAAGTGAAGTCGCTGGTAGCAAGAAAAAAATTGTTTGTGTTTTATAAATTATTTATAGATATTATATAGTCCTTGAATAACCTCTCTCCCCCTAAAAAAAAGAAAATAAGAAAAATAAAAAAGAAATCTCGAAACGTTGAAACCCACGTTTCATCATTATAAAGCGAAAACCTGCCGCTGAGTGACCTTGTGCTGCGGGATATAACCCGTCTTCTCTGTCAGGCGGGACTCAAAAATAATTTGTGTCAGAATTTTCCCACCTTCATCACTGTAAATAAAGAAAGTGAATATCATTTGAAGTGTACGGCGGACCAGGTCGCACCGCAATTTGACTGAAGATCAATAATCTTGCAGCGCTGTCAGCTCGATAAATGTAGATGAATATGTAGTTGCAGTGCGTGTGTGCAGTTCTGTGGGTGTGAATAAGGCAGCATATGTGTGTGAGAGGTGTGAGATATCTACGGCAGTGTGTGTGAAATTATAGCCCATACACACCTAATACATTCTGACAAGTCGTTTCCATTTCATGCAAGGCCATAGATCGTCTCAGAGCAGCAAGCAGCTCTCTCTATTTCTCTCCACCTCCCTCCCTTCTTCTCCCTGGTGGGGATGTAAAACTGGCCTTGCGTCTCTGCCCAGTCAGATAGATTAATTAATTATCCAGACCTCTTCTCCCATTGCTCAGCCAATTACTCTATGACTGAGTCTGTGTGTGTGTGTGTTTTAGAGGAGGAACTGTGTGTGTGTGTGTGTGCGCTCCAGCAGCATAATTAAAGGTATAGCTCATCCATGGACTAACAATCCCATTATCACTTAATATTGGAGTGTGCTAGTTGAGCAATGATATTGTTTCCTGTGGAAGTGGAGCAGATCTATGTGCTGGTAATTGTTGGCTAATTGAGAGGAAGTGCGCGTGTGCGCTCGCTTGTGTGGGTCTGTGTGTCTTCATTTCAAATGGGGCACTGGACACATGAGCGAAATAATCATGACTGACATCGGAGCTCCATGTTTCTCTTGGAAAATTTTCTCAGAGTTGACCATGGCGGTGAAGGTTAAGGGTATTATTGACCTTTTTCCAGTTCAGCTACCACAACATGATGATTGTCATCTGGTGTCTGGTTTGGTGAGGCAGGTAGTCAGTGGTTTTCCGCAAAATTCATCCTTATTTTCTGGTCTCTGTACGTAATCTTTGGGAATTCCAAACTTCATACTTCAGCATGGCGTGTAACAAAGGTGGTTTCTTGCGTGGTACTTTTGATTGATAGGTCAACAATCGCAGTGTGCGTTTGTGCATGTGTGTGACACACACAGGCTCGCCCAGAGGGACAAGGGAAACGGAGCGCTGCACCTCCTGCAGGGGGTGCCATGTCTCCCTGCAGGGGGGTGCAGCAGGCAAACAGAGGGTGGGCTGTACACCCCTCCACCCAAACCCCTACGCTCTCACACGCACTCCTCCCTGCTGTGAGACAAGAAGTTTCTGGGATGGGGGTTGCAGGGACCTTGTGCTCCCATAATCCTCATCGAATGAACACATGCATTATTCATGTAAGAGTCGCAATTTTGATATTTTGCCGGAGGGCTGGAGATGAAAAATAACAGAACGTTGGAGGTTCTTCGATGTCTATTATCGCACTTAAACTGCTTATCAACTCATTTGCTGCCAATTTGTCAGTGAAGTCGTCCCACAAAATGTCTCCAAGTTTGCCGGATACTTCAGATGACACTGATATTTCTTGAGCAGTAGCACTGATGTCACAAAGCCTGCAGTTGTTGTGTGGTAGAACTTTACTTACTGATAAGTTTGGTCTGTGGCTGATGTCCAGATCAAAAGCTCTGTTGTTGCTGCTCTGTACTTACTCCACTAACTACCCTTGTTTCTGACTTCAGTGGGAACGTATTGGACTTGGTAACAGGGCGAATCACATTAAGGGTAGGTCTAGTTATATCCCCAGATCTTACACTGAGGCTGCACCACAATACACCTGGACACATGCAACCATGATTGTGTAGGGTGGAAGTCAACCACACAACTGTTATTTATCAGGTCTACTTCAAAAAGTAGCAAATATGCAGAATGTACAAGTTTTACGATACAGTATATATCATCCATCCATATCAGCCTGCTATGTCAGCAGAAGCCATGTCACGTGACCATGGGAAACCTTTCTCCATACGTGGGATTCCAAAAAAGGAGGTACGTTCTTTTACAGTTTATATAAAACTGTCGAGTGTCAGAAATGAGTGGGACGTTCAGTGAAGACCATATTATGTATATGCATTTCATTTTGCAGTTTTGCAATACACCAGCAACCGTGGAACATTCCTGTTTACTGTTTCCAGCATGTGGTTAGCATTATACTGCGCATACTAGTACTACTGCACATTTCAACTGTGGGTAGTTTAAGATGTATTTAAAGTACATGAGCATCACAATAATGTTATTAGCTTCTGAGACGCTCCTGTGTGCTCCTGTGAGTTTGTTGTCATAACTGTGTGCGTTTTCATTACCAAACTAGATCAGAAACTTGGTTAATCCATTTTAATAATGTTTACTAAATATGTGTAGTTATTTCTGTGTCAATTTTCAAAAAGCATTGTTGTCTGTGAGGAAAAATGGCGTACTGCATTTTTCTGAACACCCGATAACACTTAAATGTTCTGTAACATTCGTCCAGCGCCACGCAGTATTTCAGCCTTTTACCACAATACACCCTCACTTGAGCATGGCCCATCGGAGGCTGATCAGAGCTGGCAGTGCCCATAGTTTCCTTCTGTTCCAGCACAGCAAGTGGCTGCCTCTCACTGCAGCACTTGCAAGTTCTGTTGAGTTTCACCTTCCTTCTTTAGCCTCAGTTCACCTGAAACAAAGGCTCAACAGCCCACCATTACTGGACGCACAAATGCCTGGCCGCCATGTTCCTCTGCTTCAGCAGCCACTCGTGCTTAGCATTTTGGATTTGGACCAAAGGAGCAGGTTGGGCACAGGTTAGTTGCTGCAGTTTCAGGTGGGAAGGTGAGTCTTTGACTTATGTAAACTTGCATTTCCCAGTCCCTGGGTGCGTTTAAGTGGGCATGAATCTGGAGGTGTTCTTTGGCCATCTGTCTCTCGCCCACCTGGACAAAGGCGGTTGGTTGCCAACCAGCGGTCCTGGCAGTTAAGTAGCAGACTGTCTGTGAACTTAATGTAATGCTTGTTGACAAGATGACAAGTATTTTAAAGAGAGAGCACAATGATGCGGCAGTTCCCTTGTTATGGCATCTGAATCTGAGTCTGACATGGGTTTGTGTTCTCATATTCAAAGAGCATGACACCTTTAACCTCAAAATCAGCCGTGACAAGCAATATGACGTGTTTCCGATTTCACATTGAACAAAGGCAACAATAAAGCTTCGCACACAACTTCAGTTTGTTCTTTGTTCAAAGCAGGTGTGGGAATAGTTTGCCAAGGTTCCTCCCTCCTGTTTGCGCTTCGCAAGGGCAATGGCATCAAAACTGATCGTACTTTGGTTCGCATCCAATAAAAGCTCTCCACGGAATTCTGTCCTCTTTTGAGTTTGTGTTTGAATCATACTCAAGCTACAAATCAGAATATGTTAGAAACACAGTGAGGTCATGCTTCCGGAGACTGTTCCTTCTGAGGAGGAGGCTGAGTGATGGCTGGTGAAACCGCTGCTTGTCCATCCTCTCGAGACGGAGCCTGTCTACCTGCCAAACTCTTTCATTTTCTTCTCCTCGACGACGAGAAAATGTTATTAATTAAATTCTTTTAATCTAGCTTTAGGCTGCTTCATCTTTCATTGAACACTTAACATATTGACTTAAAAATATGTCCTTGTTTCCTGTGAAATGGCCCAGCCATCACACTAGCAAAGCCCCGCTCACGCTCACCGCCGCACAGGTCCCGGTGGTGCTGATATAATTAAGAGCTCTTTTTAATTACTTAATAAGCCTGATTAGTAACATTTCTGAGCCGCAGACTTGGCTGTGAGAGCGATGGAAATCAGAGAAGATGTCGAGTCTTTTTGCTTTAATCCTGGTATTAATGCAATTAACACAACCATTGACCAACAGGCTTAGGAGGCGTCTGTGGAACATTTAATTATCATGTAGAAAAATAAAAGATGATTTAGCAAGGGGTTATGGTTGAGTAGGATTCGAATATTCCTGATATTGCAAAGGATCATTTCGTTTCAAACGGAGCTCAGCAACAGTTTGATATAGCATCCAGATAAAGTTTTGCACTGGGGTAACCAGAGGAGCGGTGGAAGTGACACATCAAACCACCTTATGGTGTTTTTACTTGAGGTGAAGCATTCCACTCCACCGCTGGGGGAGCGTGACCATTTTTCACTTTTTATAGATCCTTCATTAGTTCATGGCCAGATGCGGTGAGGTGCATCAGACTGACCGGGGGTCTGTTGTGTTGTCGTCAGCATGAGGCAAGCCCACCATCATGTGTTAGAGCTGCTGTTGCCGCCACATACTCGGCTACTTAATTAGAAGTTGTTGGTACCACAGAAGGTGTCACCAACCTTTTCAGGAGGCGAACAGATGGTGTCCCCTCTTTTTGAGGTCCTGCCAATGCCCACTCAGTGGCTCCTGGGAAAATGACCTAACTCTCAGGCATCTGCTTAGTGCGGCTTGAGTGATTCTTTACAGCCACTTCTTTTGAGGGAGGAGAGAGTAGGAAGTGTTGGGGCTGATGGGGAGCGAAAGTGCTGTAGCTTCTACGGAAATGTGGTTTTATTACAATATAAACTTCCTCTGGGTTTGTTTTAAGTGTATCAGCAATGATGACTGAATGACAAGAGGGTTTTTAGCTCCCCGGATTCTAACAGATGGCTCATGAGAACATCAGGACAGGGTGATCCTGAAGAACAGAACACGAAAGAGCTGGTCAACTGCTACATGGTGATGCGCAAATGGAGGTGGTTTTCTTCTACCCAAAATTCACAATTGTTCTTCATGACATTTTCTGTTTAAACTTTTTGGGAGGTGTTTTTAGAGAAGGTTTTCGGCGTGACTATTACGACTGGTCCAACTGGGAGGTGACCACAAGATCTTTCATACAAGGAAGCAAGAACCTAAATGGGCATGTTGTCGCCTGTATTTGACCTTTATACTGGAGTACATGAAGCAAGTACTTTCACCAATCATGTTTGCTGATGCTGCTTTTATTTGTTGTCTTCACCTAATATTTCAAACTTCAGAAGCTGCAAGTATGTGCGACAAAGTGTAAGACTAGTCTATGCAGCACATTCTGCAGTACCCTTGGGGTAACTAGGTGGCATCTTCAGCGAATTCCTGATCCCTTTTGTCATACCAATGCCACTGGGCCAATGAGCACTGTTGTGCCACATTGACCAGTCAGAGCCCAGATTGTATGGTTATGACGCATGGCTCCTGTAAAGGATCTGATGGACTCAGAAACGGTCAAGTCTTTTTTAGCTTTGCATTTACTTCCAGAGTAGATAAAAAGTTTCCAATTCTGTCTCTATTACCTGAACAACCCATTCTCACTCCAAAAACGTCAAATAGTGACTATCTGCAAGTGACTTTTGTGCCCTACGTTGATGTCATACCAATGCCACTGGGCCAATGAGCACTGTTGTGCCACATTGACCAGTCAGAGCCCAGATTGTATGGTTATGCCGCATGGCTCCTGTAAAGGATCTGATGGACTCAGAAACGGTCAAGTCTTTTTTAGCTTTGCATTTACTTCCAAAGTAGATAAAAGGTTTTCAATTCTGCCTCTATTACCTTAACAACCCATTCTCACTCCAAAAACGTCAAATAGTGACTATCTGCAAGTGACTTTTGTGTCTCGTCCACATTGCGCATTGATGCATACGTATTTCAATGGGGTAAAAGAGTTATCATTTCCCACAGAGAGGGGCTAAGAGATGTGTGTTCTCTTCACTAAGATTAGCATGTATACAAATATATGTAGTAGCGTACCATGGTATACAGAGTGAGAGTGCCATCCCATGGCCGACCCTAAACCCAACCTCCAGCTCTTCTCTACACAATGAACTGCCCACGGCGTCAGGATATGCCAAAGAAGGTGGAGCATGCGCTTCAATAGAAAGCCTTTTCCACCGACGTAGGATTCTATGTTGACACTGTCTTGAAGAGAGTCGCTATCTGTTGCCTTGGGAGTGAGAATGTGTTGATCCACAGACTTCTTGGTGCAAGTAGCGCAACAAATGTCGCCAAGTCGTCTTTGGTGTGAACATACAGTTACACTACTGAGCAATGTGGTGTATTAATTATGCAACCAAACTCTGCTTCTTGCTTTAATGATGAAAATGAATTGATTGTTGTCGACTATTGTGTGCTATTACAGAGAGCTTTAAACAGGGCGTTGCTGGGGCAGTTCAGGGGTTAATGACACGTGTGTTTTCAAGACTGAGGCGGACCATGAGAGCAGTTGATTTCCTGCCACATGCCTTCCCTCGCTTCAGACTCAGTGAAGGCAGACAGTCTGAATTCATTTTAAGTCTACATCCAGCCAAACGTATGGGGATTGACATTGCTGACGTCTTACTTTTAAATGACCTAAATCACTCCCTGAAAGGGGTCTTACTCTGAACAAGCTCATCAGAGTTGCTCACAGTGAAGCCTGTACACACGTCTGTTAGCAGAAATCGCTGCTCTCTTGCTGATTAAGGCGGCGTGCTACTTCCCCTGCTCCTCGCTGCTGCCGCTGATGAGATCGCTGGAAAGACCAGGAGTCCTCTCTGTACGTAACTCGGCTCAGCGGTGCTGCTTTATTGACATGGCAGGGGACATAAAATCTGTCATTTTCATCATGTTCTTTCTGGAGGAAAGCTGTTTCCTGCAGCTTTCTCTATCAGATATATGTCTATAAGGGTTATTGCCATAAAGCTGGGGCAAGTCTGATCGATCGACTGAAGTAATAGAATTTAACAGGTACACGGTCCTCGCTTAGGGGGATGAGGTTGAGAGGTCATATTTAATCGCTAAGAGGGGGCATAAAGGCAAGCCTTGGTCATCCGTAGTTCTGCTTTATCAGACGTCAGTGGGGAAGACCGACATGACACTGTTGGGTAAATGTCTATATCAAACTTATATTTTTATATTGCTCAGACAAAATGTCATCTGCCCATTTTAACACACCTTGACTGGTGAAATGCAATGGACACACAGCTGAGAGGCGATTTACACGATTCACTCTGTATCATCCTATCCATTTCTGACCACCTCATCTTCTTTGTCTTTCACCATTTCCCTCCAGGGGTTGCCACAGCTAGTAAGCCTCCTCCATTTCAACCTATCTTGCATGTCCTTTACCATTTTCATGAAGCTCATTGGTTGACTGCCTCTTCTTTTTTCATCTGGGACCTCCATTTCTAACATTATGTCTTTATTTTTATCCTTTCACATTCACATGATGAAGCACAAACATACACACGCATCCAAAATTTCCCTTTTCAGTTACCTGATTACGCGTTGTGGGTTATCCAGTTTTTTTGTTCAAAATACGGAATTTCATTGCAAGTCATCACTCTGTATTTAAAGCAAGACCTTGAGGTTGCCATGTTTCAGTTATTATTAATACTGCATCGGACTATCACTGTGGTATATCAGCCTCTTAACCTGTTACTACACTAGCTACTTGGCAGCCAGAGATGTGTGCTGCGTGTGTTGGAATGGTTGTCTAATAGGCAATGTACTGAAACCCCTACAGCAGAAAAAGAATACACAAAACTAAGGATTTAGAATCATTGCACTTGATATTTGCTTATGATAGCACACCTTAGGATCACTGCTAATTCATACATGAATGGTCATATGTTGATGGTTGATTTGTTCCTTATGTGCCACCATTCTTGCTAGTTGTGTCCTAGAAAAACCTTTTTTGTAAGCCCCACAAATTTTTTCGCCCATGAATATCCCTGGTACTTTGCCACGGTCTTCTCTGCCATAGCTCACATCCATCACAGCCGTGTTGTTTGGGACAACGCTCGGGCTGTTCTGTCCTGCACTGCTCAACCCAAGAAACCCCTCATGAAGAGGCATTGGATTCGGGGATCCAAGTACAAGCCCAGACAGAAGGTGTGGCTGTTTACACATGATCTCCCCCTGCAGTTTGAGTAACTAACTTGCCCGGTTCTTTACTGAAGAACAGGTCATCCACAAGTCTGCTGTCCAGCTGAATCTCCATGTCTCCCTCCTAAAGCCTGTAGCCACCAGTCCGCAGGAGGATTTTCTCCTCCTCCTCCTGTACATCTGCTATTGGGTCAACTCAAAAATTTGTCACAGTTCACACGTAAGGCGACACATTGTCTGTTTGTTTTCCATTCCTTTTCATGCGGTCTCCAATTCTCACAAACCCACGAATGACCTTGAACTTTGGTGGGCCACCTCCACATCACACACTAGCCCGGCTAATGCTATTACGCTGGTCCCACACGCTAAGTCATTGGTGGTGATAGTGGCTGATTAGATTGTGTCCATTGATCGTGCAGCACGCTGCTCCAACCAAAACGACGTGGATTGCTGCTGCCCCCACCATCAGACACACTGGCGGTCTGAGACAGAAGAGAAGGACCCCATGCAGAGCAGAAGATTGAGTTATTGATCAGCTTTCTCCTCTCTCTGTCTCTCTCTGAGAGAGCCCTCCATCAGGATAATGAATTTCACTTATTGTAGATTAACGGCATAAGGCCTGTACGGTAATAATGACAGAAATTAGCTCTTTGTCACCCCCTCTGGGTTTGCGCAAGGGGGTGGTGTGGGTGGAGAAGAATGGCGGTTGTTAAAGCCCTGTTACTCACTTGGAGAACTGTGATTTTAACAAAGAGAAACCGAAAGAGAGAAAGTGAATGAAAAATGAAAGATGTGAGGGGGAATTAAGGCGAGATTTACCAGAGTGTGATTTCATTGTTGCTGAAGCGGCGGAGGAGAGTTCTGATGCACGAAATTCAAGTTTGATGAGTGTGAAGGAAGGAATTCGGAGAGAGAAAGAAGACGGAGTCGCAGGCTGAGATGTGAGAAAGGGAGAGGGCAAAGAGGCAAGATGAGAGCAGATGATTCTAAAGAGGTGGCGAAGCCGAGCGCTGAAGTGGCGGAGAGAAAGCGAGAGCAGAAGTGGTCGCACAGGCACCAGGCAGCAGAGATGCGGCGCTGAAGGGTCAGCCATTGTGTCTCCTGCGGCCAGACTGGCCCGGTAAAGAATGAATAATGAGGCTTGATTACGGTCTGTGAGATGACACATTGTTCAGAATCAGTCCTCCAGGCAATTACGCGCAGCACAAACAGCCGCCCTCAGACTCGAGCCGGACGAAGCAGGAAGCATTTGTGTCAGAGGACAACATCATCTTCTTCAATGACTTGTAGCCGACTCATTTCAGAGCCATTAGCACTTACTCTACTGCTGCTCCACATTCATCTGCCCACGTAAAAGCCTCCATTCCGCAGGTGCGGGTGTGTGTGTTCGGGGAGGATAGTGGTGCAACAGCATGCGTCTGCATTTCATCTACACACTCGCACATGTAGTAGAACGTTCCTTGACTTGTTTCACACCAGGGTTTGGACTGATGGATGCTGATCGTTCTGAACCTCAAAGGAGATGCTGGCACAAACTCACCTTACCAGGTACAGCTTGCGAGAGGTATTTTTGATGCACTCATGACCGTGTTATTTACCAGGTCAGTTTTTTTTACCCTTTATTGTCAAGTACTTTGGATAGCTGTGTATAAAAATGTCATATTCACTCCATGACTCAAGTGTGGTGAACTCATCAGCTGCTTCACAGATAACGTCCTCTCCTTTGCAATGTTCTTATAGCTGTAATATTAGTCTCCAATACAGCCTCATTTCAAGTTTTGTCCAAGTCTTTTTGTTCTGACTAAAGTCTATGCTCATTGATCTAATGATGCAGGAAAACAACCTGTATATCACCAAAGTTTTCATACATTTTCAGGCCTCCTGTTAGAATGTGTTGTAAATGACGTGCAGGAACACAAGTGTTAAACACTAGGACATTTAATGTAGCCTGCTCGAGATTTATATATAATGTAATGGCTGCTCAGAGTGCAACAAAAGCTTGATCTATCTCATGTACTGACCCACGAAAACTGCAGTGAGTGACAGGTTGTTTCCTCACCAGTGGAAATTCTAAATGCCATGAAGGATGTGGACGCAGACGTATGTTTATGCTTAAGCAGAGCCTGTTGAGAGGCTTCTCTAGATCTAATCGGATAAGAATATGTTTTGTTTGCCCCACAACTTGGACTGTAAGTAAACGTTTTTGGCCCATGACGTCGCTGTTCTGGATGTTAAACTACTTTGGGGCCACATAGCAATGTTAGCTGGTTCAGCTGGGCCACCGCTTTGGTGTATGATTGTGTGTAGAAACATAGAAATGCCTAACACAAGTGAAGCAATTTCCCCGCGGTTCAGGATGTCATGCTCTTACGCTTCAATGTGGATGTAAGCAATATTCCACTTCACTCTAGGTACAGCAAAGTGCAGCCACCAGTCCTTAGACGCGACACTGGGCTCAATATCAGCAAAGTCTGATCTAGTTTCCCAAGCATTATGTTGGCAGAGAAGATGTCAAGAATGTCCATGATGGGCAGTCGAAACCCCATGCTGGGAACAGAGCAAGAATTTTACGATGGCTGCTACAGGGGTTTGCCTTATGTTTGTAAACCACTGGAAGTTAGGTCAAGATTGGATGTGTCTGGATCTCAGTGGACCAGAAAGCACAGCGTGAAAGTGTGCTAATATAAAATAAGGCGCCAGATTTCTGGTGATCTGACCTACGAAGATAGCCACCCTTTTTTTCTTCACACTCTTGTCTTGATCAGCAGCGTTTTGTATAGTAGTCTTACGCCTGATGAAAACATGTTCTGGCTGTCAAGACCTGTATCTCTATCTTCTGTTTGCTCTCTTGATCATCATATTGATAAGTTTCCCTCAAGTTTGTTTTCACTCTTTCTCTCCCAAATTTACACAAGAAAATTGCTTCTTATTTTGGACTCATACTCAGCACTGTGACTCTGCTTGCAATCACCACTGATAGACTTGAGACAGAGAAATTGCAGATTCAGCTTCTGAGGGATCGGATATCCTTATGTATTGATATATTTTCTGATACAATGACTGAGGAACTTTATTGTATTTTCCGTGGTGAAAACATGGAAGTTTCAGAGCAGTGGTGACCTCAGTGAGTTAAACCATGAGTGAGACTATCGTCAACCGAGGAGGAAACAAAAAGGCACCATGTGGTGTGACTGTACCGACTGTGTTGTTTGCAGAAGACGTCTCAACTGTTATTTAGATTAACAATTCAAATGTGTGGCTGTTAAAGTGTGTGTAACTGTTCATGGGTGTGAGTGTGAGGTATCTGTTTGGGAACTAGAGTGCGCACTTGTGAAATAGCAAGGAGAGAGAGCGGCAGTGTGTCAGCATGTAAATTAAAAAGGCTTCATCTTTGCAGCTCTGCTCCCCGGCAGAAAGCGTGGGTCAGGCCATCGCTGCGAGGTGTGATTGATGGACGTGTTGCCGTGGTAACATGCCGTAAACAGGAGCAGGCTGTCAGTCTTTTTGCAGCTTGGCGGCTCTCTCTCCAACGTGCCATTGTCACACCAGATGTGCTGTTTGTGATGAACGGGGACAGCGAGAGTGTTTACTTGGTGGGAACAGAGGGCTGGGGGCTACGCGCACTTCTTTAAATCATTCAGCTCATGTTGCACTCAGCAATTTGGGTAATTGTGTCGATTCTTTTTGGTCCATTACTTTGGAATTCTGTTACTGTTTGTCGACCATTTTCCAGTACATTGGTCACTGGTCAACAATAATCATGATGAAGTTTAGCAAGTCATAAAAACTTGGAGCAATAAAATGACTGTCAAACACCTCACCTACCATTGAAAGTAGTAGTAGTCTCACTTAAAAAATGTTGTGTCAAGCCACCTTGTCCTGCATTTTAAGGTCATAATGTACTGTTGCTTTATCACGCTTCTTCTGCACAGAATTATGTTGTGTAAAGACCGTTGTATAGAACAATAAATAATACTCCTTTCGTAGAAAAGGATGGAAGTGTAGGGCTTGTGTGACTGTACTGGTTGAGGATTTCACATTCTGTGTTCATTAAATACTGCTCCACTGTTTGTATTATTTTGTGAGAGAACGCCTTGTAAAACCTTGTAAAAACAAAGCACAGGAAATTCATTATATAACTTGCTTGTTGTGAGCAAATGCTTGTTGTGAGCAAAATGAAGAGTTACTGTACGTCTTGTGTTTTCCAATATAAATGTGATCTAATTGGCCCTGAGTTCCATTGCGACTATAAGTAACATGATCACAAGATGAATGGCCAGAAAAGTACAAGTGAAACTGACTGTACCTTAAAATAAGTTTGTCTGGAAATGTAAACAAATAATTCCAGGATAAATGTAACTGAATGGACAAGTGAAAGACTAAAGCCTTTTGACTCAATAAATATCGAATTTTCTTTTCCTAGTAAATGTCTGAAATTAAACATTTTCTGATTCAATGAGTGACTGGAAGTCGTACATTTGGCAGAATTTGAGGTCAACGCACGACTAGATAATGAACCATAACTAATGAATGTGACATGATTTAAGATTTAAATTTGCCGCACATGTAGTTGCAATGTTGATTCAGATTCATCTTCAAGTTTGTATGTATTATACATATTTATATTTATATGTTGAGAAGATGAAGTTTGCAGCAAACAAACAGCTGCATGTCTTTCAATTTGACGTGGTTTCAGACATTTAAATGCAGCATATAGTAGTATCAAGTAGAACATAATTTTTTGTATTTATTTATTTATGAAGTGTAACGTCACTGAAGTGAAGTATGTCAGATACATTAAGTATTAATTCCTTGATATCCCATCGTAAAGCATGAACTTGTGTTTGAATGCAATACAAAAGAACACATTGATAAAATACTGACATTCAATTCCTCAAAAGATCAAATATGCAAGTTCATACAAGTGTTTCTTTTTAATTGATTAACTTGTTCATTTGTTCATGTATTTATTTTTATAACTTGAAATTATCAAATTATTTCTGCCAAATTTAGATCATTTTTCGACAGCTGTACCGTGACTGTACTTTTCTTTTCTAAAAAAAAGAAAAACCTTTCATATTCAAAGTGACAATCTGAATTATCATGGCAATAATCGCAAATCAACTCATAAAAATCTACCTTGATATATAATGGTTTTCCTAAGTATGTAAGCATGACTTTTAAAAACCCCTTTTAAAAGCCACTTACAAACTACATGAACATTAGTTTAGGAAACACTTCAGGTAGTTTTGCCTGTTTATAATTGAAAAAAAAAACAAAGAAAAAAACTTTCTGGCTGTGTATATTTCATTGTTTCAAGCCCCTATTGCTCTTTGCAATATCTGCCATGACAAAACTTGTGGCAACACCAGAGCGCTGTCTTGTGCTGCTTTTCCTCTAGCGGCAGGATGGAAGTTTAAAAATAGCACAGCTGAGCTTGGTTTGGTTCCCTTCGCCAAAGCAACGTGAATCATCTACGACTTTCATCTCCAAGCTTCAGCCAGGCATGGCACTCTTCATTTTCCTCTACGCTTGTCTTTCTTTTCCCTTTTTTTCTAACTCCTCCTCGGTGTGCTGATGTTTGATACGGAGGAAGGCGCTAAAATGGAAGGGAAATTAAGACTAGAAGGTTAAGTAACCTTGGCGGAGTTTGACAGACACAATGCTGCCAACGTCCGATTACAATCCGTGCTTGCCGTCAGCGGTGGGCTGAGGTCATTTACTGTATACCCGTGTGGGCGGCAGCCGCAGCAGCACTCGGCAAATGTATGTATGTGTTTTTGCAAATAGGCGGCAGTCCTTGTAAACAGACAGAGGTTTAGAGAGAGAAACGTGTGAAGATGAAAGACGCACGCCCCCTGTCCTCTGTCACCTTCCCCTTCCTGCAAACGCGCACGCTCATCACTATCTCGACACGTCTCTCCCACGTCTTGCTGCAGATTTATTGTCCCCTCTGTGACCAATTACCAAGGCCCTGTGTGTCGCTGCGACGTGGAGGAAGCACCGCGAGCCACACAACGGCGCCGCTGCTCATTACAGGCAGGCAGAAAGGAGTCACTGTGATGCTGGCAACACGAATTAACACTTACATCTGACGTGTTGAACGTCTCAGTCCTCTGCTAATCACTGCACACACCCACTGGATTCACACTGTCGTCGGAGCTGTGACACCAGTGCAGGCCGCTGATGAGGAGGTTCGGGGGTCTTTAGTTGTGAAGTAGCTGATCAGCTGCAGGGGGTTACATTCACCTATGTTACCACTAAACAGATTACCTGTTGTATAAAGTCGCACAGCCCATATCCAACTCAATTATATGTTTGTGTGTTGCTCATAATGATGCTGTCATTACTGACTGTTGTGTTGTTGTTTGGCACCTCAACATGTGAAATATGAAATCCAACCATGTCTTTTTGACTCCTATTCCGACTCCTAAGCCATCACGTATTTTCCACCGGACTTCCTGTGTTGTAATGTGACACATTACCGTGACATATCTTGATACCTTTTTTATCTCGGGGCCCAACTTTCCCAGAACAAATGGACCCGGGGGCCCATTCAATAGAACTGATTCATTATTCTTGGTTTCATTTGTGAGAAACGACCATATTTAATCTACTTACACGTAAACAAACCCAAACCTTGTGAAATGATATGAAACCATGTGATTATTGCAAATATATTTGTTTGTCATCGAAAAGGCCAACCAGCAGCAGAACCAGGTTAAAAATAAATAAATAAATAAATAAATATAATAAAACCATGTCTAAATATCATAAAATAAAAATAATATATTTTATTTGAACGCCACAGAAAATGTAAGTAAAGTGTAAATGAAAGTATCGCCATAACAACAGCTGTTACTGTTAGTGGGGGGTGCCATCACTTTCTTTATCAATTTTTTCTTTTCAAGAACTTGTCCATATCACAGATTTGCAGCTGTCAAGTCAATGCAGTGACACAGTGCTGCCACCATACGTGGTTCATGTATTAAAACTGAGCACACTCACAGCCCTCACGACCCAAAGATGTAATACAAAAAAACTTTTAGCGGCACTGTTCAAGGCGCTCGCGGCCCAACCATGACTTCCGGCCCTATGGTTAAGAATCACTGCCATAAGCAACATGTCACCAAAAAAGTGCAATATGGGAGGTAGACTTCTGCGCCACCATTGGACAGAAAAGTTGCCTTGACGACGGTTGACGTCTTAGGAGTGAGACGGTGTGTATTATAAATACCTGATATATTTGTCATATCACCTCAAATGATTAGGTGCTGGCGAGAACTTTCAGTCAAATGCAGAGCCTACGGTGCCTTCTGTGTATCGTAGGTTTTTACATGGCTGCCAACTCTCACGCAAATGAGGCTTGTTGTATACTGTAATGCCACTCTCCCTCTTTCTCATGTGATAGATATACTGGCGATGATGGCCCTGAGCTTTGATTCAAATCGACGATGGTTTATTTTTTACAGAACTCCAACGGAGGAGCTAAGATCTCGATCTGAGTTTTGACTGTTTAACTTTTAACGCAAGAAACTCAACACGTGAGGCTGTTGATCGCCCTGCTGAGCTTCCGACGGCTGCCTCCACTCCTCGAGCCGCTCTATGTGGAAATCTGGGGTACGGTATGCTGATGCCACTTTGTGGATTTCAACTACCGCAGGGAGGTCCTGGAACGTAACCCCCACAATAATTGAGGGAACGCTGTGCGGAACTGGAATCATTCAGCAAAGCAAACACAGTCTAGCTATGAGATTCAAGTATACATTCCAGTTCAGTTGGAATAGAGGGAGACGTGTTACTGAGGCCTGGCAACAACAGCATGAGTACAACATAAAAAATAATAATAATGTTGTCGCCTTTCTAGCTTTAACACAAGACTATGGATTTACTTAAACACCTCCATGGTCTTCCTGCGCTATCGTCTCCATTGTGCTTTTGCTGTATTGGCAAAGCTACCAGATAATAACACCCGGGCATGTAATGTTACCAACATACAATCATGTAATCCGATCTCATCTTCAACGTTCCCCCGAGCTCAAACCGTGTGAGTCAGTGTTGTCAGTGTGAGTCTACCTTGTACATCGGTTTCTACTGTCTCACACGCAATGATGTGAAGACCCATTTCAGTAGCCTCCCCACTGCTGGCACCGAACTCTCACTGTAACCGTAAAGTTGGACACCATTTAATTTAAGATTGATGCAGTAATTTATCAAAAGTAACTTATTCTACTGCTCCACTGGGATCTAATAATTAAACCTCCCAAATGAGCAGATGATGGCACTTAAAAAAAATGTGCACAAGCTGCTCAGTATATGTATCTTTCTTCTGCTAAATAAAATCTGGCATCAATAAATCTGTAATTTTAAATTTAATTTAAAAATGATCAATTGCGTTCTTCACAGTTTTCAAGTGTAAATGAATTTTTTTTAAAACGCTACATAATAACTGAGGATGGCCTGGCATCTTTTGGAAGTGTCAGTGGTGAATTGGGCTCTGTGATTTTATTGTACGAGGTTCATTGAGCCATGTCGAAAGGAAAATGACATTTTACATCCCAGAATATCTGTTGACAATATTTCTTTTGCAACATGGAGGAATCTCGTTGGTCTTTCAATACTTCCTGTTTGGGGTTGGATGCTCCACTTGAACTGATCTTGGTCACCCCATGTCACACGTATCCTTCCTCATGTCCTCCTTTGCTGCACCGACGAACCCCAAAGGTTGCCATTCTTCACATCTCTCCTCTCCACATTCTACATTCAAACAACTCTTCAATTTGTGTTGCAAATGGAACAAGGAAAAATGTGCTTTGCCGATGAACTGCATTTTGTTTTTTGCCATGCAAACCGTAAAAAGGGAGCCATTTTTGTTGTTGAGGTGCCAGTAAAGGACATCTTAAGCGCATACCACGTAAACATGCGTGGACCGAGGAGAGAAGTACAAGCTCTTTAGTTGAAAATACTGTCATTATTTTGAGTTTGTCGCAGGCAAAGACATGAATATATTTGTCTCCGTGTCAACTGTGTGGGAAGCAACACAATTTCAACCGCAAAAAACTCTACATCCAACTTGGTGGAACATTTAAAAAAGCAGCACAGCACGGCAACACTCATGCAGAAAACAACGCGTGCAGAGAGCGTCAACAACAGGCGCTGGATTTATACTCTTCTTTACTAGCCGCAAGCGGAGAAGGTTTGAAGACACTCGTCGCTGGCTGTATCGATGACCCTCTATATTTGGCCACAAATAGATGCCAGAGAGACGAACAGAAAAAGCAGAGAGTTGGCAGCTGCCGAAGTATTTGTGACAGCAGATTAATTTTTTTTCCTCATATAATGCAATGTGTCCTGTGTAAAGGAATGTGTTTACCTTTTTTATTTTCAGATATACAACAAAAGCAAGTCAAATGTTTAAACTTCACCATTAAAGTTGATGGAGACTGGCTTTATTTTATGCTGTATAGGTTTCATGCTGCTGTCTGCAGTAAAATATATTGAAGAGCCAGCGAGACAGGTTGTGGGTACATATGTGAATGATCATCAGAGAAGTACTGCCATTACTTCAGAACAATGGTTACGGAGTGGTAAATATTGTTTGTTCCCCATTGTCTTGTTGTCTCAAGTAGTAAC
The DNA here is from genome assembly GCF_027744825.2 of Synchiropus splendidus. Classification (NCBI taxonomy): domain Eukaryota; kingdom Metazoa; phylum Chordata; class Actinopteri; order Syngnathiformes; family Callionymidae; genus Synchiropus; species Synchiropus splendidus. The sequence goes on along the minus strand of NC_071345.1, from coordinate 17,664,734 downwards.
ACAACTCTCTCACTCTACATCGCAGTTGAAGAAAAAAATGCAAATGATAATATTTAAATAAAAAGAAATAAAATAAAACATATAACTCAACTTCCATATCTACAGTGTGTCTCAGGGTGGCAAGGTTCATCTTATTGCACCATTTCTAATGATCAAAAAGACCAACTAAATGATATCAGACTCAGTCAGAACTTGTGGTATAAGTGTGACAGGGTAGCATATAAAACTGCTGCATATGTAGGAGAGTCATTAATGATGAAATACTATCTGAGACACTTCACTTCAGTTACGTTACACTTCATTGTGTCCGTGAAATAAAAAAAAATTGGAATTTGTTAAAACTGAAGAGACTTATTTCAAGGACGGAAAGACATGGAAGAATAGACACAAGGATAACATAAAACATAATAGAGTGGACATACATTTCAAGCATTGAACACTTCGAATGACAATTAATAACAATTCAATTATTTGTCTACAAACAGACAAGCACTGACCAAAACAAAACCTTTGTGACGTACGCAACAGATGAGCAGAGCAGACGGACAAAGAAAGAACTTTTGGAAAATGGGTTGACAGCTCTTGTCCACTGAGGACGGGGTCTCATCTGAACAGGGCAGTACTCCACCAAATCCATTTTCAGTCCGAGACAATCCTGGATGTTCACTTTGGTACAGCCAATGTTTATTTATGGTTTGTCTTATTTAAAATCTGATACTTGGCTTCTCTCTGTTTTTGGAGTCAGGGCTCACGTCTTCCCCTTACATGGCTTGCAAATGGTTATAGTGTATAGTGTAGTTTTTTGACAGCTAATTTAAAATACTGTATAATTTAATTATAAAGTATTATTAGACAATAACACTGAGGTATTTCTTCAAAGCTCAAAGCACAAAATCTAAACACAAGCCTGTATAAATCGACAGTGTTTCCAAGAGCACACCATATTGCCACGTCCACAGGGAGCAGCTGTGTGTGCACATGGCGCTGGGTGGCATCGGCCCTTGAGCAGCGACATCTTTGATTCCCACTGGACTCTGGGTCTCTCTGGCAGTGACTTGTGCTGCTGTGGAAGTATAATGGGGCTATTTAGCCTGCAGCGCAGCAGTTACTCACACATACAGTAAATATTTCACCAATAAAAGCTCACTTCCTGACCATACTACTGTTGGACAAACACAGTAGTGGTACACGCCTGAAAGGTCGGACAATGAAGCCACCACCATCTGAGATCACATGTGCTTATGTCCTGATCTGTCCACAGTTTATAATTTTTGTGTTGCTGACTGGGTACGTCACAGATTCTTCATGATATCATGGACTTTTCCAGCCTGGAGTCTTTCCATGTGATGGCTGCATACGGTCTCCAGTACTGTGGTTTTATAATATTTAGTGTTAAACTGTGAAAGGTTTCCAGCCCTGCAATGACAGGTCAACATGACAGGCGTTAAACCTCAGCACCAGACAAGGATAGCCACTCTCTTCCTCATCAATATTTTAAAATAAGGGAGCAAGTGAGGAGGATTCTTTAAGATGAATTATAATAATAAACGTAAGGTACGAACAGCCAGTCATTCACATGTACAGTGGAGCCATTGCTCAACCTCCTGTTTGGAATGCTTCCCCTCAAAATCATTGTGATAACACTTTACCTGCAGGTAGAAAGGCCTTAGATTCACTTGAAGCAGAGTTGGATTCAAACTCTTATTGGGTGGTTCTGACATATCAGTGATCTGGATTCTCCTCTTATGAGGACTCGTCTCTTGTACCTGAATGGCAAGCCTATTATATGTCAGTAACAGGGTGAACACTGGCACATGAATAATCTCTCGACCTCGAGTTAGAAGGTCCTCCCTCCAGATCATTTTGGGAAATTATTTTTTAACGTCCAACAAAAGTTCAAATGTGGAAAAAAAATCTTTTGATTTTGTTTTCCTGGCACTCAATTAGTTGTGTAGAACTCCATAAAAGATCATTTTCCAAATAATGTTTGCCCTCGCCGAGCAGCTGCCTTGTTCATTTGATTTATTTCGCAGCGTTAAATACAGAAATACGGCGCTCTGGCAGCTCTGTTTCTGTGTTTGGGCTGCAGTGGGTGTTAGCGGGTCCTCACACGCTTACTAATGAATCACTAATTGCAAAACTAATATTACATCTTCACAAAGTGACGTGTGGGAGTTCGGCCTATTATTTCTGGTCCAAGCATTTGGACATTTTCCTACTTCAGCCTCAATTTTCTCTTTGACTCTCTGACGCTGTTGTGTGGGTTTTTTTTTTTCCTTCTTTCAGTGCAACGACGGGTGAGTTGAAAAAGACTTTGACCTGATGCCTGTTCGATCTCATTTGCCACAAGTTTCTAAACATCTCCATTTCAGCTATTTAACAGCGGAGAACTCGCGCTCACGGCATCAAGTTCGGGAGAAAGAGTGGAGGTTGCTTGAGTGGAAAAACACACTCGCAAGTGTGTGCCTTGTCTCGCTCACGCACACTCACACTCTGGCCCAAGGTGGATTTCTAGAGGTGCATATATTTGCATATATCTGCATGTTTAATGAGTTTTGGGAGATCAAGCGATCCAAGCGGCCCTTTGTGGATATTTCTTTCGCTTCTTTGTGTGTGTGTGTGTGTGTGTGTGTGTGTGCGGGTAGTGAGTGTTGGGGGGTGTCTCCATGTAAATATCACCCAGTGTGTGTTGGCACCCATCACAGATGGTCGGGGGCGAGGGCACCCTGTGGGCACAAGATACCTATTTCTGTTTGTCTGCACACGACATGTGAGACTGGGAGGCAGTTGGTGTGTTTAGAGTGTGTGTGTGTGTGTGTGTGTGTGTGTGTGTGTGTGTGCCCATGCAATCTTGTGTTTCCAAATGTGTGACTTAATGCTTGCAGTGTTTGTTTTCCCTGTGCAGGGGTTGTGTGTCTACATTATTGTGTGTGTTTATGTATCACCGGTGTTTATGTGTGCTTTTCTGTATCGGACAACGCTTTAGTGTGTCAGCATGTGTGTGTGCGGATGGGACCTCCCCATGTTCTGTGTGAGAGCTTGCAAGTGTGTTCCTGCTTTTGTGCGTCTCCCAGCATGCAGTGGGTCTGTGATGGCCCTGTTTTGGATGATTGATGTGTTGGAGTGAGCAGAGAAGAGCTCAGGTTGGGCCAGAGCTTCAGTCTGACACGCTGCTGCTTCCCTGCTGCTTTACATATGTAGTCCCAGCAAGACTCCTCCTCCCCTCCCTTGTGACGCTGCCAACAATCTCTGCTTCATTTTTTTGGGTCTTATTTTGATGCTGTTGTGTATTTGATGAAAGCAGACACAGCACTCTGCCCTTTCTATTAACTTCCTGTTAACCATGTGAAAGCTTGGAGCAACACGTGAGATCTACCAGCTGTTTTTCTTCTCTTGAGTTAGATATCTATCCATGTAAAATACTGCCAGATTGTTTTACTTAGCTCAGAAATTCTTCCGTATTTTTCTTCCAGTGTATGAGTTCATGAGGCAGAGTGCAGGGGTCATGATGCAGTGGACGCTCCAGCGTACAGTCAAAACTCTTGACAGTTAAGTATTATCATTACTCAGAGAATGAGGGAGAGCGCACATTTCAACATGCCATGGAATTCTTCCTACCATTCCATTGATCGTCTGAGGTGTATTTTCTCTTCTCAAAGTGATGACACTGAATTTTTCATGTGTTTCTGGGGCATCCTCTGAGTAAAGAGTGTACAGTTCCAGTTGCACATAAACCAAACAAAACCAGTTTGAGATTTACTGCACCTGTCTTTACAACTGCGCCCAATAGAGTCATATGTGCCGTTCTGAGATCTGTCTTGGTCTTGTCTCGGACTCGACTGCATTTGCTCTCTGTCTCGAGTTGGTCTGAGGTCAGCAGCAGGATGCTATTATTGTTGCATTTAAATGCATTGTCAGAATAAATCCCTGCTTGGATGACTTACAGTAAAGGGTCACTGGGTCGGTCATTGGCATCAAGTCAACCAAGATATAGTAAGAAAGAAGAAATACTATGTTTTCATGAAACACGCCGTGATGCAAATGACTTCAAAACTCAATCCTCACAACTGGGTCACACACCGGTGCCATCTTGTGACGTTGCTGCATGGAAGGGGAGGAAGTCGCGAGCAATATCAGCAAAGATTTGAACGATCTGTCAACAGTTTTTGAGGAAGAGCAGCAGGTTAATGTGAACGAAGGATGCATTTTTATTCAAACCACGTCGTACTGGAATCAATTACTCTCACTTGTCAGAGCAGCTTACAACTGCTATAAAAGCACATAACATTAGAAAATAAACCCAATAGAAAATGGAATTAAACATGGGTTTTTGCTGTACCACTGTGCTGCTATTGGGTGCACCACAGCATCACATCAGTGCGATGAAAACATCATGTTTGTCTCTTGTACTTCATCGCTTTGATTCCGACAATTATTAAAAAGCAACATTTCATCGACTAGAAGAGATTTGCTGTTGTCATCTCCATTTGGGGACCTTTCTGTGGTCCAGTTGGTTTGCACATGCCTGTTGACATGCCCTCAACAAGTTTTATTTTCCCTCACTCGTGGCTCCACACTGGGTTTTTAGCGCAAGACAAATGTTCCCGCGGTGATATAAAGTACTTTTTATCTTGGCTTAGTTCTCCTCGCATCACTTTATCTAGCCTCCCTCCACTCTCAGTGCTTGTCCCATCTCGTAATTCTCTTTCACCTTCTCTCTCTGAACTCTATTGTCTTCGTCGGCTCATCCTCCATCTGTGGGTCTCACCGTCCTCTCCTTGACACCCGCCGTTTCGATATCCTGCCATCTCTCATCCATCACTAATCCTGCTGCCAAACTTTTTTTTCCTGATGTATTTTCTTTTTTTTCATCTTTGAAATCCTTCCCCTTTCCCCTCTCTTCATCTCCCTCTGTTAATCTTCCCGGCTCCCTCCTTCTCTTTCGTCTATAAATCAGTCTTACTTTTTCATGATTCCTTCAAGTGGTGTTTTTTAATTAACCGCGCTGTTATGTGCTGTTCTAGCTGGATGTCTGCTGACAGTCACTTTCATTATCATTTGACCTATGTGGGTTAAGTGTTTTTGTGGTTGCGGATCTGGTTTTGTGAATGCAGGTTTGTTTTGGGGCTCGTGATTTTGGTTTTGAAGTTATGGTTGTCTGAATGCAAGTTTTAGTTTCATAATAGTGGTTTGGTTTTGTGGTTGGGAACCAGTTTCATAATTGTGATTTCATAGTTTCGATTCTGATTTTCTAGTTGTAGGGTTTGTGAGGGTTTGTGTTGCTGTGATTCAGAACAGCGATTTTGAAACTGACACGATGGTTTTCTCTTTTGCAATTTATTTATGTACATTTTTGTTTGTTTCAACGCTGTTATAATATGAATGGTTTTGCAAATCTGTATTTTTTTTATTTAATTACATTTTTTATTATGGGTGTGTTTTAATTCTGATTTTGTTTTTATTTGTTCACTGATTTGTGCTTTTGATTTCTTAAAAATTATCATCACTTTTTTTCTCACTTTTTTTTTTTATTTTAGACTTTTGTGTTGGTGGTTTTCTTTTATAGTTTTCATTTGCCCACGCACCATATCTGGGCTCAAGCTCCACCTTTATGTATCTCCTTCAAATGTTTTCCACGAATGTGTCCAGCAACCTCGTAAATGTGGATCAGAACATTTCTTGTTTGACAGCATTGCCAATTGTCTTCATGACTCTTCAACCACCTCCAACTCCAAGCAGCAGTTTACCTGCAGGATTTTTGTTCCCTGTGTCTTACCTTTGAAATTCTAATGCATTATTTATGGATGACGGCGGCGTCAGTGGCAGGAGAGTAACTCAAGGTGCAAAGTGAACTTCAGCTCAATTAAAACAATCAAGCCGTTTTGAATATTTGACTCCTGAGGTTTCATGTGGGTCGCTGCACCGCCGAGAGCCGCGTCCACCACGCAGAGAGGCATGCTGGGAGGCCGGGGGGCGGCCGAGGCGCATCGATCCACCTGTAGCATCCAGCTGTTTGTTTACCAACAACAAATCAATGAAGCACTCGGCTGGGCGCTGCCACACTCGCCCTCTGGTCTGCGCTGAGCGATCACACTGACACACACGCGCTGTCAGTGCATGTCAGTGCGGGTGATGATGTTTTTTACATTTATTCTGAGGATCAACCTACTTTATGTTTTTGCATTATGTTAAAATAATTAAAATAGGTGGTGATGTTTGCGACACCTACAGTATATAGTGTTACATCTATTTCCTGGCTGCTAGTCCAAGAAAATGAATGTGTTGAATCTGCTGCAGGTCAAAGGCTGCAAAGGCTCACTGACTGGCTTCAGAGTAGAGTCTTGTATCCATAATAATAAATGTACTGATCCCAGTTTTGTGCAGTTCCTGTTCCAGATCGCTGGATTGCTGCCTGCTCAGATGATGTCCCCTGCCCTCATGGTTTGGGAGTGTCAGGATCTCCCTGTTAAGACAGCAATCCGTGGTGAAAGTTTTGAATGTGGCCATTGACCGTGCCACACAAGCAGAGAGACAGTCAACACCATACCTACCTATCTCAGACACAATCTTCTGCCAGTCCACTGCACGTGCTCCGGCAATCCATCTCCATCCTCCAGGCATCTCCCCCTTCTGCTCTCCTCTTCATCCCTGTGCCCATGCATCGGCCCCCTCATTCCACTCTCTCCTGACCCTGTAGGCTCCGCCTTCTTCACCTGCTCCCCTGCATTCTGTTCATTTGACGGCACACACCTCTCCGCACCCAGCAGCATCTATTCATCTATTACAATATGCTCTAAACCAATGCTCATAAAACAATTCAACATTATTATGTATGAATTATATGTATGAATATAGACTCTTGCCTGTTAAGTCAAATTGTTTGCTACTCATTGGTTCAAGGGAGAGAGAAGGCGAGTGACTCATCGACAGTGGCACCTGTGGTTGCAGTTTAAGTGGACTTAAATAAACCATTATTATGTGGAGCATTCGTAGGTGGCATGCTGAATTAATTCCTCGAGTGCGTGGTTGAACTGCTCTTGCTTATTCAGGACTATATCACATTTGCTTTCTGATTTGTTATTGTGGTTGTACTTTTGTGGTTGCAGATCTGCTTTCAGTAATTGTGGGTTTGTTTTAGTGGTTGTTCTCTTCAATCGTAATAATACTATTCATAACGTAGTTTTCTTGTCTTTGTTATGTGGTTGTCACTTGTCATTTCATCTGGGTTTAAGCGCCACATATATTCCTTATTACTTATTTTCCTTTCTCAGAATCTTTGGTCACTATTGTGAAGATTCAATGGCATGTCCAGAATTTTATCTTTTGTCATTGTCATCATAAAAACTTTTAAATATAAAATAAATTGTCAACTTCAATGTGTTTATCAGACTGGCACTTGGTTCACCCCTTATCTGCAGTGAAAATAACATCTGATGTTTTTACCATGGCGCATCATATACATGCCAAAGTGGACTGACAAACAAGACTTTTATTACCTTTTTATTATTTATTAAGTGAGAGGGGAAAAAAACATGCAACACAAGTGGTTTTATTTACTCACCACGTCGACCATCATGAAACGCTGCCTTCTGTGTTTATTTTCAGGTGTCTGACCGGCTCGCCTTGGTGAAGAGCAGAAGGAGACCAAGGGAAGGCGAAGCAGCTGGAGTCTTGAACAGTGCTACACTCTTCCACCCACTCGGGAGCAGACGCAGTATGTCAACATGCCTGTCACTCACTTCTGTGAAGAGATAGTGGACTGACAAATCACTCTCTTGATATCTTCATATGTTCAGGTAAAATTAAGAGTGATTCAAATGCGATTATTTATAAAGGAATGTATATATATATAAATATATATATATACACTTCATTGCCTCACAGAGTCAGTGTGGCCAGTGACCTCAGACTGATGTGTAATTACAGCGTCCCCTGCTTGTTCTTCACTGACCCTGCCTACTCCTGTGTACTGTGCAGTTCAGTTTGTCCGATGCCCATGACCTCCACACACACACTCACACACACCTTATTAGCCGCACCATCACAGAGATTCCTTGACCTCCTCCATCCACCAGTGGGTGCAGGGGGGATGGGTCTGATGTCTGTCAACGGGGTGGTGTCCATCGGGGAAAGGTGGCAGAGGACATAATCCTGGAGGAAATAGCATCTGCATTTTCAATACATTTTGAATTCAGGCAAACAATCACTGCCGCCTTCTATAGAGACAGGAAAGACCTAGAATTAAATCTAGATTGAAGGTCTCGCTTGGTACGGAGGGCTCACGTCTTTGAGCGGCTCCTTCTGTGGCAGTTGTGAGTCTTCAGCATCAGTGTGTTTCTCAGAGCAGAGGGTCTTTGGTCAGGTGACCTCAGGAGCTCATCGCTGCTGCTGATGTGGCGCTGCTGGCTCCCTCGGACTGAGACATTAGGTCTCACTGGGAACTCGAGCTAGGAACAAATTACTTTGACAACAAGATGGCGAAAATTTACTGCAGAGAAAATGTTGTCCTTATGCTGCTGGAGAGATTCTTCCCCAGGTGGAGCTCATGAGCGTTGTTCTGGAGTGAGGGAAAGATTGTGCGAGTGTGAGATTGACACACATTCTGGTGCAGCATCCTCAGCCATGCTGAAAAAGTAAAGCTCTCGATTTACTTGTCGATCAGTGTTCCTCATCTCACTGATGGCTAGAGATTTGTGGTAGCCCCCAAAAGTACAAGGTTGTGGATGTGAAGAACTGACATGTGTCTTCTTCTATGGGTGGGTGGACTCTCCTTTAAGGGAGGCACACTTACAGGGGTTTTCAAAAGTTGTTATATCTGTGGTGCGTCCCAATATTCTCAACGCAGCACAACACTCTCACCACTCAGAGAATGTTTTTATCATAAGTTTTGAACAGGTTTAGACCTGAGGATTCTCTGATGGGATCATCTTATCGAGTATATAACAGGAAAGATCAAAATCAGGACAAAAACATCCCGATTAATGTTATGTATGGGGCTCCCTTCAGAGAGTAGGTGTGTTTTGGGGATCTTCAGTGGGGAGCAGGTGACATGTTGGAGAGACCAGGTTTGGGAAGGTGGTTTGTGGCAAGAAGACAATCCGAGCCTCTGTCTTCCAGCTGCTGACCCCAGCACCCAACCTCAGGTGATGATGAAGGTTATCATTATCTTTTTTTTTAGTCTGTAAATATCTCATTTTAAATAATAATAAGAGTGATGTCATTTCTGGAAATAGGATTTTATGTTTATCAGAGTATTTAAAGAAAAAATACTGAATACAACTCAGTATTTTCTATGTTAAACAGGACTTCCCTTCTAATCTTGTCAGCTCTCAATAATACGAATGAAATGTTGATTTTTGTTGATTTATGATTAGAAAAGAAACAATAACTGAATAAACATCATGATTCTCCTCTTTCATTTTGTTGTTTTACACATAATAGTCTGGTATTAAACCAGAATAGTGCTGCTACAGTTTTCCCAGCATGACTAAAAGCCCCATATGAAAGTGAAATGCATGAGTTGGACAGTAGCTCATCTGTCAAAGACCTTATCCACTTGCCAAGGAAACGTTTTCTAGTCACTTAAATCATTATTTAACTCAGTAGGAATGAAAACTCCATTTTTATTTTGAATTGCAAAGACAGTAAAGTGAAGCTTCAACAGGTCCGACTCCTCAATCACATGGCTGGTTGTCCGCTCACAGCCCAAGATAACACAGCCTCACTTCACAAGGAGATTCATGTTCCATCTACCTCCTGCTGGGAAGCCAGGACTTAAAAGTAGTGGTCTTCATTGTCGGATGCTGAGAGCTGAAAGTCTCCGACTAATGAGCCAACAAACAGTGATGCAACGACAACATCAGTCAAAGGCAAAACACTGTCTCCAGCCTATGAAAGCCGAGCTGGCGTTACTATTGACACCGCGAACACAAACTGTCGGAGCAGAGAAACTGGATCGCCTGTCATTATAAAGCATTGTAACTCAACATAAACACGTTTTTTTTTGGCTATCAAACCCTCATGGGCTGCAGCTGTCTGTTCATTATTCAAAAGCAAACAATGCTCTCTCTCTAAATTGCAAACCAGGTCAGGATTTAAAAGACCTTTAGCTGCTTGACAGTCGCTGAAATGATACTGAGAGCGTAAAGTAGGTCAGTCGCACTTTGCTGTCCCAGTCCTCCTCGTTCAGTCGACTTATGTCTTCAAATTCCGGGTGTTATTAGCTATTCGGGGAGCTGAGTTTTGAATTCAATGTTAAATGCTGCTGGTTTATTGTGTGTATCCACCGGCAAGTAACTACTTTTTCACAGTTATACAGATGCATACATGGGTCTAACATCAGTAATTTCAATCAACGATCCACCTTATTTCACCTTTACTCATCTACGGCGTGTGTCCAGGCTGATGGCAGTACACTGTTACTGTGCAGCAGTCTGAGTGGTGAGACAGTCACCTGCTACTGTCTCATGTCTGTCAAGGTGCTGATCTCTCTGTTGAGAAGTCGATGCTTCTTCTCACTCCCCTCTTCCTCCCTCGCTCTCACTCTCCGTCCATGTCTCCCTCCGCAGGCTTCTGGGTCCAACCCAGAATCATGCTGTTTGTCAAGCTGCCGTTCGCGCAGAAGACATTTGCTAAGTTAACTCATTTGCTCTTGAGCGGGTCTTTATCTGACAGTCAGGTCAGGATGCGGCCCAAACAGAAAGTGAGACATCTTGTTGTCATTTTCCATCCAGGATGTCATCAATGGAGCCAGTTTTGCGAATAAAAAAACGCTTGTGGTTTTCATTCCAAGTCTGTCTCATTGAGAACTCTTTACTAGCATCAACAACTGATACTTCTTAGCCAGTGTAACTCCTGTTTTCCTGGCGGCAGTCCACAAGGTTCACTCCAATGTTGGGCCAAACCAAAACTACTGTAGTAGTATTCCCAGTTCACTTCCTTTAAGTATGTATTTCACAAAGAGATTCCAGTGTTTACTGGCACCTCACAATGTTATTTCTTATTTTAGCATGTCCCACTCATGGACCAGAGTAGGACTCACTCAGATCTTTGGGATTCCGCAGTTAGCTGAGTGAAAATATACATGCTCCGACTTCTCTGTTATATGCAGTAGTACCTCGGTTCTCGACCACAATCCGCTCCAGACGGCTGTTCGAGAAGCGATTTGTTCAAAATCTGAATCGACTTTTCCCATTACAATGAATGGAAAAAGAAATCATGCGTTCCAAGCCTTAAAATAGGCTTTTGTAGGAGTGAATGTAGAGTGTCTGCTGCAGGTGCGCTGTTCCTCTATGTGTGTGGCCGCTGCATGTGGGAGGGGCTGCCGGGTGTGTGACGTCTCTCCAGAAGTGAAGAGGTGCCCGGTGCGTGTCCAGCTCTGAATGTGCGCTTCTGTGCAGTTTGGCTGTGACAAAGTCATAAACCAAGTAACGCTCTGTCCCAGACTCGCCTCATCCCTGTCCCAGCTCCAGCCAGGACATCAAACACTGGAGTGTGCGCTCCAGCCTCGGAGGTGTGGAGAGCGAGCACCTCCCCTGTGACACTCTACCACGGTCCAGTGTGGAGACAGGAAAGGTTTTACACCTCAATATGAAGAAAAAACAGTCAGTAAATGTAGCTAACGGGACACGTCTGCATACAGAGGCTGCGTTATACATAATAACAAAGCGCGTCGTGGGTCAGCTGATCGGTCCGCGCACGTTTCCGCCTTTTTTCGGGGGCCGTTCGAGTTCTGGATTTTCATTCGAAATCCGAAGCAAAAAAATGTAATAAAAATTTTTTTTCAAACTCCGATTTCTTCGAATTCCGGGACGTTCGAAAACGCTGAGGTCAAAATAAACATTGAAGAGGAACATAATGTGCAACTCTTATGCTGATATAGGACTTGAAATGCTTCTGTGGCAGGGGGAAACCTAGCAAGTAGTGATTAATATAAATTCCTCACAAAAACTTTCATAAAAAACAAAAAATTTCATAACATGAGGCAATCATTTCCAGCCATTAATAACTCATTCATTTAACCACACACATAGCTGGACTGAACAGCGATATTATATATATATATATATATATATATATATATATATATATATATATATATATATATATATATATATATATATATATATATATATATATATATATATATATGTATACAGTGTTGTGGTAGTGAACTTGTTTACGGTAATAATTATTCCTTAATTAGACATCACTGTTTCCTGCTTACATCCTCCAGGTCTGTTTAATTTCAGAGTCCTGTTGTTGGTAACCACATGGAGAGCTTTACACTGTGTGTAGGATGAGGCAGCCGCTCCAACTGTTGGTGTGTGTGTGTAACCCGCCTCTCCGCGTGTGCTCGCTGCGTGTGTGTTTGTTTGGTAGCAGTGCAGCAACTGCAGGAAAATTGCAGTGATTATGTGGCAGTAATTGAACGGGGATGGTGTGTTTAATTGAGTTGTTGTTTCCTGATGTTTCACCGCAGTAGCAGGAGCCGGCACGCTGACAGGTGTTGCTTTGCGCTCGCAGAGGTGTCTTCATCTTTTCAAACGCTGCCATGCTGTGCTGCCTTTTTTTATTTCATTATTTTATACATATATATATATATATATATATATAGGCTGCATCTGAGCATCATGCAAGGTCAGTGCAGGATGATATCATTTTCGGAACTTTGACATCAGTAATTTAGATAATACATTTAGCACAAACTGGGTCAAAGCGTATTTCATTTAACCTCAAGAAACAAGCTTTTGTCCGGGGTGTCTTTATTCATTGATTTCTCTGTGACGTTGGGCGACCTGAGACATCAACGTAAAGGGTCTGCGACAAATTCAGCAAAGATAAAATGAGGACAATTTCGGTCAAATAACATAACAGAGAAGAATTGAGCGATCTGTGGATGGAGGAAGTCAAGCAGGTTCCTGCTCAGAAAAAGACTGCAGTGCTACGGTATTGTTTTTACAGTAGAGGAGCAGTGGTTCTGCTATGACCCTCTCCCAGATGTCCTCGCTCCAGACCCTATCTCCATGGAGCCTGAGGAGAATGCAGATTTTGCTAGTATCCATTTTGCTAGGTAGCAATGTAGATCGACTGCCTTCTGGTGACGCTCTCTCTTTACTACAATATTCTGGTACAGCGTCTGCATCACTGCTCTCGACCATTTGTCAATCTCTTGTTCTCATTTCTCCTCACGCATAATTATGATCCCGAGATACATAAATTCCACCTCTTGGGCCACAGACTTTTTTCCAACTTGGAGTAGGCAATATATCCTTCTCAGAACCATGGCCTCAGATGTGGAGGTGCAGATCTGCATATCAGCTTGGGTTCTCTCCTTATTATTCTAGTTCATGTGATGCGTTTATGTAAAACATTTTGAAAAAAAACTGTCAAAAAAAAATGCAAAAAAATGTAATTCATAATTATCTACTTGCTTTCCAAGAGAACAGGCAGATGGATACCTCACGTCTGTCACTAAACTGTTTATGTTTAACACATGTTCCTGTTAGATTGTTAGATGTCTTAGTACTCGGGTGCTGGCTCCGTGCGTGTGTGTGTGTTGTTATGAGTGCTGGTGTGTGCCTCTCTGATCTGCCTCCTGGGGTCTATGGCCCAAATCGAATGGCAGGAAACATCAATTTCTCTGTGCTGTATCCTCCTTCTTCATCTCTTGTCAAATTTTTCCCGCTCTCTTCCTTAACCGTTCCTCTCCTCCCTCGCTCCCTCCCTCCTCCACGTCCTGCTCTCAGTGGAGGAGTCATTATGTTCCTCTGAGCACCGGTGATCTCTGTGTGTGTGCGTGCATGTGTGTGTATGTGTCGGTATTCTTGGTGATCTGCTGCCGACTATTGTGCAGGACGACTCCAGCCCAATGCTTCCATTCATAATTCCAGACTCTCCATTAGCTGCTGCCTGGACCACCTCTCTGTAGTCTTGTCTTTCTTCTCTGCGAGAGGAGAATAAAAAGAATAAAAAAATTCAATTAAAGCGGGACAAAAACAAAGTAGAACACAAGCATGTAGCTGGAAATAAGAAGGACAACAACAATGGGGAATTCACTCTGTTTTACAAAAGCAACTAAAATACAATTGAGTTTAGACAGTTTTGGGGTGACAATACGGGAGTCGTGTGCTCATTTCACCCTTTTTGGTGTCTCAACTAAACAGTCCATAAAGCACCTTCATCCTGAGCTCACAAATCAAGCTATTCCGTGTTACATTTTGATGCGACTTGACAAGTGCAGTCTTGTTTTCCTGCCTCATTTCTGAGCTGCTGACAAACTCAGCGCGTAAACTACGACAAACACAAACTCGGCATGAACTTTTCTGATCAAATCACTCTCACGCTTACATTTGAGCTCAACATTTCATGTAGTATTAATACCAGGTCACATGTTTGATCAGTGATTTTAATGTTGTGATAACAAAAAAAGTGTAATTGTTGATTGTTTCTGCTGGATCAATGGTGCATTAAGGCCAACTCACACTTTGGTCGACCAGTGTTTGGTGTAGCAAATAAACACAAACAATCCACCAAACCATCAAGATTTAATTCAGCTGGTCATGAAAGAAAGGTGTGTTCAAAATGGAATCTCTTCTTCTGTTTCTTTTGGATCACAGCGGATCACCTTCCTCCATCTCACCCTGTCCTCTGCTTCCTCTTCTCTCAAACCTACAAACCTCATGTCCTCCTTCACCACCTCCATAAATCTCCTCTTTGGCCTTCCTCTCCACCTCAACATCTTCCTACCAATGTACTGGCTCTCTCTCCTCTGTACATGTCCAAACCATCTCAATCTTGCCTCTCTGACTTTGTCTCCTAAACACCTGACTGTGCTGTCCCTCTGATCTACTGCTTCCTGTTCCTATCCATCCTGCTCACTTGCAGAGAGAACCTCAGCATCTTCATCTCTGCTACCTCCAGCTCTGCCTCCTGTCTTTTCCTCACTGCCGCTGTTTCCAAACCATACAACATTGCTGGCCTCACCACTGTTTTGTAGACCTTCCCTTTCGTCCTTGCCGGCACCTTTTGGTCACACATCACACCTGGCACTTTTCTCCAATGATTCAATCCTGCCTGCTTCTTCACCTCTTTCTCACACTCTCCATTGCTCGGTACTTAAAATCCACCACCTTCTTTACCTCTGCATTCTGTAACTTTACCTGTCCGCTTGGGTCCCTCTCATTCACACACATGTATTCCGACTTACTGCGGAAACTCATTTGCGCATAACGCTGTAGTGTCCAAACTGTTCCAGCAAGTACGTGCAGGTTTTTGTTCCAACCGATCGAGCAACACCTGAGTAACTGACAATGAAATGTTTACAGTATTCAGGATTGGTTAGAACAACACCCTTGAGGACCACTTTGAACACCCATTGTGTAACTCCATCATTAGCAACCAGACAAGCTGTGTAGCATCTTCGCATTGTGCAGTTAAGTCTCTGAATAATGTCTTGTCTTGTTCTGCAGTCCACTATTGCTGCAAAACAGTGTGCAGTTCCCCAAGGCTGCGGGCAGTCTGAAAGTGTTGGTGAGGTATTCCCAGAAATAAGAAAAAAGGAATCTGGTGATAATGTATGTGAGAATGTGATTCGTCTGAGCACAAAACATGATACGCAACAATCACTGTTCTGTTCAGCCCAACAGTTTTAGGCAATGTCTGTTAGGCAGGATGGGCCCAGTGTGAGAGTGTCAAAAACATAATTGACCAACGCGGAGATGCCGTTGGACATCACCTCCGAATGCATCAAATATCAACTATTATCAATTGGACTTTTGCGGAATGACATAGAAGTTGTTTGTTGGTGTCCATACATACATTCATATCCAATCCAATTGAACAGCTAAAGTATATTCCGTCCTGAAAAAGCTCCAGTTTCCATATTTCTAATTTATAGGGGATGTATAGTTCTGTACACATAATGGAGAGGAGAGGTCTCAACTCATATGGCAGTGAGACCATTAGATCTGTACTCCAAACTAAATTTATCTCATTCAAATATGACAAATGCTTAGAGCGATTTCTCATGAGATAAATGTGTTTAAACATGTAAAATAAAAGCATCCCGCCTCAGGGTCAAACCTTACACTGAACCAGTAAAAACTGGAAGCAGTGGTTGCATCGCAAGGATTTTATAGGTTATCAGGTGTGCACATGTACTAGTATCTAGACGGCATCCAAAAATCCATGCTACTTTATCTTGTTTTTTGCAACCCAGTCTTGTTGGGTTGGAACTCGAACCTCCACCACAACGGCCCTCAACGGTGTAAGACCACCATGAGTTTTTTTTTAACTGTACGTCAGGGCTGTGTTAAGAGTGATAATCACCAACAAAACCGATGATCTGAAATGTTAAAAGTCTTCAGTATACACAACTATCAGTCTTCTTGTGTGTGGTGAGAGCCATTTGCTCCCGATGAATGAAATGCTGCAGATCAAGAGGCGATCTGACAGAGTGAAAAGGAAGCCAAGAGGAGAGTTTTGGCTTTCACTGAGTAAATGACAATAAAAACCCTAGATTTTAATCAGCAGATTCGATCAGCAGATGTTCACAGGTTTTGTATCTTGTGCAGCAGAGGTGTTCCTGTTAATCTGATTTTTATTTTATGATTCCGCCTTGAAAAAAACACCTAAAACTGCTTGTGAGTTGTGTGTTCTGACCTTTTGATGTTTCCACTTTGTCTTTTTACGTGAGATTTCTGGTTTGTAGGACACACTTCTCTCTGGGACGAGAGATGTGTGTTGAGATTATAGGGATGCACCACATACTTACAAACCATAGCTAATTCTGACCAGACTTTTTGTTTTAAGGGATGGAAAAAGTTAGTTACCATAACTGTGGTACTTTCCAATGCCATACTCCACTTTTCAACTTTGTAAATGTCAATATATTTAGGGAATTGCAGTCTTACAGTAGACAAAACTCAGCATATTAGCTCTACAGCTAATACATCAAGAGACTTGAACCAGTTATAAAATCAATAACACAATAATGTAAAGTAATCCAAGTATCAAGCATCTGTCCTGTAATTTGTAGTCACCCAACGCTGCTCATGGAAGGTGTTCCATCCACGTTCAACGGCACAACAACCAGACAACCTACCAGCTGAAAGACCAACTGAAGCAATAAAAGTGACTGATTCTGAACCAGACAATGACCCGGAGCAGGCACTTTAATCTGTGTAATATGTGGCAGTGTCATGGTGTCAAAGCACAAGACAGACATGGAAGCG